>NC_081439.1:106154859-106502374 GCF_949786415.1 Peromyscus eremicus
ACACACACACACACACACACACACACAATTGCTCTGAAGTCCTCCAAACATTATTCTGTTTTATTATTTTTCTTTCTTCTTCTACATGTGTGTGTTTCCAAACCGTCTGTCTTTGACCCAGTAACTTATCTTCTGTTCCATATATTCTGTTATTGGTGCCTTCTACAGTACTTATTTTACTACTTTATAGGTTGTGATGACTAACTTTTAAAAACTGCTTCTTTCCATTAGGTTTCTCTTAGACTATTCAGTTTTTTTTTGTCTTGAAGCTCACTGAACATTAAAATATCTATTTAAATTTGTTCCTGAAATATTTGATCATATTGGTTTATGTGACCTTATTTTAACCATTTGGTTTATGTGCCCTTATATGACCTTTTAAGTGAAATCTTGGCTCCTAGAACATTCTTGTTGCTTGCTTATGTGCCATAGCATCTTAACATTGAAAAAACCTATATTCCATTCTTTAAAATCTAGATTTTTTGTTTCCTGGACCACTCATTTTCTCTGAGCCTGTAGTCACTTCTATTTCAGCAATTTATGGAAACCTAAAACAGATCTATTTCCTGTATGACTTTTATATTTTTTCATTATTTCACTAGCAGAACACAATTCAAGTTCAGATTTTCTCCAAATCTATTTTCAATGTGCTGTTCAAAGGGAAAAGTAGAAGTTTTCAGTGAAGGTGGTCTGCTCTCATAAAACCTTTCTGTAATCAGCATGGATCCAGAAGCTTTGTTTCCAGCGATTGGAAAAGACAACACAGAATTCTTTTCACCTCTTGGGGAAACACTTTTGAGGGACCATTCTCAAATTTATTTAACTGTACTTTGAGCAGCAACGCTATATTGTATAACAGTGTTAACATATAGCTCACTAAAGGCAATGTATTACTGCATAGAGTGGATCCTACACTCTTATGTGGTGCCTATGTAATGCTAAGGTGGGATTATGATCACATGGCTGCAACAAAATCCAAACCAGAGTGGCAAAAATAGAATCCCTATAGTTTATGTATCATCACCTGACACCAGAGCTATTCAGAGATCATGATAAGGAAATTGGATCATAAGGATTTACATAGTATTTCACTGCTATGTGAAACAGGCACAGCACAAGGAGTTCCAACATCTAACTTTACATACTACTGCGATGGGATAATGCTTTTGTACACTGGCTAGACAGGAAGTATAGGCAGGATAAGCAGACAAGGAGAATTCCAGGAAAAGGATGGCTGAGTTGGGAGACAACAGCCTGCCATCCAGGGAGCAGCATATAATGGCACACAGGTAAAGTCATGAAACATGTGGTGACATATAGATTAACAGAAATTGGCTGAGTTTAAGTGCAAGAGCTAGTCAGAGGTAGGCTTGAGCTAATGGCCGAGCAGTTTTAATTAATATAAGCCTCTGTCTCTTTACTTAGGTCTGAGTGGCTGCAGATTGGGTGGGATACAGGAGAACTATCAGCTACATACTACCTTCCCTAATTTTAGTGAATAGAATGTTATTCCATCATGCTATGCTACCCTAGGCTGAGGTAGTGTTAATGAAGCCAATACCTTGATTTACAAGACTGACTGTAAATTTATTCTCACTAAATCTCATAAATGTCACTCCCAGTTCTTGAGTGCACAAAGAAGCCTCCCTGCTAAGATCCACACAACTATATTGCATGCAGTTGTTGTTGATCCAGGTCTCACTCTTTCATATATATATATATGAGAATATATGGATATATATAAGAGAATATGTGTGTGTGTATATGTGTGTGTGCGTGTGTGTGTATGTGTGTGTGTGTGTGTGTGTGTAATGGAACCCAAGTCCTGTTGAAAATCTGTAAATGACGCAGGTTAAAACATGAGTATGCACTGTCATATCTAGCAACGTAATCTTGACTTATCATTGTAAGAGGAACATCATTGAACTCCAAAGCAAAGTCATTGGCTAATTTTTATGTCAAATTCCCTAGTTAGTTGGGTCTATCCCCACCCTTTTCTACTATACAAGCATAGATGAGTAATGTTGACAAATGTCAATGACCTGGGCAGTGCATTTACCCGTAGGTGAAGGTCTTAGAGTAAGACATGGGACTCTTACTGAAATTTAATTTCACTGTTGTATACTTGGAACTAGGTCGGTTTCAGGTATTAACCTTGGCTTTAATACACCCTCCCGTTATACTAACATACTTTTTAAGATCGAGGGCAATGATGTAGGCAGATCTTTCCTTCCTATCTTCATCATTGCAGATGTTATTATTATACCAAACTCAGCACCATTATCTCTCCCCCTGGCATATTATCTTATTCATGTGAAGTTCATTTTATATAACAATTGCTTTTCAAATTCAAGCTATATATTTTGCTAGTGAGTAAAACAAATTTCCCATATATTTATATATTAAACAATTATGAGTTTTTTCAAACATTTCTTATATAAATTTCTTTTTATTGCACGATTTTAATTATGATGTATAGAAATATATTAATTTGATTCATACCCACTTGTATATTCCTGCTTTTATAGCATCTCTTTTGATATCAAATTTAAAAAAATTAATTGCTAACAATACTGACAAGGAGCCTTTCTACACTGTATTTAAAAGATTTTTTTTTTTGAGATTGTAATTTAATTACAAAACTTCTCCCTTAGGTTTCTTCCCTTCAAATTCTTTTATACCCTTTCCTATACTCAAATTTTCCTCAAATTCATGGCCTCTATTTTCATCAATTGTTATTGCATTCATATATGTATATGTATATACAAAATATAACCTGTTGAGTCCCTATTACATTATGGTAAGCATGTTTTCAAGGCTGACCATTTGTTATTGGACAATCAATTGGTATGCTTTTCCCAGGGAAGGAACCTCTCCTGCTCCCACTTATTCTCAGTTGCCTATAGCTCTTTGTGTAGGATTGATCTTCTTTTCCCAAAGTGAAGAATGAGACTATTATTACTTAATTTTTGTAGGTGGCATATGATAAATATATGTTTGAATGTATACATGTAATTTCCCCAGAAATATATGAAGAAAACTCTATCCTTTCTTGATTGTAACTTGTACATGTATACTTAAAATTAGTTTTTCACATTTTGTGGACCTATTCTTTTACATTATAATCAACTTTTCTAGTGTCTATTTTATGCCAATGTCATAAAAATTTAACTTATATAGCTTAGTAATTTGAAATGAGGAAGTTTAATGATTCCAATATTATTATTCTTGCTAAATACTGTTTATTTAGTTTGGAGAATTTTATGACTCTGCATCAACCTGGGAAACTTTTTTTCTATGAGAAATCCATTAAAATATAAACCACAATGACATTCAACTGGTAGCCATTTTGGATAATATGGACACATTGACAATATTAACCTTCTAATCTATGAACTCATTTTTATTTTCCATTTGCTTGTAATTGTCTGTATATTTTATTATTATATATTAAAAACTATATTTACCTCTTGAGTTTGTTATTTTATTTTTATATTTATATTTTATAATCTATTAATTTTGTTATACTTAGTTTTATCAGTTTTTGATGGAAAATTTAACATTTTAAAATATAATACATAATATATAAATAGAAGCATCACTATCAATCTCTCATGTCCAGAGTGGTCATTGATGTATTATTATTTAAAGAACATAAGTATATGAAAACAAATCCATATAGAGGTTCTTTTTTAATTTTGTTACTTTCTTATAATTTTATACAATATATTTTGATCATGTTTGTCCTCTCACCCAACTCCTACCAGATCTTCAACATCTTACTCACCAATTTCAAGTTATCCCTCTTTCTTTCTCTTTCTAAAACAAAAACAAAACAAAATCAAAATCAAAACAAACAAAATAAGTAACAAGGCAAAAATAAAACAATACAAAAAAGAACAAAACAAAAAATACACACACACACACACACACACACACACACATACAAACACATAATTCAGTGTCTGTTTTGGCTTGGCCAACTACTCCCTGGGCATATAGTGAGACTTAGAGTGTTGTTGCTATAACCAGTCTCACTCCATTAAAGAACATGTATTTTCCCTTCCTCAGCAGGTATCAATTGCAAATATCTTCTTGGTTAAGGGTGAGGATCTGTGATAACTTTCCCTTCACAATGCTGGAATTTTGTTTTGCATAAACCTGTGTAAATGTTGTGCATGCTGCCACATGCCACATTATCTGTGAGTTCCTGTGTGTATCAGTCCTGTTGTATATGGAAGGCACTGTTTCCTTGGAGTCATTCACCACCTCTGGCTCTTACAATCTTTCTCTCTCCTCTTCTGCATAGATCCTTGGGCGTTTAGGAGAGAGTTTCAAGCTGAGCTTTCCAGTGTCTCACTCTCTGTACATTGCCTAGTTACAGGTCTCTGTGTTAATTACTATCATCTTCAAGAAGAAACTCTGATGAGAATTGCTATGTTCATTTAGCAGAATAATATTAGTGGGTTTTCCCTACTGGGCCCATGACCTCTCTAGTCTCAGATTCTTGACCATCTAGAAATATCAGATATAAGTTTCATCTTATGGAGTGGACTTTATATCCTATCAAAAAGTGGTTTCTTATTCAGATTCTTGACCATCTAGAAATATCAGATATGAGTTTCATCTTATGGAGTGGACTTTATATCCTATCAAAAAGTGGTTTCTTATTCTCATAACATTTGTGCCACTTATTGCACTAGTATGTCTTGAAGGTAAGTGACGTTTACAAGCCACAACATTTGTAGTTGGGTGATATAATAATCACTTTTCTCCTTCAAGTTTCTTCCTCCAGCACCATGAACATTAGTAAATAAATGTAAAGTTTCCAATTGTGCACAAACATGATTTCTCCATGTTTGATGACATAAATCAATGATGTTTTAAACAACAGAGCTTTAACATCAGATTGTGGAGAGCAATCAGTAGCCTTGACAACAGTCTGTGATGCTTAGGACAGGGCTTGGGACTTCTTTGCCTTAACCATTTCTGGCACTAGAAGTTTCAATTAATGGGAAAAGATATCTGGTTGGAGCATTCTCAGTCATTATATGATGATGTCAGTTAAATTCCTGTCAGATATTTATATATTTTAGGAAGCTATTACAATAGTAGGTTTCCATATTTTTTTTCAAAAATACTTTAGTGTTACTTGTGTCTGTCGATATTCCCTCCTTTATCCTGCTCATCCAATATACCACCCCATTGCATTCTCCTATTTTAGTTTCCTCTTTAGCTCTTTAGAAAACTGTATTCTCTTTCTGCTTCCTGGGATAATCTCCTTCTACCACTTCCCTTACTAGATATTTTACTGCTATTCTTGTTTCAGGTTGAAGCATACATTCAAAGTTTAAAAGCTAACAACTACATATAAAAGAAAGCATACATTATTTCTCTTTCAGGATCTGGATTACCTCATTCTGGAAGGTTGTTTCTTGCTCCATCCATTTGCCTGCAATTTTTATAATTTCATTTTCCTTAAAAGCTGGATAATAATCCATTTTGTAAATGCACCACATTTTCATTATCCATTAATCAGTTGATGGATATCTAGGCTGTTTCCAGTCACTTGTTATTATGAATAGACAAGGAATGAACATGGATGAGTAAGTATTTCTATAATAAGATATAGAGTCCTTTGGGTATATGCCCGAGAGTGGTATAGCTGGATATTGTAGTAGATCAATTTTCAGCTTTTTGAGGAACTTCAACACTGATTTCCACAGTGCCATTACCAGATTGAACTCCCACCAGCTATAAATAAATGTTCCATTTTTACCCATATTCACACCAGCATGTGCTGTCACTCATTTTATTGATCTTGGTCATTCTAAATGGTGTATAATAAAATCTCACAATGGCCTTCATTTGCATAGGCCTGATGGTTAAGGTTGTTGAATATTTTTAAATGTTTCTCACCCATGTGTATTCCATTTTTTCAGAACTCTCTGTTAAGTTCTATACACCACTTTTATTGAGTTATTTATTTTATTGTTATTTGCTTTTAGTTTAAATCTTTATAGATTCTGGATACTAACCCTCTATTAGATATATAACTGATATTTTTTTTCAATTCCATAGGTTGCCACTTCACTTGAATGATAGAATCCCTTGCCATCCAGAAGCTTTTCAGATCCTAATTATGTATTGGTTGTTATCAGTGTCCTATTGAAGAAGGTCTTTTCCTATGCAAATGAGTTCAAGACAATTCCCTACTTTCTTTTCTCTCAGATTTAAGGTGTCTTATTTTATATTCAGATCCTTTATATGTTTGAAGTTTAATTTTGTTCAGAATGATAAATGTGGATCTACTTTCATTCACCTACATTCAGACAACCAGTTTGAATAACACCATTTGTTGAAGATGCTGTTTTGGTTGTTGTTGTTTTTTTGTGGCTTTTTTTTTCAAAATCAGTTGTCCTTCAGTATATGTAACTTCATCTGTGTCTTCAACTTGACTCCATAGATTGTGTTTGTTTGTTTGTTTTTAGTTAATACTGTGCTTTTCTTTACTATTATGTTTCTGTAATACAACTTGAAATCTGGGACAGTTATACCTACAGCATTTCTTTCATTGTTCAACATTATTGTAGCTTTTCAGGATTTTTTGTTGTTGTTGTTCCCATATGAAATTTAAGATTTTTTTCAATTTCTGTGATGAACTTTGTTGGAACTTATATGGGGCGTGCATGGAATCTATAGATTGCTCTGGATAGATTGGCTGTTTTCACTTTTTAACAATTACTCAGAGTTGTTTTATCAGGGAATTCTTCATATGTCTTTATTTTTTAACTAATTAAAATTGTCCCAGGCCAATCAAAGTTTTTCCTCTATCCCTTCTCTCCTCCCAGTCCCACCCCCAACCTTACTTCTGCCCCACTCTCATCCACTTTTCTCCACATCCATCCACTCCTCCTCTATTCTCTTCAGAAAAGGAGAAGCTTCCTATGTATATCTGGCAGCCATGGAATATAAGATTAGGCACCTCCTCTCTTATTAACACTGGCCAAGGTAAACCAGTAGGAGGGAGTCCCAAAGCAGGCAACGTAGTCAGAGACATCCCCTGCTCCACTATTAGGAGTCCCACAAGAAGTCCAAGCTACATAACTGTAACATATGTGCAGAGGGCTTAGGTCAGCCCCATGCATGCTCTCCAGTTGGCAGTTCAGTCTCTGTGAGCCCCCATGAGCCCAAGTTAGTTGATTCGGTGGGTTTTCTTGTGGTGTCCTCAGCCCCTCTGACTCCCATGATCCTGCCTCCCTCTCTTCCACAGGATTTTGAATGGTGTGCCTAGTATTTGGCTGTGGGTCTCTGCATCTGTTTCCATCATTTGCTAGATGAAGCCTCTCTCATGACAACTGGGCTAGATAATTATCTATGAGAATAGCAGAATATCATTAGGAATCATTTCATTGATTTTTGTATGTGTGTGCATGCCAGTCATGTTTGATTCTATCCTAGGTCTCTGGACTGTCCAGCTTCTGGGCAATGTAGATGTCCATCAACTGAAGAATGGATAAAGAAAATCTGGTATATTTACACAATGGAGTATTACTTAGCTGTTAAAAACAATGACATCAGGAAATTTGCCAGCAAATGGATGGAACTAGAAAAGATAATCCCAAGTGAGGCGACCCAGACCAAGAAAGACAAACATGGTATATACTCACTTGTAGGTGGATGTTAGCCATAAAGTAAAGGATCACCATCCTATAATCTACAGACTCAAATAAGCTATATAAAAAGGAGGGCTCAAGGGGGAACACGTGAATTTCTCTGTGAAGGAGAAGTAGAATAGACATCATAAGTGGATGGGGGCAGGGGTCTGGATAGGGGAGTGGGCATGGGAAGAGGAAAGATCAGGTGGGGGAGGCTAGAGGGAGAGAATATTGGGAAAGACAACAGGAATTAGGGGTGTCTCTGTGATGAGACCATTGTACCTAGTACAATGGAAATTCCCAGGAATCTATGAGGGTGATCCTAGTTAAGAATCCTAGCAATAGGGATATAGATGGAGCCTGAACTGGCCATCTCCTGTAACCAGCCAAGACTTCTAGTGGAAGGATGGGGACCCCAACCCAGCCACATAAACTTAGGCCTATAATTTGTCCTGCCTACAAGATATGTTGGGATAAAGGTGCTGCAGAAATTATGAGAGTGGCCAGCCAATTGAGATCCACACCATAAGAGAGAGCCCACATCTGACACTGCCTGGATAGTTATTTCTTTAGAGTTGATTAATGAAACTTTAGTACATTACTCTTGTGGATTCTTGGATCTCTGATTTTTCATTATTCTTGCAGCTCTCTCTAAATATCTTCACATTTGATAAAATGGTAAACACTTGCAGACTTTATGGAGATAGACTTGATATTGGAGGAACACTATATAATATCTTGTGTCATCAATTAACAATTGCAAGGTCTTTTAGCAGATCTGGAACCAGGTAGGCTTAGCATTTCCTTGATGTGGGGGTGTTGGGATATATATTTTTAGTTGCATTGTTTTTGACTTTGAGAGTTGTGAGAGTATAATACAAGTGTGACAGCTTCACAGTCATCAGTGGGGATTCTTTACACATCTGTAAGTATCATAGGCCAGTACAAGTATCCAAATAGAAGGGTAATACCTTGTTACATAGGTTAGAGATGAAAGGATGTAGACAAGTAGGAGGGACTCACAAGGTTCAATGAACCACACCTGGTGATGTGGAATAGACATAACCATAGGGGATATTTTTGCTGGTATATTTTTGGAGGTTAGGACAATCAATTGGATTTGGGGCTGGCAGCATACACTTCTACTACTATGGTTTTTATGCATGATGATTTTGCCATCTACGACTCTGCTGTGGAAATGAGATTAGCAATGGATATTAAAAATGACTGCAAATCCGTGCATGGTCTCTGGTTAGACATAGTATCATCATTAAACATCCATGTGGCTTCCAAAGCATATTGTGAGTATACACAAGATTATTAGAGCTAGCAGCCAAACTAGGATTCAAACATAAATACACAAAGCTACAGAATCAGCAGTTAATACACCTGAAGCATTGTGTGACTATTGCTACTCAAATGGTCAGGCTCATCTACATTCCCTTTTTTTCCCTTTAGTACCTATGTTTCATCTGGTTGGTAGGGTACCTGTAGTAGCTCTGACTGGAGTTGCTCTGAGGAGCGCAAAAGAAAATGTTGAGTGAGTCAAGGAGGAAAATCTGTAATGATGAAATCTGTGGTAGTTAACAGTGATTTTTTTCTGGCATCTGTAGTGAATACACAGGTGTTAGATTCCTCAGATTTCCTGCTGAGGTCTTCTGAAGAACAGGCTGTTGGACTTAATGATGATGAAAAGCATAGGAGCTTTTGTTATTTAAAACTACAGGAATGTGGCATGACCAAAGGAATTCTGAAGATCTTAGAAGCAAGGGTTACTGGGAACGTCTACAGAGCAAGTCACTGGGAATAATTGAAATACCTATTACATCCTGATAACTCCTACATAGCTTCTGTGTTCCTAGTGGGTTTTAGATAGGTATTGCCCCAGCTATCGGGTTCTCAAGAGGGACCAAAAGGGTAGGCTGGCAAATGAGAGGGACAAGAGACACAAAGAATGAGAGCAAGACAGGATGTATGATCAAGCTCCAAAATTTTATTTTTCTCTTAAGGAATATATAGGTAGGCAAAGGGGATTGCAAGCAGGAAGGGACTTAATTATGTGGGTTGCAAGCAGGAAGGGACTTAATTATGGGGGTTGCAAGCAGGAAGGGACTTAATTATGGGCTGTTTGGGCAGCAGGGAATGTTGCTCTGGGGTTATCTACCTACTCTTGCCTAACTGCCTAATTGCTTAACTGCAGCTGGTTCACCTGATATCTGAGAAGAGTTTCTGGTATTTGTGAGAAGAGGTTGTGGTTCTATGGAGACTTAAGCAAGGCCTAGATCTAAGAAAAGAGGAGAGAATCCCAAATATGGCAGCATGTGTGTCAAGGGTCGCTTAGGCTTATGGCTCCCGTCAGGTATCATCTCCAAAGCCTGAGACTGTTAAGCATTCTCTTTGTTCTCTTTTCTTGTATAACTTTATGTCACAAATTGGGTCGTCCCTTCTGCATTGAGCAAAGCCACCTTTGATAAATGAGATGATCCATGATGCATATAAAATAAAACTGTTCTAAGTAACCTTTCTACCCTTTTAGATTAGTATTCTCAAGTGTTTTTGCTACTGTGTATTTTTATATCTCCTTAAACTGACTCAAGTTCAGAACAGCTATTTTCGCTACTAATCTAAAATTATTGATTTTTGTAGGATAATGCAAACTAGGATTTCCAACTCTACTGTGTTTCTGACAACATTCTTGTAATTCTTATTACTCATGTGACTAAATTATAAGATGAAAACATTACTACCTTATAAAATTATATTAACATAAACCTATCAGGAAAGAAATGATTTCCATTCATCTTTTAAGAATGAGATTTCAATTAAAACTAATCTATCTTCTATCATTATATAGAAAATTAAATTCCTTTTGTTTCATCACTTTGCTATGGTCATAAAAATTTCACATTAGACAATTTATCGCTAACATTGCACTGTTATTTCTACAATTCAATTTTTATTCACATTTTGACATATAATATATACTCATAAAATTAAAATATTAAGGTATTACTGAATTTGTAATAATAAAATTTATTAACCAACATAACTACCATACAAATTAGGCAATAGAATATTATTAGTATCTCACTATTCCTTTACTTTATTACAATCATTGTACTTCCTTCTTATCAGGCTTTAAAATCCCAGTTCACCTATCCAAATATGATCTAAACTTTACTAAAAAATATCTGAACAGGTGTATTAATTGCTTTTTTCTTTTTGTGATAAAACACAGGATTAAAAGTGGCTAATGGAAAAAGGAATTTATTTTGGACTACAGTTCCAGTGGGATGAGAGTCCATCATGGCAGGTAGGCTTGGCAACAAATGGCCGGCATGGCAGCAAGAACTGGAAATAGAGATCTTAAATCTTCAAATGCAAGCACTTACCAGAGAGTGAACAGAAAGTGGGCAGAGACAATGAATACTCAAAGCCTTGCCATAGTAATTTACCCCTTCCAGCAAGATTCCATTTCCCCAAAGTTTCACAAGCTCTCCGTAGAACACTGTCAACTGGAGACCAAGTGTTCATATACTAGAGTCTATGGAAGACATTTCTCATTCAAACAGCCACAGGGTGGGAGAGCAATAGGGGGATTGGAGGGAGAAGAACACTAAGGATGATTGAAAAGGCCACAGGGAAACATGCTATTTTATGTTTATTTAAAAATAAGTTTCTTTCTCTCTGACTCTCTCTTTATCTGTCTCTCTCTTTGTGTCTCTGTCTCTCTGTCTCTCTCTCCTGTGTGTGTATGTGTAAGTAATTTCAATGAAGTTGATCCATTTGGGAGTATAATGCTTTCCCAAGAGCCACAGACTACCTAAAAATAACCCTATTGTCAGGTATGGGAAACCTTTCTTGTAGTTGTTAGTTAGACTCCAAAAACAATATGGACCATTTCTGTTGCAAAAGGTTGCCTTCTAGAACTTGACATTATACCATGTGGCTGCTGGGTGTGAGGTATTATGCCTTTAATCCCAACACCCAAGGGGCACAAGACAGCCAACCCTTCTGAATTTTAGGCCAGCTTGGTCTACATAATGAGTTTCAGATCAGTTAAGGATACATAATAAGTGTACTGTCACAAAAGGGCAGCACATCACAACACATTTTGGAAACAAGGACTTAAAGAAATAAAGCTTCAACTGCCTGGAAACCTCCTCTTGGAGGACTAGCTCTCACATTACTGTAAGGTACTATGCAATCTTCTAATGTGGCAAAAAGATAATTCACTTATTTCATTGAGAATGTGGTATCTTAAGTTAGGGAGGGAAAGATGGCTAGAACAAATAATATTCAGGAATCCAAGACTTTATATCCTGACAGTCCATAATTCAATACCTAGAGTGCATTGTCCTCTGCATTCTAAATAGCATACAGGAAATGTAGCCAAATTTATGAAGGGATTAAAAGGCTAACCTGGCAAATCTCACAGGAAAAGAAAAGAAAGAAGGAAAGAAGAAAAAAAACCTTCATGCAAATTCCTGAAGCACAGATAAATATTTTCTTCTCAGTGTGTCCATCTTGTTCTCAGCACAGATGTGACTTGTGGCATTTGAGAAAAATGTCAGCTCTTTTCTTCCTTTTCCTGACAGAATATTCACCATACGCTCATTGAATTATGTGGTCCCTCCCAGAAATGTTGAAACTCCCAGGGTGCCATTAACCATGATCTATGAAGGCTCTTGTCTGAATTAGACAAAAAATTAAATTATAGTGGTGGGCTCATGCCATTCTAGTTAAAAGTCTGTCATCTTTGCCATTATAAACTTCTATTTCCCTTGTTTTATACCTCAGCTGAGAGAATTTGCCTTGCAGTCAATCGAGTATCTGAGAATGTCTCAGGTTTTTAAAGACATTTTTAAACATGGAAGATAATCAATAAAATCTATTTGGTTGTTGTAGTAAAGCTATGAGTGAGTGTGTGTTTGTGTGTTTGTGTGTGTGTGTGTGTGTGTGTGTGTGTGTGTGTACATGTATTCATATGTCCATACATACATGGTAAAGCTTAAGTATTCAGAAGGAATTTCTAGTTTTAGTATGGTCTGTGAAGGGAAAGGAAACAGTATTTTTAAGATTATGAGAGTTTAGGAAGCGAAGTAAAAAATGTAAAGAAAACATTATTTAGCTAAATTAGAGCTACAACTTTGTGGTCAATAATATTTGTCTTTGCTTACCATTTTCACTGTTCTCATGACTGATTTTAAAGTGACTTAACAGTTGTAGAATATTGTTTTAAGGTGTGTTACTTTTGTTTATGCTCTGGAACATTTGTTTAATGATGCAAAGATGTTACATTTGTTTGATTAAATAAAATTCACCAGCTGTCAGGAGGCTGAGTCAGCAAGTAGCTGGCAGGAAGTATTAGGGAGGAGCCAGGTGGAGAAGGGTTTTTAAGTAGGGGAGAGGAGAAGGATGAGGGCCTTTTGGGAGACTTGAGCAAGGAGAGGAGGTAACCAGTTTGCTACTCAGCCTCTCTGAGGAGCATAATTCCACCTCAACCTTTGAATCTTCAGCTCTTTAGAGGGAAAGAGATTTAGATAAGTTCCCTTCATAGCTCTGAAAGAGAGGGTGCCCAAGGGAACAGAATCCCCTCAGGCTGTGGGCCTTGCAGCCTAACTGTTACTGGGAGCAGCAGAGCTACAGTTGCTGATAAGGACAGCTGTGGCTTAAAAGGGAGAAACAGTTAACAAAAAAAAGGACAAAACTTAACAATTATTATTCTAGATCCTGAGCGTGTTTTATTTAGGCTAATAAAAGAGATAAATAGATTGAAAATTAACTGCTTTTTGAATAAAGTTCTTACAAGATACACAAAAATAGTTATGACATTATATGATGTTAATATTTTCTGCTTTTGAATGGAGTCTGTTCATTGAAAACCTACTGTTGAAAATTCAAGAAAAACAGACATCAGATGATTATCAGAGTGGATTAGTTATATAGGTTTTCATTTTAAAGTCTCATAGAACTCAGTAAAAATGCCTGTTGGTCATAAAGCCATAGTTTGAGTTAGGACTTTATAAGGTACTTCATATTTTCATAGTCTCAGTAGCACCTCAAACTTGGTAGCATAATTATCATTTTATAAAAAAGGGACCAAAGAAAAAATTAACATCTACATAGGGAAACAATGCTAGTACATACATTAATAGACATTAAAATCAGATATATTTGTATCATTCATATCTGTAAAACTTTCTTCCATGATAACTTAGGATCAAAGTTAAAATTTTTTGGGAAGAAAGGATTCTGACATTTGCTGAATTTCTATATTATTCAACTAAACTTTAACATTTAATGTTAAATCTAATTATGGCAAGTAGAAAATAGTGTAGCACCCTTCAGTTTTGATGAACTAGATTTATAATGATTTTTTTTTCAGTATTAATACTTTCTCTGAGGCATTTAGTTGTACAGTGAGGCCTCAGTGTGCCTAACTTTAAAATGAGTGTTTTTACTCCATAAGATAACATATAAAAGATAATGCTATAATATCCAAGGAAAAATAATTAAAGTATTCCAGTCACCTTTTCATTCATTCATTCATTTCTTGAATATTTACAAATATAGTCAACACATCAAACTCTGTGCTAGAAATGATGCTTATAGTTTGCTGTTTAGCTTTTTCTACTCTCTACTGCTCAATTCACAATTCATTTCTCTTTTTATTCCGTGAAAGCAGCATTTTAGAAAGAGTGATTCTCATGCCATTTATTTTAAATCATAGGATATGGGGCTTGAGAGATGCTTCAGTTGTTAAAAACTCTTGCTGCTATTCCAGAGGAACAGGGTTCAGTTCCTAGCACTCATTGAATATCTCACAAACACCTGTAACACCAACTTCATGGGATCGGCTGCCAACCTCTGAACTCTCCCAGCATATGTACATACATGTACATACACACATAGATATCCACATACATTTATGATTTAAAATAAAATAAATCTTTAAAAATGTCAAGGAAAACAAAGAATTTTGTAATCAAATAAATCTAAGAAAACTTACATTAGGGCAATAGTTAGGGTTTTATATTGCTGTGAAGAGACACCATGACCATGGCAACTCTTATAAAGCAAAATATCTAATTGAGGTGGCTAGATTACAGTTCCAGAGGTTCAGTCCATTATCAGTATGGGGAGCATGGTAGCATTCAGACAGAAGTAGTGTTGTAGCTGAGAGTCCTACATCTTAACTCAGAGGCAAGAGGAAGTTGACTTGACAGTCACACTGAGTGAAACTTGAAAAAAGAGACCTCAAGCCTGCCCCCACACTGACACACTTCTTCCATCAAGGCCATACCTCCTAATAGCGCTACGCCCTTTGGGGGCCACTTTCTTTCAAACCACCACACCAACAACCATGTACTACAACAGGCCTTGTGCCCAAGAGTACTTCTCCAACACCAAATGAAATCTTTATTTGTGTGTGTGTGTGCGTGTGTGTGTGTGTGTGTGTGTGTGTGTGTGTGTGTGTGTGTGTATGTGTACTCTGATTTGCTATTTTTGGCTTATTTTTTAAGTTAGTTTATTTTAAATTTCATTTTTGTCCCTAATTTCATTTTCATTTTTTTCTTTGAGAAAAAGCTAGCAAGAGAAAAAACATAATTATGGGTGGGTAACAACCTGGGAAGATAATGGTTGAGGAAGGGGAAGGTATATTGTAATATATATATATATATATATATATATATATATATATATATATATATATATATATCTCAAATTAACTAATAGAAGAAATGACAAAAAATTAATTGTAAAACTGATCATATTGACATGGCATTTTGCGTATCATTGTCTTAGAGTAATAGTATACATAAAACAAATGGAATAATACGGAATATCATAAGAACATGAATATTAGAATTGTATGTTAACATTTATAATATCACCAACTAATTGATATTTATCATTAAGACTTATATTTTACTCAATGTTTTGGATAGTTCTATGCTACAAAATAAAATGATTTGATCTCTTTGTTCATATAAGAAAAAGTGTCTATTATTACCTTGTTATTATTTTGCTCATTTTTTAGAATACATTCTTTTTTGAGTTTTTACTTGATTTCATTATGTAAGACAACTTTGGCTTGTAACTCACTGTGTTGCTCAAGCTTGTCTCAAACTCATGAAATTCCCTCTGCTTCTAACCTCTAAGTACTGATACTGCAAGAATTATGCACTATGCTTCTCTTGTCATATATTCATGTTTTGAAGATAAACTAGATTACTATATGAAAATTAGTTTAAAAAATCTGTTTCCCTCAGCTCGCAATAAATGCAGGTAATGTGGATGAAAAAGAATGCAAATAGTGATAGCTTTGGCCAGCATAAGACCAAGAGGCAGCCTGTATGTGCATTCTATAGCATAATACAGAAAATCTGAAATGTGAGAAGAGTAGAAGTTTTGGCCTTTCAAACTTTGATCTAATAAAAGATACAACTATGACAATAAAATAAAAATAAGTACTTATTTTAAATACAGTAAATATATGCATAGAAAATTTGTTTAAGTAAGTCTAATACAGCCATCCATGAACAAGGAAATCTCGTACTTAAAGTTTTCCAGTTTGTTAAAAATACAAACCAAGAATCACTTTAAACTACTAGTATATAAATAGTTTTATGAATTAACAGTAAAATAAATAAAAGATTCTTAAAATATTTTCAAATACATATGGTTTTTATAATTTTCAGTGTTTTAATTTTTTAAATATTTTTATCTACTCAGCTGAGACACATCTTTTAATAAACACATAATTTCCCCAGAACATATATTTTCAGTTATATTGAACCAGAATCATATTTGAAAAAGACTTATATAGATTTTCATAATGTAATGGAATATATTGGTGAAGAAAGGTGAACCATCATTTTATTTGAAGCCCTGTGTAAAACCAATGGATTAAGATATATCAAATATTATATGAGCGAGAATTGTTGAGACCAAGGTTGGATAAAGCACAGAGACAAATAGCCAAACGAACCGAAACACATGAAATATGAACCAATGGCTGAGGGGTCACCAACTGGATCAGGCCCTCTGAGTGGGTGAGACAGTTGATTGGCCTGATCTGTTTGGGAGGCATCCAGGCAGTGGCACCGGGTCCTGTGCTCATTGCATGAGTTGGCTGTTTGAAACCTGGGGCCTATGCAGGGTCGCTTGGCTCGGCCTGGGAGGAGGGGACTGGACCTGCCTGGACTGAGTCTACCAGGTTGATCTCAGTCTGCGGGGGAGGCTTTGCCCTGGAGGAGGTGGGAATGGGGGGCGGACTGGGGGGAAGGTGAAGGGGGTGGGAGGGGGAGAACAAGGGAATCTGTGGCTGATATGTAGAAGTGAATTGTATTGCAAAATAAAAATTAAAAAAAGATATATCAAATATGTCATGAATAGGTTGAAATAGACATTAAGAGACATAAATTTAAATATTAGAAATAGACATTTCTAGGCAGAAACAAGGCCAAATGGATAATATTCTGTTGGAAAGCAAATACTTATTGCTATCAAAGATAAATGATATCTTAGTATGAAAGGATTAAAATTGATGTACCTGTAAAAATTATACTGAATGAAGTACCAAGACTCAGAAATACAAACAGCATATCATTTCTTACATATGGATCATAGTATCAAAATCTCTGAAGTTTTGTCAGTTTTTATATTAGCTATTCTCAGTGGAATACAAGGAAATCTCAGAATCATTTTAGTTTTTCACTTCCTTAATTGCTAAGTATGATTGACACATTTTGATACATTTCTTAGTCATTATATTTCTTCTTTGAGATCATAATTTAATTATAACATTCTCTATACTTTTCACTTTTCTCCAAACCTGCCCATATACCTGTCCCTATTCTCCTTCAAAATCATGGCCTCTTTTTTCACTAATTCTTTTTGGATGAGCATATGTATATACACATATATTTCTGAATATAATATGTTCAGATTTATTACTGTTTGTATGTCTTCTGGAAGAGGGAGCATTTGTTGATTATCTAATACCAAGTTGTCTGCCCTGACAATATATACATACCAAAATAAGTCAGAGAAGATGCCAGCCCACTGTCCAAAGGAGCAACATGTAACAGGACACAGGTAAAGCCCAATGGGACTGGAGAAACTTCTGGCTATAATTGGTGCCCAACTTGGGGCAAGAGTTTCCGCCTAAAACTTGAGCGAGCTTAAGAAGAGATTATAAATGTCGATAAGACCAGCTTCCTAGTTTATGTCTCTCATATGGGCCATGGTAGAGGTCCAGAGACACTGTGGCATTCAAGCATGGTGGATTCCCGCAGCCATACACGGAGGTGTCTCTAAGCCATGAAGCACACTGCATGGTAGATTTAGCATTTGCTAGTACAGACAAAAAGAAAAAAAGGGGTTTCTGGGCTACAAGCTGCTTAATGGAGGAATAGACCCATGGCTTCCCAGAGTCAGTGGTGAACATGGCTCCCAGAGCTGGCAGTAAACTACCTTCCCCATGTTAGGAATATGAGCGGGGCAGAGTCAGCAGCCAGGGCTTTCATCCTAGCCACGCAGCTTAACAGTTTAATATCTCTCTTGGCCAGAAAAGGATTATAGATACACAAGATGACAGATTCAGATGGAACAAAACTCTAAGTGGTTTACATTGTATGCAAAAAGGTATATAGGCTTGAGTGAAAAAAAGAGAAAAGATATAGATAGTCATAAAACAGTTTTAAAAAATTAAAATAATATATAAAAATATAATAAGCCATGTAAAGACAGAAATTACACAGAGAGTCTGGACTCTGTTGTCTTTGGGATTTTTAACTGAAGAGAGACATTTGATTGTAAAGGCTGCTGAATTAAACCAATATAAATATTTTAAAAGTATCTTGACTTTAAAATATAGGTCTAAGCATAGGTTTCTTTGGAAAATAGGTTCTACTTTTATTTCCACAAAGGAGAGAAGCTGTGGATTCCTTCGAGGTTAATATGGTTCCATCAAGGAAGACCCCTAAGCAGATGATCCAACATCCAAAACAGCATCAAGGCAACTGACTGAGATGATCCAGCCTCACAGACTACTCTAGTCAGGACAGATTAACAGTGTCCCCAATCAGCAGAAAGTAGCCTAAAATACTATACCCACATCCCCCCCCAAAATGGATTATGGATGTTTGTCTTTGATTAGGGGTTTTGGTTACAGATTGTTATTCATCATAGTCAATTTCTTTATAAGAGAACAAAAGGAGATAAGCTATAGAAATGACAGGATAAAAGGGTAGATTGTTGAACCTACTTTAACCAAAAAAAAAAACTATTAATCTTACATACTTTACATTGGTATGGATTTTGGTTTACTGATACAAATTTAAAGTTAATTTTGTTATATTGTATGTATTTCTACTCTTATTTAAAGTATTATGTTTATGCAACTCATTTAAAATTGTAATATATAATTAACAAATACAGATTAATTAGACGTCTATGATAATCAAACTTATAGTCATGTTAGTTTTCTAGATATACATAGATATATTTCAATTAGCTAGGTAATGTTAAAAACTTCAAAGACCTACAAAATACGGCATTTAAAATGTTTTAAGAACTTCAACTTTTTTTGGCAATGAGATATGTCTGTTCCTGGCAGCACCAATTCCTTCAAGGAGGATGATGGGCATTGAACAAACTCATTATGGAGTTTGCTTTCTTTGTGGCAAAAGTTAGCCATTTGGCAAAAAAAAAAAAGTGCCTTTGCCTTGACTGCTTGGCAGGATGTTGTATAAAATGGACATGCAGGACCCATAGGAAGGTGACCACTGAACTTTGCAAGACGTGATGGTCCTTCAGGTTCCTGCTTCACAGAGGAAACTGCCAAACATTGTACAGGACATGGGGAGAAGCAACTGATGAACTTTGCTAGAATGGGCAGAACAGTCCTTAAAATTTCCTCTTCATTGAAAGCTATGCCAGAGACTCTAGGACTGCAGGCTGAAGATAGATGCCCCAACATTACCGAGGAACTTTGGATGACTGTCCAGGTAGCAGATGTCGCTGTCATTTATAAAATTATGGAAGTTGCTTGCTATGTACTTCCTGTTTACTTAGGTAATCTTATATCCTTCTGGGGTCTTGGATGGAGTTGAAGACTAGATAGTTATAATTATAGTTTTCTTTGGTTATGATAAAAGGTAAATTAGATATGAAACGTTAGACTCACAAAAATAGGATAGATGATAGAGTATTTTCTTTAATTTTTCAAATTACAAATAGACTAGATATTATAACTGTAATTCTTGCTTGAAAACTGTTTTGTGTTTTATATATATATATATATATATATATATATATATAATTTTACTATGTTAAAGTTAAAGTCTTCTTTTTTTTTTTTTTTTTTTTAATTTTTATTTTGCAATACAATTCAGTTCTACATATCAGCCACAGATTCCCTTGTTCTCCCCCCTCCCGCCCCCCTCACCTTCCCCCCAGCCCGCCCCCCATTCCAATCTCCTCCAGGGCAAAGCCTTCCCCACAGACTGAGATCAACCTGGTGGACTCAGTCCAGGTAGGTCCAGTCCCCTCCTCCCATGCTGAGCCAAGGGACCCTGCATAGGCCCCAGGTTTCAAACAGCCAACTCATGCAATGAGCACAGGACCCGGTCCCACTGCCTGGATGCCTCCCAAACAGATCAGGCCAATCAACTGTCTCACCCACTCAGAGGGCCTGATCCAGTTGGTGACCCCTCAGCCATTGGTTCATATTTCATGTGTTTCCGTTTGTTTGGCTATTTGTCTCTGTGCTTTATCCGACCTTGGTCTCAACAATTCTCTCTCATATAAACCCTCCTCATTCTCGCTAATTGGACTCCCAGAGATCCACCTGGGGCCTAGTCATGGATCTCTGCCTCCAGGTCCATCAGTAGTTGGATGAGGTTTCTAGCACGACAATTAGGGTGTTTGGCCATCCCATCACCAGAGTAGGTCAGTTCGGATTGTCGCTCGACCATTGCCAGCAGACTGTTGTACAACCACTTTGGAAATCAATATGGCGATTTCTTAGAAAATTGGGAATCCATCTCCCCCAAGATCCAGCTATACCACTCTTGGGCATATACCCAAGGAATGCTCAACCACACCACAAGAGCACTTGTTCAGCTATGTTCATATCAGCGTTGTTTGTAATAGCCAGAACATGGAAACAACCTAGATGCCCTTCAACTGAAGAATGGATAAACAAATTGTGGTACATATACACAATGGAATACTACTCAGCAGAGAAAAACAATGACATCATGAGGTTTGCAGACAAATGGATGGATCTAGAAAAAATCATCCTGAGTGAGGTATCCCAGACTCAGAAAGACAAACATGGTATGTACTCACTCATAACAGGATACTAGATGTGGAACAAGGATGACTGGACTGCTACTCACATCACCAGGCAGGCTACCTGGAAAACAGGACCCCAAGAAAGACACAGGGATCGCCCAACGACAGAGAAATGGAATGAGATCTACATGAACAGCCTGGACAGGAGTGGGGGTAGTGAAGGGCGAGGGTCGAGGGAAAGAGAGCTTGGGTGAGTGGGAGATCCCAGCTGGATCAAAAACAGAGAGGGAGAACAAGGAATAGGAGACCATGGTAAATGAAGACCACATGAGAATAGGAAGAAACAAAGTGCTAGAGAGGCCCACAGAAATCCATAAAGTCTTCTTTTTTGATTAGACAGAAAAGGGAAAGAGCTGTGGAATGTCTTTCTGTATGCTGTGAATATATGTGTTGCTCCCATTGGCTAATAAATAAAGCAGCTTTGGCCTATGGCAAGGCAGCTTAGAGGCAGATGAGAAATCCAAGTGGAGATGCAGCTGGAAAAAGGGTAGAGTCAGGGAAGATGCCAGCCTGCCCTCCAAGAAGCAACATGTAATGGGATACAGGTAAAGCCACAGAACATGTGGTGATACATAGATTAATATATAATGGGTTGAGTTAAGTTATAGGAGCTAGCTAGCAAGAAGCCTGAGCCATAGGTCATACAGTTTGTAATTAATATTAAGCCTCTGAGTGGTTATTTTATAAGTGGCTGCAGGACTGCAGGGCCAGGTGGGACCAGAGAAACTTCCAGCTACATTGTATGGATGAAAGAGATGTTGGGCTATCAAGTTAACAAATAATGGAATCATATTTGGTTAAATTTTATTTTCAGTTTGATAGGTTTGAGAAGTGCCTAATGCCCAAATGCTCAAGTGTAATAAAAGAGAAAAGTAGAGAAATCTTACTATTATGGGCATTTTTTCCTTGCTTTCTGGTCACTGAGATGTGAACATCTATGTTCTACTATATCTTCTCTAATATAACTAGCTGATACCACAGGAATAATGAATGAAAATAATTTTGTACTCCTTAAAAAGACATTATATATAAATTGTAACTAAAATCAAGGATAATATATTTATACAAGATAGATATGAAGTATTATATAATGATGAAAGTATCAATTCACCAGGAATATATTACAACTATAAGTCTATATGCATGAAACTTTGGAATGCCATAATTTCAATTGTAAACAAATGATAGCAGAAAAAAAGATAATAGATAAAATTACTGTAATATCATGAGATTCCAATACCCCACAGTTACTTTGTAGAAAGTATATGTATCAAATAACAAAGCAGTAAAACTGAATGCTAATGATTAAAGAACTAGAAAAGGAAAAACAAATTAAGGCCCAAATCAGCGTGGGAAGAGGAATTATGATGATGATGTTACAAATAATAGAAACAGTAAAAGAAAAAAATCAAAGAAAAGGTTTTGTTTTTATAAGATTAGAAACTTTAACAAACTCTTAACTAAATTACCACAGCCAAACAATACTAAAATAAATTAAAACAGAAGTTAAAGAGATTAGAGTTAATACCACAAATGCCTGAATGACTGTAAGATATCTATATTAACACGTGCATTTCATGTTTAACTAGAAACAAAGGAAGACAGGTTTGAAGATAATCTTGGCTCAGACTGGGGCTTTTTCTCTCATCGTTGTAGCTCTTCAGAGTATAATGTGCTATAGATTGTAGCCAGAGATAATGAATGTTCTTGAATACCTCAGGCCCCCTGCTTTGCCTCCCAAGAATAGGATGCTGTGGAACACTTGTTTTCTACAAGACCAGCTGTGTGGCAAGGATAAATCCAAGTGTGGAATGCTTTCATGATCCAGAATGTTAAGTGATGATGATATACTTCCAGCACCTTTCTATTTTTGCATCTGGTTTGTCATAGAATTCAGACTTCTTATAGTGATTACATCCTATTTGTGAATAATAAACTTGCTTTCTCTGACTTTTTATTTTTAAATTGAGTGAAAAGCATGCCTATAAAATTGAAGAAAATATTTGTAAACCATACAACTGAGAAAAGATCTATGTAAAAACAACTTTTAAAATACTTTATTTATTTATTTATTGTAACCCAATGGCTATTCTCCCTCCTTCTTCTCCTCCCAGTACCTCCCCCATCTCCTCTCTGCACCCTCCATCCACTTGTCCCACATTTCTATTCAGAGGAAGGCCAAACTCCAATGGATATCAAACAAACATTGCATATCAAATTGAAGCCTGGACAAGGCCACCCAGCATGAGGATAAAGGTTCCAAAAGCATACAAAAGAGAAAGAGACAGTCACTGTTCCCACTGTTAGGCAGACCAACAAGAAGACCAAGCTACACAATACTAACATACATTCAGAAGGGCTAGGTCAGTACCATGCAGGTTCCCTGGTTTTGGGTTCAGTCTCTCTGAGCCCCTATGAGGCCAAGTTCGTTGATTCTGTGGGTTTTCTTGTGATGTCCTTGATCCCTCTGACTTCTACAATCCTTCCTCCCCATCTTCTGCAGGATTCCCTAGGGTAAGCCTAATGTTTGGGTCTCTGCATCTGTTTCCATTAGTTTCTGAATGAAGCTTCACTGATGACAATTGGGCTAGGCACTAATCTATGAGTACAGTGGAATATCATTAGGAAACATTCAATTTTTTTGTTGTTGATGTTTGCCAGTCTCTGGGCCATTCAGCCTCTGGGTCCTGTGTAGCTGAAGTTTTCCTATGTCATGGCCTGCTGGATATTGGGACAAATCTCTCCCACTCACCTTCCCCAAGTAAACATACAGAGGTTTATATTAATTATAACTGCATGGAGATGGCTGAAGCTCTTTGCTAGCTAGCTATTATATTAAATTAGTCCATAACTATTAGTCTATGTATTGCCACATGTTCTGTGGCTTTACTTGTGTCACATTACATGTTGCTCCTTGGGCGGCTCGCTGGCATCTCCTCCTGCCTTTTTCCTGTTTCTCTTTGAATTTCTCGCCTGCCTCTAAGCTGCTTTGCCATAGGTCGAATGGCTTTATTTATCAACCAATCAGAGTAACACATACTTACAGCATACAGAAAGTCATTCCCCCATCAGTCCTGGCTTTTCAGGCAGTCAGTGTCAAGGGTGGGCTCACTCAGTGTCATAAGTGTCAAGCTAGACCAATCATTTGTTGACCACTCCCACAATTTCTGTGCTGCCTATATCCCAGCACATCTTGTTGAGGAGGGCATCCTACCTGGACTACGCCAAGTCTGCAAGGTCTCTAAGAGATCCTTTAAAAACAACTTAAAATTCCTTTTACTGAGTAGGATAGCACCCCCCCCCACCCATGCCCGCTTACAGGAAATGGCCAAATGACTTACATAGGCAGATAAATAGCCAAGAGAATGCAAAAGATATCCACTATTACTAACCACCAAGAAGATAGTAACAAAAACCACAATGAAGTATGACTTTATACTTCACAAAATAACTATTAAATAAAAAGAAAGAAATAATAATTGTTGCCAATGACCCTTGGCCATTGTTCAGAAAAACATAGTGTATTAACTATGGATAAATAGAACAAATATTCTTCAAATATATTAAAAACAAAAACAAGCATTCATACTTTTATATGTATATGTCTAAAGTCAAGCTGAAATCACAATCTTAAAGAAATATTTACTCCCTTATCTATGTTAATTACAGCATTAGTGACATTGTTAACAAAATCTAAATATAAAATCTACATAATGAATACATAAAGATCTATAAACACACAATATAATATTATAGAGCAATAAAAGAAACATATATCACCATAGATGACAAAAGCTTCAATGTGGTCATTATTCAATAATATAATAAAACAAGACAATGAAGAACAAATAATATAATAATATAAAATAAAATAAGGCAATGCAGTACAAATGTGTTTCTAATTATGAGGAATATAATAGTAAGTAGCAAAAGTCATAGAAATATGGATTAGAGTGGTGATCAGTAGGGACTATGTCAGAGGAAGATGAGACAATATTCTTTAATTAGTGTAATTTCAATTATGTTAGTTGAGGGTTTTATATATGTTATGTAAAATGTCATAAATAATAACAATGCATATAACTTCTTAAACTGTGCTTAAACTAAATAACATATGAGAAAATATTATATAGTATTATATGGTTTCTAAGCTCATTTCCAGAAAATAAGTATTTTTCAGCAGAAAACCTACAAAGTAGATCTTTTGTGCATCTGTATATAATTACAGACTATATATTGAAAAAGTAAGTAGGTTTTATAAATTCAAAATTAACATAGTATGTTTTCCGTATGTAGTTTCTATAGAGATTCACAGAAGCAGAGTAACACTGGATGGAAAATGGGTTGAAATTAGCCAACCTACTTGAACAATCAAGGAGCTCTAGTTAGCTTGCTAAATTTGGACAGTTGTTTAGCCTCCATTCATTTCAATTCTCTCAGCTGTACAAATTAAGGTAATAACACTATTAAATGAGATAATATGCTTAAATGTACCTGACTCACAGTAAGTGTTCTGTGGCTAGCAGCTATATTATTCTCTCACTCTAGGGCATCTGTATTTGTATTCTATTTCTTCTATGTACATCACTACCAATTGAGATGTTTACAATCATTCAACTTTGTTTCATTATAGCTCCATAATTTAGCAATAAGATATGGATCTCACAGCATTTAAATTTCTTGATGAACATTATCTGAGTGATGCTACTTTTCTAATGATAGTCAGCATTCCTTAATTCACACATTTCCTTTTAAAGGCCTATGTGAAACAGAATCCAAGATGATCAAGTATAATCTCAGTATCTTAAAGTGCCTTTATCTTAATTTATTTCTGAAATTTAGCTTTCCTTGTAACATAACACATTCATAAATTTGAAGATTAAAACAAAGAAGTATTTTGAAATAATTTGAAATAAGTCAACATTATTTGGCCTACTGTACTAGACTAATACTTCTAGTTCTCTGTGATATGTGTAATTATAAAAAGTAATTCAGAATTGCATGAATATCTAGTCAGGAAGTAAAGGTAAAATTTATTGGTTATTACAAGTAAGCAAAAGTGTGCCTCAGTTATTTAAAGCAAAGATAAAGCATATTGATTGTTTACTCTGGAACAATCACATAGTAAATAAACAGAACACATTGAGAAAACTTATTTTCTAAAGTTATATTTATAACTTCTTTCAAAAAGTTAATATATAATAAAGGAGCACCTGTAATCTATTAATTGGAAATATAAATCCCATGTAGTTGAAATAAAAGGCATATATTTCCACATACTAGGTACCAAATTTTTTCACGTTTGTAATTATAACACATCACTTACTTCATGACTTCCGTAGTTAATTTTCTATTTGCTTCTACCAATGAAACACTAATGTATGTAAGTATAGACTATATGAGTGTATTTAAATGAACTTAGAATACATTTATAAAGTTGTATAAAAGAATAACTGATTTAATTATTATGCAAATCAAATAAAAATGGAATGGATAGATGGATATGAAGATGGATGAATGGATAAGTGGATAGATGGATGAATGGATAGGTGGATGGATGGCTAGAAGGATGTATGCATACATGGATAAATAGATTGATGGATGAATGGAAAGGGAAATACTGACTTACCATAGGTAATTAAAGAAGCCCCGTGATTTTCTACCTGAAAGTTGAAACCCAAGAAAAACCAGTGGTGTAATTTACCTTTCATCTGAAGATATGAGAAACACTAGAGTTGAGACAAGTCCTAGTTTTAGGGGAGGACAAGGTGAATTAAAGTGCCCCAGGTTAAGTATTGAGGGAGGCAAAACGGAACATGTTCCTTTTATTAGAGTCATGTCATCAATAGATTTTAGAATGTTGTATCAAACTGAAGAAAAACAAACTCCTTAGCAAACATTTTAAGTGTTAACATAGTATGGAAATACATAGAGTCTCACAAAAACTGTTCAGTCTAAACATCTCTGTGCCCCTCCAGTTGATCCCTAAAATTAATATTGTAATGATCAGTTCCATTTAAACAGAGCAGCTGTTATTTCTTAAGCATTTCTCTGGGATTAGGGAATTTAACAGAATCAATAAGGCGAGCCATTTTGTCTGGAAATTTATTCAGGAGGGTATCTAGATAAACAGGACAGTTGTTTGGATTCAAAGTATTATGTGTGCTGACAGGAGTAGTTTTGGTGTGGCAGATTAGAAAATGTTAAATGCAAGAAATGAAGCACAGATTGTTATAAACAACTGATGTTTAGGTTTGCAATTTATATAATTTGTGTAAAATAATTTATAGCTGACTATATGTATATTCAAAAATTGATTAGCATGTGTATGGCACATGTATAAGAGGAAGAAATAAAAATAGGTTCATCTATGATTCATTATTACTTAGAAAAACTAACAAACATGGAAAATAAACAACAGAGCATTATTCTCTTATGTACTAAGTAATAATGTTGTTGAAGTACTGAAGATGGTGTTGAAATTAAACTTCTGCAATTTATGGACTCAGAGGGAAAAACACGTACATATTTCTGTGGAATATATTATGAAAATCACA
The DNA here is from genome assembly GCF_949786415.1 of Peromyscus eremicus. NCBI lineage: Eukaryota > Metazoa > Chordata > Mammalia > Rodentia > Cricetidae > Peromyscus > Peromyscus eremicus. The sequence goes on from NC_081439.1 coordinate 106,182,443, forward strand.
AGAACTGTAACCGTCATTTCCAAAATGTAAAGTTAATAGAATAAACCCATCTGAGCTGACTCAAGACATTAAAAAGTAACATTTCACTACCAAGTCTTTGATTTATGGACAGGACTTGTTAATTTTTTGGCACAGTTTCTTATTATGCTTTCTACTGCAGCAATTTTAATTTCAACTTCTTTTGTTATAAAAATCCAACATTATAGTGTGCTAATATTTTTGTAGATGTTGTTGTTTTGCAGAAGGTTAAACTATTTTACTGTTAATATCTCCATTAATTTAAAATTAAAATTGCTGTAGGGATGAGAGGAAAAGACTTTTAATGGAGCACAGCTTCTTGGGCAATGTTGTACTGAATCATCATGTCAAGAGTGTATTCATTGGCTGAATGCAATCATTTTTTTGGCCAGGTTAATGTCGTGAAATTATTCTTACAAAAGGAACCGTATAAATTTCCATTCTATTTCAATACTTTAAATGACCATGAAATCCTAATGCAAAGTCTAAAAGAGAAAGCTGTAATATCATATGGATTAAAACAAATTTGGATGAAGGTTTTCAAGCATTAATTTTAAATATTTTTGTGAATGTTATCTATAAAAGCATACTTCCCAAATCCCTCCTGGGTGATTATCAGTGAATTGTTTAAAATTTCTATTGTGCTCTCTTTTCAAATCAGCTAACTGGCCATTCAGTAATTTTTAGCCAGAGCCCTTGGGCCACACATTATACCTCATTTAACTACCCCTGGCACCTTTAGAGCCATATTTTCACTTTTATTCAGTGAAACCTTCTGCTATATATGATAACCCAGTCAAATGACAGCAACAATGCATAGCTGGCTAGAATTCGCTGGGAGTAGAATTAGTTCTGGAAATCAGAAAGTACAGGAATATTGAGGTATTTATTTTCTTACTTTAACTAATTTCTCTAAACATATTGGTGTTTTATATATCATTTTATGAAATTGTCCTTTAGAGAAATCATTTTTAAAGGAGTAATACAAAAACCCAGAGTCAAGTGTCTATGCATGTACTCAACTTTTCAACAGTTGTTGAACACTTCCTGTGTATCAGACAATATATTAAGCATCAATGAGTACATATATCATCACAATTATGATTCTATTTACCAGCATTATAATTGTATGAATCAATTTCTATGAAAATACACAGTAGAATAAAGTTAGGCAAAGAGTCACAAGCAGCATCTATTATGATGTCTAATCTTAGTTGTCAAGTAGACTAAATAAAGAATCAACTCCTAAACCATTGACATTTCTATGAAGGACACTGTTGGTCAGATTCTTTGAAGAGGGAAGACTGCCCCTGAATCTGGGTGTCATCTTCTGGTGGTACCCTGGTTTAAATGACATAAAAGAAGAAAACTGGACTTTTTTGCCTGCTTGCCTTCTCTTTTGCTGGGAAGTATTTCTATTGCACTGCTGCTGCTTTCCTTCATGATATTAGAATACACTTCTTCCATGTTCTAGAGTAGACTGAATACCAGTAATGCTATGTTTCATTAACACTGGATTGAACTGCCAAGATATCCAGCCTTGTGGACTGATTAACTACTGGGTTCTCAATGCTTTATTTTAAGAAAGTCATTACTGAACTACCTGAACTATATAAGGCAACCTAATAATCTCATTTCAATAAACATGTTCATTCCATTAGTTCTGTTCCTTTAGAGAAACCTGGATAATGCATTAATAAATGTTTGCATAAATATGATAAACTGTGGTATATAGACAAAGTTTTTGTTAATTAATTTGAGTTATTTAAAGTCCATACATTAAGAAACATGCATGAACTACTATGATTTACATGTTATGTGTTGCTCAAGAATTCATATATTGATAACTTGGTCTTGAGAAGAATGATAATGCAAGATGGGATCTTAAAGGATGTAATTGAACTCTATAGATCAATTAGATGCTTGCTAATTGACATGTGTGATTTCCTCTTTGACTACATTGTCTCTTTCTCTCACTCATACTTCCTCCATCAGCCATAGGGTTCAGCCATGGAGTTGTTACTAAAAATAAGATGGATTCCAGTCTCATATTCTTGTCCCTCAATGTCTAAGAGCTAAACAAGTCTCTTTTTTAACAAAGAGGGGATATTTCAAGTATTTCATTATTGTCATGTAATAGTGATTAACTGAAGTTCAGAAGGTGGCAGTTATTGTGGGTTTTTAAGGATGAAAATACCAATGAACCTCAAATTTTCTATGCTTATAAATATAGAATGTATTGTAGACATATTGCAAAATATGATGACTACACTAGTATGAATAAGTTAATCACAGCTACAGGCTTTCTACCAGCAATGGGTCTGAGAGGATGAACAGAAATTTCATTTGTGCTCTCATTTAAGATATGTTGTAGTCAGTCCCAACGGCTGAGCCACTATGGGCTTTGATGTGAACAGGTGCACACTATCAATTTCATTGCTACCCAAAACTAGTACTTACAAGTGAGACAAAACACTCTAAAATGGATTGTACCTACCACAGTGAAGAAATACATGTGCTGAATAGGGAATAGTTCCAGGCAAGGACATATTTTATTTCAGTAAAAACAACGTGGGCTTTATGAAGCTGCTGAATTTAACTCTCTCTGTTGAATAATCAGTGGGGAGTTCTAAGCATGGAATGAAAAATAATCATAGCAGATAACTCTGAATATGCATTGTATTTCAAATTTAAATTAAAACTGAGATATGAAAATTTACCATTGAACATTCTTTAATGCTGTATGTTTCTAAGAATGATCAAAGTATAAATATACTTAGATACTCAGTGCAATGCAAACTCCATGCAATCTACCAGCAAAGTAACTGGGCACACAAGCCTTAACTGGCCATCTTATGTAACCAGGTAATGCCTCAAATGGAGGGATTGGGACACCAATCCAGCAACAAAATCTTTGACCCATAGTATGTCCTGCCTGCAGAATCATCATCAAAGACACCAGGAGATTTCATCCAGCAACTGATGGGAGCAGATGCCTAGTCCCACAGCTAAACATTAGGCAGAGCTCAGAGAAGCCTGAGGAGGAAGGGGAGGAAGGATAGGAGCAATCAGAGGACCAGGAATACCAAAAGAATACATCTCCACAGAATCAACTGACCAGGACTTATGGGGACTTGCGGAGATGAGGGAGTCTGTATGGGTCTGACCTAGATCCCCTACAAATAGACTATGGCTGAGTAGCTTGGTGTTCTTGTGACCTCCTAACAGTGGGGGCAGGGTCTGTTTTTGACTCTTTTGCCTGCTTGTGGGAGTCTTTTTCTCCTACTGGGTCACCTCATCCAGCCTTGATGTGATGGTAAGTGCCTGGTATTATTGTAGCATATTATGCCATCCTTGGTTGATGTTCCTGGGAGGCCTGCTCTTTTCTTCCGGTAGATGGAAGGGGGAGGATCTGGGGGAGAGGGGATGTCGGGGGAGACTTGGTGAAGGAGAGGGAGGGGAAACTGCAGTTGGGATATAGTATATGAGAGAAGAATAAAAAAAGTTTTTGAGTTGAGGTAAAATTCAAAACTTTTATGAACACATAGAAATATCAGTTTAATATTTGAATTATTTCATTGTTTTGAAATTGAAACATGTAGCTACAAATAAAAGGAAGTAAATAATATTTCAGAATAGTAAGAAATGCCTTTTCCATCTAATCTAATTAGTATCTTTTGTACTTTGATTGTTCTTAGATTAAACATAAATGTTTTTCTATGACATTCAAGATTTAGCATAGTGCCACATGGACTTACTTTCACTGGCTTTATTGTAGTCAATGCCTATTTTATAACTTTGTGTTTCGTCCATGCCTCATTGTAGTTGGAAAGACAAAATGGCAAAGAATGCGAGAGCCTTGTTTTCTTCCAGAGAGCAGAAGGAAAGCAATTATTCAGTTGTAAGTCTGAGGACTTTCTTCACATGGCCTTAAAGACTTAAGAAAGTCTAATTCTACTAAACACTTCATAAAGATGTTTTGTTTGGACAAGATGGGCTTTTTAGTTCCATCAAAGAATCTTATTGAATTTAGATCATTTGATATTTGTAAACTTTCCCATTCATTTAGTGTTTCCCTTGAGAGATTTCTTTTATTGTTAGCCAAGCTTGCATTCTTCCCTCATGAATCCAAATGGATAGATGATCAATTTGTTCTTCAATGTTACTACAATCAGTTTGCTAAAATTTTACTCTGAATTTTGCAGTCATATTGAAAGGAGGCATTGTTCTACACTTTTTGTCTAAATTTTTCTCATTTTCTAGTATTGGAATTCAGTTAAGAGTGACATCATAATGTAAATTGTGAAGTGCTCTTCTCTCATTCTAATTATTTGACAGATCATGTGATGAATTGGTTTGGCTCCTAAAATACTCTAAGCAATGTACCTGTAAGTTCATTGAGCCTCAGTTGTGTTCAGACCAGTTGCTGGAAGTTTTTCTTCATTCTATTGCTGTTTTTGATTTCTGATTCTATATCCTTACTTTTTTAGGTCGATTTTCTGAAGCTAGTCTCGGCACTTCATGTTTTTAGAAATATGTCTAATTTACTTGAGTGTTATAATTATTTGGCTTTTGCATTGTTTATAATACTTTTAAAATAATAATCATTAGATTCACAGTGGTAGTCTCTCTTTGATGCTTTATTTAAGTACCCTAAAATAAGCCACCTTTAATATTTATGTCATTGTGGCTAAAGGATTATTAATTTTATGACTCTTCCCAAAGAACTAGCTTTTATATCATTTTATAATTTTTTTATTTTTTTTCCTATTTTACTACATTTAACCTCTTAACTTTAATATTTTCAACTCATACTTTGCTTTTTGTAATTTTTAAACATAGATTCTTAACATGTTTTTTAAATAATTTTTCTAATACAAATTTCCATCTAAGGAAATTTTTTATTGTCATATACATTTTGGTATCTGTTTTCATTTTCTTCCTCTCAGATATACTTTTCTTTTATCTTACAATTTCTTCTTTGGTGTTATGGCAATTTTAAAATACATTGCTTAATTTCCATATATATACATATATATGTATACGTATATATTATCAAATTAACTTTAGAATTTTAGTTGTAAGTTCATTCTATATAAATGCAATTTCATATGTATATATGCATATATTATATGTTTATATAATATAATGTCTTTGATAGTTCATAAATAGAAAAAGTAGTTGATTTGTCATAGTTCTGCAGGCTGTGGAGTCCAAGATCAACATATCAGCAGATATAGTGTTTCATGAAGACCTCTTTCCTCTTAGATAGTGGTTTCTTTCTGTGTCCTCACATAGTTGAATAGGCTAGTTAGTTCTTTGCTGTCTCTTCCATAATGGTTCTAGGTTTAATCATGAATATTCTCCTCTTTTGATCGAATTACCTCCTAAATCACCTACTACATTTATTTTGTGGATTACAATTTCACTATGTGAATTTTCAGAGAACATAGAGAATGTGTTTTATAATTTTATGATTTTAAACACCTCTGCTTACTGAGTTTCAATATATAGATGAAACTATATTCAATGTAGTCAAAAACAACCAACCAACGAAATGTGAAACAATAACCATCTCTATAGAAAAAGAATGTTATACATATTTATCTGTATTTGATATTTTATGTTTTCCATTTCTTTGTTGGTATTTTTGGTTGTTTTATCTGTTATTTAATGTGGGTATTGATGTCACCAGTTGCAGTTACCGAATTTTTCTATTTTTTCTTTTAATTCTGACAGATCTTGTAGCTGGAGAGCTTCTCTCCAGGTCCCAGCAAGCCCCTGCAGTCCCACAACCCACGTATAAAATAATCACTCAGACGCTTATATTACTTATAAACTGTATGGCGTGGCAGGCTTCTTGTTATCTACTTCTTTTATCTTAAATTAACCCATTTCTATTAATCTATAAGTTGCCACGTGGCTCGTGGCTTACAGGTACCTTACATCTTGCTTGTCATGGCGGCAGCTGGCAGTGTCTTCCTTCCCCAGCCTTCCACTTCCTAGAATTATCCTCTCTCCTTGTCCCACCTATACTTCCTGCCTGGCCACCAGCTAATCAGTGTTTTATTTATACAGAACGATATCCACAACAGATCTCTTATACATCCTCTTTTGGTTTACTAAATGAATGTGAGTTGTTCATTTTTATACTTTTCCCATAAAAAAAAAACTTTAGTGTTTTTGGTAGCTCTTTAAGTCTTGACTTTATAAATAAAGCCATTCTAAATTGTTGGGATTTGTTTTTGTATAGTGCTTCCACATACTCTCCCATTTGCCATCTATTTTTGACATATCAAAGTTTTCAAAGCTAAAATGATTTTCTTTAAAACAATAAGTAGATGAATCACAATTATTTTTATCTATTCTTCCATTCTTCATTGTTTTTTGTTTGGCTCATTTGTATTCATGTTATTTAATTATGAGGTGAGAGTCATTTTTACTATTTCTATTTGTTTTCTATATGTCTTATATTGTTTTTCATTTTCTTTTCTCCTACTGATTTCATTGTTAATTACATATTACCTACTGGATAAGGTACCTCTATTTCTTTTCTTAAAGTAATTTTTCATACAATATATTCTGATTACGGTTCTCCCTATCTCCTTCCAAATCCTCCCCAGCTCCCCACCCTTCCAACTCCATGCCTTCCTTCTCTTTTAGAAAACAAATAGGTGAATGAACAAACAAACCAGAATTAAAAAAGAAAAGAATAACACAAAAAATACACACATGTGCACACACTTAACCTATAAAAACACAAGCAAAAGACTAGTAAGATAAAAAAAATGCCCAAACAAAAGCAATATGAGACAAAAATCTACAGAAATATCACTGATTTTATTTTGTGTTGGCCATGTACTGCTTGGCATGAAGCCTTCCATTAATGTGGTTTATATACCCAGTGAGACTCCATTGGAGAAAACTAATTTTTCCTTTGTGAGTGGTTGTCAATTGTTAGTTTATGCATGCTCCCACAGTCTTTACAAGTTAATATGTATGTTAGTCCTGTTGTGTCTAGAAGGCAGTTTCCATGGTACTTTCCATCACCTCTGTTTTTTTTTTTAAAGATTTATTTATTTATTATGTATATAGCATGTATGACTGCAGGCCAGAAGAGGGCACCAGATCTCTTTACAGATGGTTGTGAGCCACCATGTGGTTGCTGGGAATTGAACTCAGGACCTCTGGAAGAGCAGTCAGTGCTCTTAACCTCTGAGCCATCTCTCCAGCCCCCACCTCTGGTTTTTAAAATCTTTCAGCTTCTGAGTTGTTCCCAGAGCCCCAAGGGGTGGATTTAAGGAAGACATGCAATTTAGGACTTAGTGTTCCAAGATGTTTCAGTCTTTGCATATTGTCTGGCTGTATTTGTTCCCATCAATTTCAATAATAATCTTCCCTGATGAAGGCTAAGCAAGATATAAGATAATGTCATTAGGAGTCATTGTGTGACAATGTTCCTTTAATAGAACAGTATTTGGTTTTACCCTAGGTCTCTGGGCTTCCTAGTCTCAGGTTCTTTGTCACCCAAGCAGTGGAGTGGTCCTTGTGCCATTGCACAAGCATATGCAGGCAGGCCACAGATGTAGATCCCAGGGTTTGTAGCCAAGTTATTGTTTAGTTTCTCCTCTGGTAGCATGTAGAGTACCTTACAGTACCATGAACATTAGTCAGTAGGGGTAAAGGCTTTCGGTAACTACCAGCTTGATTTCTCCTTGTTCCGTGAGTTATGTAGATGTTGTCTTCAGCAATATTGGCTTCTCATCAGTTTGTGAAGATCAGCCAGTGGCTGTGGCAAATAGATTGGCTTATTTGAAGGTTTCCATAAGACCCTTTTGTCAACAACTTAATTGGATGTAACACAGTTGTGGCACTGGAAGTAATTTTGGTTTGCATGTCCCTGATGACTAAAGATGTTGAACATTTCTTTAACTCTTGTATAATATTAGAGGGACCAGCCTTAATATTATACATCCCAGGGGCTTATGGGAGAGAACTACGGATGTTGAGGACTATTTTTGGGAAATAGAATCTCAGCACACCAAACGCTATCGTCCACTTGCTTTAATTCCTCTTGGATAACATCCTATTTACACAGCTTCCGTTCTGTTCTCATGCCTAGCTCCTTTCTTAACTGATTTCTCTCTATATTTATCTACCGTTCCCTCTAAGTTCTATCTTAATTCTCTCATCTTAATTCTGCCTCATCTAGGTCCTTTCTATCTCTTATCCAGCTAGTACTTCCCCATCTGGCTCTTCCTCATCTTCCATCTAGTTCCTCTAGTCCTCTCTTCTAGCCCTTCAATCTAGTTCTTTCCCATCTCAGTTTGTTTCTCTCCAGTTCTTACACATCTAGTTCTTCCATTTTCTTATCTCTTCTCCATCTCCTTATTCTCTAAGTTCTACCTAAGTCTCTTAGGAGTCCAATTATAAACCCAGTCCAACTGCAGAAAACTTAAATAAGAATGGCAGGTTTGTTCTATTGCAGGTTCTTTTGGATTTGGCTTAGTTCATGAGCAAGGTTACCAGGCTTGAATTCTATGGGGCTTTATTACCCCCGTAGAATTCAAGCCTGGTGACCTTGCTCAGCCAGAAGATTGCTACTGCTTTAATTCACTTGAAATCCAAAGTCCTGAGTGACATAGGCACACTTTTGGACACTAGGAAATGAAAAAATAAATGTGATGTGTTCAACAACAACAACAAAAAAAAAAAAAAGAAAAAAGAAAAAAGAATTTTCCTCAGGCAGTGACCACTAGGCTTTCTTTTACAATCAAAATGGGAGTGGTAAAAGAGGAAGTCAACTGAGTGCTAATGACCGGTTACTACATGAAAAAGGGGATCTATGTGCTTAGTCTACATTCCGAGAAGTGGTTAGGTAAGAAGTTAGGGGTTTATAAAGTTAGTAAGGCTGTAAGAAAGGAGGGTCCGAACTAAATTGTGTAAAGCTATTACTTAAGGTGTCTCCTTGTGGAATTTACCTTAAATCAGGAGACTAGCATGTGATGGTGTGGACTTTTATTTCTGTTAGTCCTTGAAAGTAGCTAAGGGAGATACCTGATTCCAGTGCTGAAAGGGGAGAAATGGATGGGCTGGGGGGAAGGAAGCCTTTCCTGAGGCTGTTGTCCAAATACCTTGAATGTATATGTCCAGAGAGTGATCAGTCCACACTGTTAGCACTTCTTAGGGAAAAGTCAATTGGGAAAACTATGAAGGCACACGTGATGTTCATAACAGAAGACAGCTGATATATAATAAGCCAAATAACACCAAAAACTCCTTGGAATGTGGCTTCCTCTGAAGGAATTCCTTGATCCCCTCCAGGTAGTAGCTTTGCCATAACCAGCTGAGTTCTTATAATATTTTCCTACGGCCTGTCGCATTTAATTGTTTTTCAACCATTTTTGCTTCATACTTACTTCTTTTTTTTACTTCTGTACCCCATTTATTGATTGGGCTGCAACAAAAAGAACGTAGCCAGCAGGGTAGGGACTCCAGCCCAGGACTGATGCATATAGCTCTAGCCTGAGCCTATGGCTGCAAAGCCACAGGCTTTTTTGTGAATTCATGTCCCAAAAGTGGAAAGCCAGATATTGCATGAATCCTAAATGATCTTATAATAAAAACCCAGAGCCAGATATTGGGGTAAATGCTGAAAGATCAGAGAGACAAAGGAACAAGCCACAGTCCCTTCTCACCTCTCCAACTCCATGAATCCTCTGACTGAATGCCTCTGAGTCCTCAGCCCAAATGCTCTCTAGTTCCTATCTCCTCACACCTTATATGCCTATCTCAACCTTCCTAGTGCTGGGATTAAAGGTGTGTGACTCCCAAATACTGGGGTTAAAGGTTTTGCCACCACTGCCTGGCTCTGTTCTCTCCTATACTGGATCAATCTCAGTGTGGCCTTGAACTCACAGAGATCCAGAGAAATCTCTGCCTCCCAAGTGCTAGGATTAAAGGTGTGTGCCACCACTGCCTGACCTCCATGTTTAATCTAGTGGCTGACTCTGTCCTCTGATTTTCAGCCAAATTTTTTTAGAGTACAACAAAATATCACCACAGCAGTATATGCTCTTAACCACTGCTTGAAGAAGAATGGCCCCTATAGGATAATAACTTTGAAATTCAGTCATCAGGGCCTGGAATGATTTGAGAAGGATTAGGAAGTGTGGCTTTGTTGGAGGCAGTATGTCACTATTACTCTCTCTCTGCCTGTAGATCAGGATGTACTAGGTACTACTCCAGTTGCGCTTGCAAGTTTCCATCATCCCCAGAATGATGATAATGAATTATGTGTATGAAAATGTAAGCAAGACCTCAATTAGAAGCTTTATCTTATGAGTTGCCTTGATCGTGCTGTCTCTTCACAGCAATAGAACAGTGGCTGAGCCAACTACTGAGCCTTTTTTTTTTTTTTTTGGCCTGTAGAATAGTTTCTTTTCTAAGAAAAAATCATTTAAGAAACCATTCAGCTACTATTTACTTTGTAACACATTTTTAGCTCACTTATTTTTCTGAAACTATGTTTTCATCTATACTGATATGCTGGGTATCTTAAGCTTTATCCATTTGTCATCTTTATTGTATCACTTTCCCTTCAAATGGGAATTCTTATTTAGACTATCTCAAGTAAAGTGATTATTTCTTAGAGCTGCTCAAATTTATTAAGCTCTGTCTATATTTTTCATTTTAGCTATTATACTATCACATTCCGTTGTTATTATATTACTGAATATTCAATGAATTTATTGAGATTATTTAATAAAAATAATTTGAAATTTAATTTTTAATGCATCAATATTTGGAGATAGGGCTTCAGTAGTGGTGATTAAACACAGTAAATTAATATCATTTTCAAGGAAGTGAGTGGGTCCATTGTTATAGGAATATTATAGGAATACATTTTTTTAAAATATAAATTTGGCCTTTTCTTTACCTTTCTCCATTCTCTTTATCCTCTTTTCTGGGCTCTTCTGACTTCACTATGGCATAATGTAGTAAGAACCTCACTAGATGAATACCACTCAGTTTTGGATTTTCTAGCCTCCATAACTGAAACAAAGTTTCTATTTATTATTTATTAACTGGTTTTAAATATCGTGTTGCATTAATGCACAGGGATAATACAATTTATGGTATTATAACTATAAATAGAAATTATTTATATAGTAAGTACAAGATTTGTACTTCCCCACAGAGAATATATAGTCCCAGGTTTTTAAGGTTCAGAGATTATATTTTCTTCATTTATTTTTTACATCACCTTTTTATTTAAAGCTGGACATTTAAATACAAAGAATCCAATCTTTAATCCAGTTATTATTTTACTTTTTTGTTTAATGATTAGGGACTACCAAAAAATATCACAATCAGCCTGAGAAAAGAAATTGATGTTTTCTTAGGTTTTTTTCCCCCCTCTGGGAATTATTCTTGAGATTTACAAATATGTTTAAACATTGCATAACCATTCATGAACATCCAATTAACTATTTTACCTTCAAAAGTTTTTTATTGGCTTCTAGTTAAAGTTAATTTTTATTGATTTCTGAATTAGTAAAAATATTTCACTGTTCCTGCTTGTTAATTTCAACACCCTATGCAGAGTTTCATGCATTGTGATATCTGAATCAAACTGGCTCAAATAAAATAGTTTACAAAAATTGAGTTTTTAAAAGAACTTCTGAAAAATTTGACTATTTTCTGTGAATGGTACTTTTGAAACTATTCATCACTTTGGTTGGTTAGAAGAATCTTTTTTTTTCTCCACAAAACTCTCACTACAGTGCTGTTGCCACGTTTACCATAGACCTTGAGATAGAGAGCTAGGAAGAGAAAAAATAAGATCAAAAATATTCTGAATGTGATTATTGTGAATCAACTGTTGTTCCTAATGTAATGTTCGTGCATCAGATTTTGTACAGATTTGATACTAATTTTTAAAATCAATTTATTTGTGTTAACTTTTAAAGAAGAACATAATTTTGGAGTTATTTTTTGTAATTTCTCAATAAACATGCAGTATGACATAGTAGTCACATAATATTCAATATTCCAAGCAGATATTGTTTAACATATATATGTATATACTTTATATATACTAATGCAAAACAATGTCTAAAGTGTCTCAGCATCCTTGTGTGGAGGTGTGTTAGAGTCAATGCTTCATAGATACTAAGAGATGACTGTGTTACACCATTCTCACGAAATTCAGAGGATGGTCCTGAGCAAAGGGATGTGAAAAGACAACTCTGTTTTGTTTGTTAATTTAATTTAATTTTTTTAGTTGAAAAATTTTGATATTCTGATCACCTCTTTCACCACCCCCAACTCCTCCAAGACGTTCCCCACCTCACCACCCAACTCCATGCCTTTTCTTTCTTTCTCTCTCATTAAAAGACAAACAAAAACCAAGGAACTCACACTCAGAAACAAAAATCCCTACAAGGTAACAAAATATAGAAAGCAAAATATACAAGCAAAAGACCAATAAGACAAAAAAAATCATTGAACAAAGTCACTTGAGGAAAAACTTCTTCAGAAATACCTCTGAATTCATTTTATGTTGGTCAGCAACTCCTGACTATGTGGTGTGCCTTTAAGTATGGTTTGTATATACAATGAGACTCCATTGGAAGAAACTGTTTTCTTTCCTTTGTAAGCTCATATCAATTGCAAATAGTTTCTTGGTCATGCACGGGGGCCAGTGTCCACTTTCCCCTTCAAATGATGGGACCCACCTGGATTGAATCTATGTAGGCCCTGCACATGCTATCACCATCCCTGTAAGTCCACATGAACATAAATGCTGCTATGCCTGGAAGTCACTATTTCCTTGGAATCATCCATCACATCTAGCTCTTTCAATCTGTTGGTCTCCTTTTTGTATAGTTCCCTAAGCCCTGAATCCAGGTATTTGATAGAGATGGCCCAGTTAGGACTGACTGTTACAAGATCTTTTACTCTCTGTACATTTTCCAGTTGTGGGTCTCTGTATTTGTTCCTGTATACTACAAGAAGAAGCTTCTCTGATTATGGCTGAGAGAGACATGTTCTCTGGGCATAGCAGAATGTTATTAGGGATCATTTTATTAGTGTGTTCTTTTAGCAAAAAAAAAAATAATAATAAATGTTGGTTATCCCCTAGGCGCATGGCATATCCATCCTCAGATTCTTGACACCCTAGCAGTGTCAGGCATGATTTGCATCTCATAGAGTGGGCTTTAAATCCAATCAGAAGTGGTTGATCACTTTCAGAATGTTTGTGCCACTACTACACCAGTGTATCATGTAGGCAAGTGACTGTTGTGGATCATGGGCTTGGTAGCTGTGTTGATGGTTTCCTTTCTCCTCTGGAAGCATGTAGAGTACTTTCTAGTACCATAGTGTTAGTCAGTAGGGATGAATCCTCTAGTTAGTCACCAACTATGTTTCTATATATTTGATAATGTGATGGCTTGAATAAGAATTACCCCCATAGGCTCATATATTTGAAAGCTTATCCATCAGGGAATGGCACTATTTGAGAATGATTAGAAAGAGGTGCCTTGTTGGACATAGGCATGGCCTCACTAGAGTAGGTATGTCCTTGTTTGAGGAGGCATGTCACTGGAGGTGGGCTTTGAGGATCCAAAGGCCCATGACAGGACCAGTTCTCTGTCGTTATGCCTATGAATCAGCATGTGCTTCTCAGCTACTGCTCCAGCACCTGCCTGCATGCTACCATGCTCCCCATCCTGATGATTATGTAATAAACCCCTGAAACTGTAAGCAAGGCCCCTATTAAATGATTTGTAATGTAAGTGTTGCCTTGGTTATGTTGTTTCATTACAAAAATAGAACAGTGTCTAAGACAGATGAGATATGTGTTGTCTTCAGAACTAGGGCCTTACCATCGAGTGCAATCAATGTCCTTGGCAAATTCCAGAGACATTTGGGGGCTTACAAGGGGCCCCTTTGGCCAATAACTCAACTAAATGTAATCCATTCCTTGCACTGTAGTTTTCACTTGTTGGCATAAGATGTCTAGTTGGGATGTTATCTCCCCCATTATTTGGTGACTCTATTATATCCCTTTCCCTAATATGTATATATTTTACTAAACTTCCAGAATAGGAGGTTTCTATATGGGCCATCAAATTACTTGTCCCTTCCCTTATTCTGTCCTTTAATCTTCTATTCAACTCTCCTCTCCATTTATTTCTCCCACTCCAGTCTCCCCTGTGTCCCTCCATAACAATATATTTATTTCCCCTTCCTTGAGAGATCCTTTCATCCCTCATTGTCCCTTATGTGGTACCTAATCTCAGTGGTTATATAGACTGTAGAGTGCATACTAAAGTCTTAAAGTCTAGAACCTATATAAAAGAGAAAACACAAAATATTTATCATTTTGAGTCTGGGCTACCTTATTTATAATGATCTTTATTTTATCATCATGAAATAAGTTGCTGCATGTAGTATCATTTAAGGCCTTATGCATACATAAACAACAAATCTCTGAATCATAAAGCAAATATTCCAGTAATCTCAGAAGAAATAATTCAGCAATCAAATTTGGAGACAACTGTGTACAACTCTCCTTAACGAATGAGAGAACTAGACAGAAAATCAGCAATGTTACCAGAAACTTAAATAATGTGATAAAAGAACTTAACACTACCAAAGAACAGGAGAGTATATATTCTTCCCCAGAATACATATGACAATCTTTAGAATAGTGCTCACAATCAGTTATAAAAATCTTTCTATAAATTTAAAAGTATTGAATGTATACTGTTAATAACTCTAAAGAAAAATTCTAATAGTGTGAAGCAATTTAGGAATAAATCACTAAACAAAATTTGGTACAGTCACATGTATTTGGAGTTTTAGTAATTCTACTTAGTAAATAGGCCAACAAAGAAATTTAAAGTGATATCAGGAATTATTTTGTGCTAAATCAAAATCAACCAAAAAGTCAGGTGTAGTGCTGCAGGACTATAACACCAGCTACTCAAATGGCTGATGCAAGAGGATTGCAAGTTCAAGGAATGCCTGGCCAAGTTTTCAAACCTTTCTGAAAAGGAAAAATTGTAGCCATTTTTCTTAGGTTTCTGTTGCTGTAATAAAACACCATGGCTAAAAGCAACTTGAGAAGGAAAGAATTTATTTGACTTACAGGTTATAATCCATCACTGAAGGAAGTAAGGGCAGGGACTGAAAACAGGATGCAGGAACTGAAACAGAGGCTATGTGTTTCTTACTGGCTTGTTCCCCCATGATTTGCTCAGAGTGGCACCACCCACAACGGCATGGACTCTCTCACTTCAATAACTAAATAGAAAGATGACCTAGAGGATTGCATGCAGGTCAGTATAATGGAGACTTATTTTTATTATGGTTCCCTCTTCCCAGATAACCCTATTGTGGATGAAGCTGGCAAAAACAAGACAGTACCTCTGTAGCATAAATAAAGTCTACAGCTCATTAAGTACCTAGAACTGAAAGAAAAATAAAAAATAAACTGCAGCATATCAAAATTTATGATATGTACCAAAGCAGTGCTAAGAGAAAGTTATAGCTATAAATACCATTCTTTATAAAGATAAATGCTTTCAGCTAAATAAATGTCCATTTTAATCTGCGGGTAAAGAGAAAAAAAGTATGGAGTAAGAGATCAAAATTAAATAGAAAAAAAACCCAGAAAATTAAATAACAGAAAATCAATAAAATTAAAACCACCAAGCACTCAATAAAAATGAAATACATTCAATTAGAAAAAGAGAGTTATGACTAAAATTATGACTATTAACAAAAAATATAGAAATATGACAGCTGGTCATACAAAAACAAAAAAAATAAAAACACTATAAACCACTATATTCTAGCAACAGGAAAATCACAAGGAACACATAAATTCATAGGAATATTCAAATTGCTAAAACAAAATCAAACTGAAATAGAAAATCTGAATCAATCTATGACAATAATATAGATTTAACTCATAACTTTAAAATATCTCATGAATAACACAATAGGCACATGAAATTTAAATAATCATTTAGCAATGAATAAATAACATTTTGCCATACATGTTCATAAATCTAGAAAGAATACTTCACATAGATTCTGCATATGATACAAGTATTATGTTGCTATCAGAACCAGAAAAAGATACAAGACAAAAAGAGAAATTAGTCTAGTAATCCTTATGGACGTAAACACAGAAGTCATTAGTAAAATGCAATAAACTGTGTCTAGCCACATAAAATATATTAAAAATGATTATTATATCTTGAATGAGTAAGGTATTTATTTAGTTAGTTATTTGTTTGTTTGTTTGTTTTGTTGAGACAGGGTTTCTCTGTAGCCTTGACTATTTTGGAACTCACTTTGTAGATCAGTCTGGCCTTGAACTCAGAGAATCACCTACCTCTGCCACCTGAGTGCTGGGATTAAAGGCATGTGTCACCACCTTCCATCTTTGAGTGGGGTTTATTGTAGGAAATAAAACTCATTTTAACATTTTCTTAATTTTAAATATGTGTCCTTTGAAAATATATTGTGCTTTTTCAGGGTATGGTGGTATATATCTTCAATTTTAGCACTTGGGAGGCCGAGACCGGCAAATTTCTGAGAGTTTGAGGCCAGCCTGGTCTGTATAGTGAGTTCCAGGATAGCCAGAGCCTCATAATAGAGAAACCTTGCCTAAATGGAAGGAAGGAAGGAAGGAAGGAAGGAAGGAAGGAAGGAAGGAAGGAAGGAAAGAAGGACGGAAGGAAGGAAAGAAAGAAAGAAAGAAAGAAAGAAAGAAAGAAAGAAAGAAAGAAAGAAAGAAAGAAAGAAAGAAAGAAAGAAAGGGGCAAGAATGGATGGTGAGGGGAAAGGAGAAAGAGAGAGATTATATTTCTACCCTCAAATAAGGTGGTATAAGAATGCAGAATCTTTAATACATAAATAAGTCATGAGTGTAAGGATTTATAATAGAGTCCACAGAGAAACCATTAGCCTCTGTATTATGCAAGAACAATGAAGTGTCATCTTTGAGCCAGACACCAGATTTCTGGTTTCTTCATTTGGGGCCTATTAGCCCTAAGTACTGTGAAAAAATAGCTCAATTGATTGTGCTATTCTGCAACAAATTAGATGAACCCAGACAACCTATAAAAATCAGTTCATAGAAAAAACATGATCAATTCAAGATGGATCTAGTTGGCCATGCCTTACTCCTAGAGTGTTTATTCTACTTAGTTAACATCCTTATATTAAGTTATATGCTCAAAATAATCCTACACCCAGTATTTATGGGAATTTAATCGCTGATTATAGTGTTCATAAAAAAGTCACAAGGGATCCAAAATGTTCAATATTGCCTTGAAAATTAAGAAAGCATTCTGTAATACTATATATGTCAAGATGATATAACACAATGGTAACAATACATGTTGATCAAGGAAACAGAATACAAAGTCTACAATTAATCTATCACATTTGTGGTCAACTGGTTTCTATAAGGACTCAGATCAATAAGCCTAAGTGAGAATGGAAACTTTCTTTGGCAAATAATGCTGAGACAACTGGATGTCAATGTGTAAAGGAAAGGATCTGGAGAAATAATTTGTCATGGAAATTTTGTATTCAAAATGAGAAATGCAGATGAACAAACAACTACAAAAAAAGGACAAAAAAAACCCCCAAACCAAACCATTTTTTTTTAAAAAAAAGAGAAAAGTAGAACATGAAGTTGGGTGAGAAGGGGCATGGGAAGACTTGGGAAGAGTGGGAAAGAGAAAAGAATATAATAGAAATACTTTGTATGAAAAAATTTAAACCAAGGATAATAAAATTTAAAAAATGAGAAACTCACATAAAATTAACTCAGGAAAAAACATGGACATGGTTATGACTTTAAGTTTGTTGAAGATCAATGAAATCTGATTATAAGAAAGTTGCATGGCTTGATGTGTATGTGGGTCCCCTGGCAATGGGACTAGGACTCACCCTAGATACATGAACTGGCTTTTTAGAACTTATTCCCTATGCTTACTCAACATTGATGCAAGTGGGAGGGACTAGGTCCGGTATGCCAGGCTGTGTTGACTACCCAAGGGAGGCCTAACCCCTATGAGTAGGAGATGGAGATGGGATGGGGGGGGGGATAGGAGAGGCGGAGGAAGGGGGAACAGAGTTTAGTATGTAATAGTAAAGAAAATTATTTTAAATAAAAAATAAAGTAAAATAAAGGAAATGGGTTGTCAGATCTAAAAGAAAAAAAAAAAAAAGAAGAACCAAAGCAACAAGACAAAGTTGATTTCAAAATTAGACTTTCAAGAGTGAAACATGAGCTGGGAAGTGGTGGCACATGCTTTTAATCCCATCACTTGGAAGGCAGAGGCAGGCAGATCTCTGTGAGTTAAAGGCTGGCCTGGCCTACAGAGCAAGGACAAGCTCCAAAGCTACACAGAGAAACCCTGTCTTGAGTAAAACATGGTTTCCTTTAAAATATAAAAGAAGGGAAAAACCACAAGTCAAGACTGTAGAAAATATCAATAAATGATACACCTGATAACTTAAAACTCCAAAATATATTCAGGTTGCTTTCAAGATGATGATGATGATGATGATGATGATGATGATGATGATGGTGATGATGATGATGGTGATGATGATGATGGAAAGTCTTTAATTGGTTAATGGACATGATGGGCATCTTACTAAACACATACAACATAATTGGTTACTATGCAAATGAAAATCAAATCCACACTAAGCATCCATTACTCATCAGTTAAAAAGATGATGCTTTTAAAATAGACAAGAAACATGTTCATAATGATATGGTGAAACTAGATCTGTGATACCCTGATGGAGAGACTGGAAGGTTGCAGTTACTGTGAAAAAATATTTGGGAAATTTTTATGACGTTAAGCGTAAATATATGTCCATCATAGTAATTTCATTCTTAGGAATTTAAGCACAATAATGGAAAACATGTTTCTACACAAACAATTATATAAGAGTGGCAACAGAAGCATTAATAATTTCATTTTAAAATGGTAAAAATGAGTATGTCCATCAATGCTGTGGATATCGCTCTGTATAAATAAAATGCTGATTGGCCATTAGCCAGACAGGAAGTATAGGTGGGACAAGCAGAGAAAAGAATTCTGGGAACAGGAAGGCTGAGTGAGGAGAGACACTCCCAGCCACCACCATGACAAGTGAGATGTAAGGTACCTGTAAGCCACGAGCCATGTGGCAAAGTATAGATTAATAGAAATGGGTTAATTTAAGATAGAAGAAGTAGATAATAAGAAGCCTGCCACGGCCATACAGTTTGTAAGCAATATAAGTCTATGCGTGTGTTTACTTGGTTGGGTCTGAGCAGCTGCAGGAGTGGCAGGTGAAAGAGATTTGTCCTGACCGTGGGCCAGGCAGGACTGGAGAAAACTTCAGCTACACATCAACTTGAAGATTACAGTGAATGTGTTAAATACATACAAGAATTGGAATGGAGAATAGTAATGCTTTTGTTAAAGACAGGTTAGCTTCACAAACCTTTTATTAACTAAAACTGTCAGATGATGAAGACCCTATGTTCTGTGCAGTTCTATTTATATGAAATGTCCAGTAGTGGCAAGTGAGTAAAAACATAATGTAAATAAGTTGTGAATAACATACAGCCAGTATTGTAAATAATGATGATAGTATATTTTGTAGATTGAAACAACAGATTGTAGTGTTATTTTCAAAATTCTCTAAATGATCTATAAATCACTGCATTTTATAATACAACAATGAGTCAACAGTGTATAAAGTGTGCCTTAACTTAATTGTCACCTAAAAGATCTTATCAGTAGAAATATGCATTTCTGTATTCTGATACATCAGGAAAACTGAATGAAATTTTATGTCATTATTCAATAACATCAACAATAAAAGTATCCCATGACCTTTCAATAACATATTTAAGTACTCATGGAACATAAAAATATTTCATGAGCCCACATCACACTAATTTAGTAGAAAATAATTTCACATGCATTCATAAAAACTGTTACTCAAATGTGACAGGTAATAGAAATTTTAATGCAATCAAAGATATTTAAAAACTCAAAGGCAACTTTTATGGTTCATTGCTTTATTAAAATGGTTGATTTTTGTCAATGACTTTCCAGTATATCATTATGTGAATCATGAATGCACTGACAAATTATTGACATACATTCATATCAGCATGAGATGGTTTTAAATAACTATAATATAGAAGATAAACTTTCAAGCACTTTAGACATAATCATTGTACATACAAAATCAAACAATAAGCTATTGAAGAAATTGATGTTTGCTGTATTTGCATTCATAATAAGAGGCATGAAATTACAATCTTTTTATATAAAGAGTAAAACCATTATAGCATAATATACGTAAAAGTAAGAATAATTTAGCATAGTATATTGAGACACTACTGAATATAATTAGCAATTATATATTTTTTTCAAAGCATTATAATTTGAATTAAGAGCAATGATTAACATTTGAGGGCTCACTTCACAAAACCTTAATTTTCCTAGTAATTAAGACCAACAAATGATAAGAAAGACTTCATAACACTGTAAAGTTTCTGTACAACTAAATTAAAGGTCAGTAGAGTGAAGACAAAGCCAATATAGTGGGAGAAGACTCTTTGCCATCTATACATCTGAGAGAGGATTAATATTCAGAATACATGAACACTCAAAAAAGTCAAGAAAACAAATGATGCACTTTGAAATAGGCTATTGATCTGAACAGAGAGTTCCCAAAAGAAGAAATAAAAATGCCTAAAAAATATATCTATAAATGTTCATCTTCCCTATAAATTAGGTTAATGCAATCAAAGCAACTCTGAGACTTCAAAATACCTCAGTCAAAATGACTAGGATCAGTAACAACTACAACGAAACTAACACCGAATGCTAGAGAGGATTTAAGGAAACAGGAACCATCATTAACTTTTGGTGAAATTGCAAAACCGGTCCATCCATTCTGGTAATCAATGTGGATAATTCTCAGAAAGCTAAAAATAAGTCTACCATTTGACCCAGCTCTACAGTTCTTTGGCATGTGCTAGAAAGACTTGATATCCTACTCCACAGATACTTACATGCTTATTGAAGTTCTAGTCACAATAGCCAAGAAAATTAACAACCTAAATGTCTTTCAATTGAGGAATGAATACTCAAAATGTGGTACATATACAATATGAATTAGTATTAAGCTTTAAAGAAAAATGAAATCTTGAAATTCATAGCTAAATGAGTGGAAATAAAAAGTATTCCCAGACACAGAAAGATAAATGTTACAGTTTTCTCTCAGTTGAGGCTCCTAGCTTCAAATCTTCAGATGTGAGTACATAACCTGGAGTAAATGCAGAAACCAGGAAAGTAAAATTAGACACTTATGGTACTTTTAGAGAAAGGGCTAGCACAATATAGGTTATATAAAGCAGAAAAGAAGAAAATGATGGGAGCATTTAATTAGGGGTGGATGAGAGAGGTTAATACAGAAGAAACAGGGAGTATGAGGGACAAATAACACTAAGATGTTTGGAAAAAAAACTGAGGAACTATATTGTTTTATAGTTGCCTAAATTACTCATAATATAAACAGTTTCAATGAAGTTTTTCAACTTGAGATGATAATGTTTCCCCTAAGAGCCATAAACAATATACTAAAACTGCTAGTACCAGGCATGAAAAATATCCCTTTGAACTGTTGGTCAGTGGAGTCCAATTGTTGTATCCCTTGATTCCAACAAACTGAGTTGGACCTGAACCAAAAGATTCTTTGCTGAGGACTAGCCTTCATAGTACCAGAAAGTGTTATGCAAACTACCAGGGAAGAAAAACATTAAATAGTCCTACCCAGGTATAATGCCTACGAACCACACAATAAGCCACATGCCATGATATCCCCAAAAGATGCAGTAGTAGCACTGATATCTTGGAGGTCACCATAAGTCCTCTAAATGGGCTTAAAGATCCCTCAACAGGCCGGGCGGTGGTGGCGCACGCCTTTAATCCCAGCACTCGGGAGGCAGAGCCAGGCAGATCTCTGTGAGTTCGAGGCCAGCCTGGGCTACCAAGTGAGCTCCAGGAAAGGCGCAAAGCTACACAGAGAAACCCTGTCTCAAAAAACCAAAAAAAAAAAAAAAAGATCCCTCAACAGGAAGGAAATCAAATCATGCCTGGTACTAGAAACCTAGTCAACAACCTGGGGCTAGTTGACATCATGGATTTTGGAGGAGAAATGACAATCACCAATTTACTAATCCAGAATAATTCCTTAGTGCATTTTAAAATGTAGTGCTCACTCTCTCAACATAGAAACTTCTCTTTGCAAAAGACAGACTCCATTATAGAAAACCACAGCTGGCCAAAATGCAGAAAACAACTGACAGTGAGGATTCCCAGCCTCAACTGATGCATCTACAACACAACTCTCATGTATACATCTCCAGGACCATCTGGAAGAATAGTTAGAAAGAATGCAAGGACAAAAACGAAGCCTTCTAGTAGTGCTCTGGAAATTTCAGAGAAGCTATACATTGATAACCCAACAATATGGTTGACTAAACAATATGTAAATAATGACAAGTCTAAAAAACATGATAACTTGTAAGGGAAAAAATCTTATTAGGCCCATTAATTGGTAATCTAATGACAAATAATAAGTCCTGAAATTAAATTTAAAGAAACACCACTAAATAGAATCAACAGTTTATATATATAAATATTAGCAATCATTTGGTCAACTAACCTGCCCAGTCCAAGAACAATACCAGGTGAAATACTCACATGGATTGGGGAATTTTCATAAGACTTCACCTCTAGATGAAGAGTGTCAAGAAACTAATGATTGCTGAGAGAGGGAGAATCAGTATTTCTCAAGTATGAGCCACCTAATTGGTTATCCAATACCGAGTGGCAATCTCTAAAAATATGAACAACCTTAAATGAACTTAGTAGGTATATATATATATATATATATATATATATATATATATATATATATATATATATATAATGGTAAAGAACAGGAGCTGCAAGGGGCATAAAAAGAGTTGGAGGGAGGGGCAAAATGATACAAATATAGAATACATGTATAATTTTTTAAATTACAACAGTATCTGTGTGAAGAATAAGATTTAGAGGAATTGTTCTGGTCTAGCAAAGTGGCAACTGTAGATTATTTTCTAATGTTCATTATAGTTGGAAGTTTTCCTGTGTCCCGCCCAGTCTTGCAGCCACTAAGAACCAAGTAAATACACAGAGGCTTATATTATTTTCAAAGTATGGCCATAGCAGGCTTCTTGCTAGCTAGCTCTTATATTTTAAATTAACCAATTTCTTTACATCTATACCTTGCCACATGGCTTATGGCTAACCAGTGCTTTACATCTTACTTCTCCTGGCAGTGGATAGCAGTGTCTGCTTCACTCTCCTTTCTCCTCCCACTATCTCTCTTGGATTTCCCTACCTGCCTCTATCCTGCGCTGCCATAGGCCAATGCAGTTTTATTTATCAACTAAAAAAGTGGCACAGTTATTTTTGGGGGGTGGTTCAAGACAGGATTTCTCTCTGTAACAGTTGTGTCTAAGATGGAACTTGCTCTGTAGATCAGGCTAGCCTCAAACTCACAGACATTTTCCTGTCTCTGCCTCCCGAGTGCTGAGATTAAAGGCATGTGACAGGACTACCTGGCTCTGCTTTTGTTTTTTGTTCTTTTCTGCCACATTTTTATTTACCACTTTTGACTTAATTTTATGGTCAGGACTTTTGCAGACTTTGGAGAAAATGGCTAAAAGTAGCTCTTATTTAAATTATCCAAGCTTTTTAGACAAAGAGGAAAGAAGCATCTGTGATGGCTATTCTTGGTTGTCAATTCCAGTATATATGGAATGAGCTATGATCCAGAAATAGAAGGAACACCTGGGAGAGATTTTTTTTGCGTGGTTTATAAGGAGTGAATCCACTTCTAGTCTGAACCTTTGAGGTAGGAAGATACACATTTGATTCAGGTCTTGAGACAGGAAGGCACACCTTTAATCTGGGCCATACTTTCTGTTGGAAGCCAATTTAAGAACATGGAAGAAAGAAGGTTTTGCTGTTTGCCTGCTTGCTTTCGCCTTGCCAGCAGATCCATTCCTTCACTGGCATGGAGTCTACTTTCTTTGGGATTGCAGCATATACAGAAGACACATTGAGACACCCAGCCTTGTGGGACTGAACCACTTGACTATTGGACTTTCTGTTTACAACTAGCCATTGCTAGGTTAGCTGGACTGCAGCCTGTAAGTAATCCCAATAAAATCTCAATTTCTCTAACACACTTTCTCTCTCTCTCTCTCTCTCTCTCTCTCTCTCTCTCTCTCTCTCTCTCTCTCTCTCTCTCTCTCTCGTTCTCTCATATATTTACCAGTAACCCTAACCCTAACCCTAAGAGTAAAATATGAGATCATAGTATTTCTAAAGAACATGAAATAAAGTGTTGTCATAATTCAGGGAATAATAATATACTATAAATGGAACAAAATCTATGTAATAGCTGAGATCATCATGTGCAAATCAATATGAAACACAAATTGCTTGTAAAATATTCAAGCAGATGACATTTCTACAATTTCACCCCTTCAGAAAATGACTTTTAAAATTAGGTATGTCTATTCTTCAGTTTTTCAGTCATATATAAATGTGTATATGAATATTTATGCATATTAAATTATTATATGCATGCCTAATATTCAATCACTTGTTTAATTTATATTTTTCTTTTTTTTTCTTTTTCCAGAGCTGAGGTCCAAACCCAGAGCTTTGTGCTTGCTAGGCAAGCGCTCTACCACTGAGCTAAATCTCCAACCCTACATATTTCTTTTTATACTTAATGAGGAAACGATGTATAAGTTTTATGGAACATGTGTGAAATTACTTAAGAAAATTTGAAAGTTCCCCTCTGATATCAAAATGACTTCTAATATATTGTTATGAATTCTGCCATAAATATATACATGTGTATATAAATTCATATTTTCTCATAAGCTGTCATAATTATTTCACCTGGACATTTTTTATATTAATGAATGCATGTAGGGTTTATACTGTTAAGTATATTTTTATTATCTTATTTTTTATTTCCCTTTTAACAAATATTTACTACTATCCATGTTCAGTGATACTGGAGTTGATAGCTGAATCATTAACATTGAAAATATATCAATTTTAGTGTTCAGGTATGCATAGATACATGTGAAGTTATTGCATAGCCATAAGGTGATAAGGTGACTCAATTGGCCAGAACTAGCTCCTTAGCCTATTTACTATTTAAAGACAATTCTTTTACACATGAACATATTAGCTTAGTATAATGTCAGTAGATTTTAGCACAATTTTTAGAAGTATATAAGTTAAAAGAAAAAATGAAAGTATTTTATATTTTCAACTTATTAAAAATGGTGCATGTGAGGGGACAGGGAGATAAGTGAGAATGGAATGCATGATGTGAAACCACAAAGTATTAATAAAAGTAAAAACAAGGTATCATATTTGTCCGGATATTGTGACACATATCTGTAGTCTCACAACTTGGGAGACTGAGGAGAACAACAGGTTCAGGATCACATAGGGCTACAGTATGAGTTCTTATCTAAGAAATATATCGCATTTTCATTAACAAACAGAGAAAGTTTTCTATTAGTTGCACACAGTGAAGAAAGAGAACCTTATTGTGTATAGCCTCTCTATGAAATATGCTGTGTATAGAGAAGGTTTTCAGGTCTCAGACCATAAAATATTGATACATCAAATTATACTCCATTGCTTAGAACAGGAAAATCATCTTGCTATCCCTAAATGAAACTATTCAGAATATCAATATTCAGTCAGTGTATTTCTACTTAGAACTTTGAAATATTATAATCAAGAAAAATCACACTGAATGAAGCCTAACCTAGCATTTTTCATTTTTGTTAAGTACAGTCAGCTTACTAAACCTAGATCTCCAGAACTAATTTGTATAAAGCTGAAAACTGTATCTTTTTACTATAACACTTTCCTTAGTATACTTTATTATGTAACTATTTTTCACATTTTTGCTTATGTAACTATTTTGACATTTTTAGGTTCCGTATACAAATTAGATTATTCACTATTTTTCTCTTTTGTCTGGCTTATTTCACTTAGCATAATAATGTCCAATTTTTTTCCATATTCCAAGAATTTTATTATTCTTAAAACATGAAGAATATTTCCCATATACAATGTTCTTTATTCACTCAACTATCAATCAGCACTTTGGTTATTTTTACTTCTTGACTATTGTGAATACTGTTTCAGTGAACACAGGAGTGAAAATGCCTTTAACATCTGATTTCATTCCCTATACATATGTACTGAATACTGGGATTTCTAGATCATATGGCAATTATATTCCCATTTTTTGAAGAATCTCAATATTATTTTCATAATATCCATACTAATTTGAATTCTAAGCAAACAACACTATAGTTACTCCTTATATAACATATTAACTAACACACATCTTTCATATATATATATTATTTTATAATTAATTTAATTTTATACATCAGCCACAGATTCCCCTGTCCTCCCTCCTCCCACCCCCCAGCCTTCCCCCCCATTCCCACCTCCTCAAAGGCAAGGTCTCCCCCTGGGAAGTCAGCCCAGCCTGGTAGACTCAGCCAAGACAGGTCCAGTCCCCTCCTCCCTACACCAAGACTGAGCAAAGTGTCCCTGCATAGGCCCCAGGCTCCAAACAGCCAGCTCATGCACTAAGGACAGGTCCAGGCTCCACTGCCTGGGGGCCTCCCAAGCAGTTCAAGCTAATCAGCTGTCTCACTTGTCCAGAGGGCCTAATCCAGTTCCATGGGGGCTCCTCAGCTATTGATTCAGAGTTCATGTGTTTCCACTAGTTTGGCTATTTGTCCCTGTGCTTTTTCCAGTCATGGTCTCAATATCTCTTGCTCATATAATCCCTCCTCTCTTGCACCGATTGAACTCCTGCACATCTTCTTGTCGATCACAGGAATTTTAACAGGTATGGCTATTAACTCACCTTGGCAGTGACTTACCTATTTCTGATTATCCGTCATGGTGAATATCAGTTTCATGTATTGGTTGGTCATTTGTATGACCATTTATTATAAAGATAAATTGATCATTTTAATTGGGCCACTGCTGTTTGTCTATTGAGTTGTTAGTTCCTTACATATTTTGTTATTAATCATTCATTAAATTCATTGATGCTTTCATCTATTCCCTATGTAGGAAACTTTAAATCTCTCTCTCTTTATATTTATCCCCATGGAGTCCCATTTATGTTGCCTAACTAGTCTTAGGAGTGGGTCCTGACCTACATTATGTTCAACCCACCAACTGTCACTTCATTAACAAAACTGTCATTCCCCCTATCAAAATGTGAGGAGCTCCTTAGCTAATGGTGGGCTCTCATTCCCACTTTACTGCTATATTAGTTATTCTATTTCTGTGAAGAAACACCAGGAACAAGACAACTTAATAAAGAAAAATTTAATTTAAATTGTTTAAAGTGCCAGATCATTAGTCCATGATCACCATGGCAGGAACCATGGCAGCATTCAGGCAGGGATGTTGTTGAAGCAGTAGCTATGAGCTTATATCCTTATCCACAAGCAGCATATAGAGAAGAGGAAGACTGGCCATGGAATGGGATTTTGAAATCTTAAAGCCCACCTCCAGTGACATACTTCTACCTCTTCTAACAAAATCCTTCCTAAATGACCCATCAAGTAGGAGCCAAACATTCATAATATATGATCCTATGGGATCCATTCTTTTTTTTTTTTTTTTTTTTTTTTTTTTTTTTTAAAGAACTTTATAAAGGTTTATTGTTAACAACGAACATTTAGTTTAGTTGAAATGAAAGGACAGAGAATTGAAAAATGAACATGTAACCAGGAAAAGGTCTTATCATGAATTATAAGATTTGAAAAAGAGGGAGACTTCCACTTGATGCAGTTAGTATTCAGAAAAAAAAAAAAAAAAAGGAGCCAGTAGCTGGTACATGGAAACTGAGGAAGTCCAACCACTAGGAGCAATTCTAAGTTGGTGTTCTAAGTTGGTGGAGGAAGGCAGACAGGAACACATTCTGGAAATAGAAATGATCCCTGGGGTCTGGCACACAGGCAGCAAGTAGTTAGAATCCAGCATGTTCTCCTCACCTTCACTGTAGTACTAATTTGCATCCATGTAACCTTGTTTCCCACCGTCCTGCTCTCTGTTCTCTTCTCACCCCTCACATCAGTAGGTGTGCATTCTAAGTTATCCACACACCCTCAGCTAATTATGCCCGGCCTTGATTCCCCACCACCACTTTACCCATAATCAGTTGGCTTATAAGATATCTTACATTTTTCTTTCATTCCTATTTAGTTCTTTATTGGTTTCTCAAGACAGGGTTTCTCTGTATAACAGTCCTGGCTCTCCTGGAACTCACTGTGTAGACCAGGCTGGCCTTGAACTCGGAAAGATTCACCTGCCTCTGTCTCCCAAGTGCTGGGATTAAAGGCGTGTGCCACCACCTCCCTGCCCCCTTTTATTTTTTTTTTTTTTAATTTTTATTTTGCAATACAATTCAGTTCTACATATCAGCCACAGATTCCCTTGTTCTCCCCCCTCCCGCCCCCCTCACCTTCCCCCCAGCCCGCCCCCCATTCCAATCTCCTCCAGGGCAAAGCCTTCCCCACAGACTGAGATCAACCTGGTGGACTCAGTCCAGGTAGGTCCAGTCCCCTCCTCCCATGCTGAGCCAAGGGACCCTGCATAGGCCCCAGGTTTCAAACAGCCAACTCATGCAATGAGCACAGGACCCGGTCCCACTGCCTGGATGCCTCCCAAACAGATCAGGCCAATCAACTGTCTCACCCACTCAGAGGGCCTGATCCAGTTGGTGACCCCTCAGCCATTGGTTCATATTTCATGTGTTTCCGTTTGTTTGGCTATTTGTCTCTGTGCTTTATCCGACCTTGGTCTCAACAATTCTCTCTCATATAAACCCTCCTCATTCTCGCTAATTGGACTCCCAGAGATCCACCTGGGGCCTAGTCATGGATCTCTGCCTCCAGGTCCATCAGTAGTTGGATGAGGTTTCTAGCACGACAATTAGGGTGTTTGGCCATCCCATCACCAGAGTAGGTCAGTTCGGATTGTCTCTCGACCATTGCCAGCAGTCTGTTGTGGGGGTATCTTTGTGGATTTCTGTGGGCCTCTCTAGCACTTTGTTTCTTCCTATTCTCATGTGGTCTTCATTTACCATGGTCTCCTATTCCTTGTTCTCCCTCTCTGTTTTTGATCCAGCTGGGATCTCCCACTCACCCAAGCTCTCTTTCCCTCGACCCTCGCCCTTCACTACCCCCACTCCTGTCCAGGCTGTTCATGTAGATCTCATTCCATTTCTCTGTCGTTGGGCGATCCCTGTGTCTTTCTTGGGGTCCTGTTTTCCAGGTAGCCTGCCTGGTGATGTGAGTAGCAGTCCAGTCATCCTTGTTCCACATCTAGTATCCTGTTATGAGTGAGTACATACCATGTTTGTCTTTCTGAGTCTGGGATACCTCACTCAGGATGATTTTTTCTAGATCCATCCATTTGTCTGCAAACCTCATGATGTCATTGTTTTTCTCTGCTGAGTAGTATTCCATTGTGTATATGTACCACATTTTGTTTATCCATTCTTCAGTTGAAGGGCATCTAGGTTGTTTCCATGTTCTGGCTATTACAAACAACGCTGATATGAACATAGCTGAACAAGTGCTCTTGTGGTGTGGTTGAGCATTCCTTGGGTATATGCCCAAGAGTGGTATAGCTGGATCTTGGGGGAGATGGATTCCCAATTTTCTAAGAAATCGCCATATTGATTTCCAAAGTGGTTGTACAAGCTTGCATTCCCACCAGCAGTGGAGGAGAGTTCCCCTAGCTCCACATCCTCTCCAGCATAAGGTGTCTTCAGTGTTTTTGATCTTAGCCATTCTGACAGGCGTAAGGTGGTATCTCAGAGTTGTTTTGATTTGCATTTCCCTGATGATTAGGGATGTTGAGCAATTCCTTAAATGTCTTTCAGCCATTTGAGTTTCCTCTGTTGAGAATTCTCTGTTTAGTTCTATAGCCCATTTCTTAATTGGACTGTTGGGCATTTTGATGTCTAATTTCTTGAGTTCCTTATATATTCTGGATATCAGTCCTCTGTCAGATGTGGGATTGGTGAAGATCTTTTCCCATTCTGTAGGCTGTCGCTTTGCTTTGTTGACCGTTTCCTTTGCCCTACAAAAGCTTCTCAGTTTCAAGAGGTCCCACTGATTGATTGTTTCTCTCAGTGTCTGTGCTACTGGTGTTCTATTTAGAAAGTGGTCTCCTATGCCAATGTGTTCAAGACTACTTCCTACTTTCTCTTCTAGCAGGTTCAGAGTAGCTGGATTTATGTTGAGGTCCTTGATCCACTTGGACTTAAGTTTTGTGCACGGTGATAGATATGGATCTATTTGCAGCCTTCTACATGTTGATATCCAGTTTTGCCAGCACCATTTGTTGAAGATGCTTTCTTTTTTCCATTGTGCACTTTTGGCTTCTTTGTCAAAAATTATTTGTTCATAGGTGTGCGGATTAATATCAGGGTCTTCAATTCGATTCCATTGGTCCACATGTCGGTTTTTATGCCAGTACCAAGCTGTTTTTATTACTGTAGCTCTATAGTACAGCTTGAAGTCAGGGATCGTGATGCCTCCAGAGGTTGTTTTATTGTACAGGATTCTTTTGGCTATCCTGGGTTTTTTGTTTTTCCATATGAAGTTGAGTATTATTCTTTCCAGGTCTGTGAAGAATTGTGTTGGTATTTTGATGGGGATTGCATTGAATCTGTAGATTGCTTTTGGTAAGATTGCCATTTTTACTATGTTAGTTCTGCCTATCCATGAGCATGGGAGATCTTTCCATTTTCTGACATCTTCTTCAATTTCTTTTTTCAGGGACTTAAAGTTCTTGTCATATAGGTCCTTCACTTGCTTGGTTAGTATTACCCCAAGGTATTTTATGTCATTTGTGGCTATAGTAAAGGGTGATGTATCTCTGATTTCCTTCTCCGCTTTTTTGTCCATTGTATATAGGAGGGCTACTGATTTTTTGGAGTTGATCTTGTATCCTGCTATGTTGCTGAAGGTGTTTATAAGCTGTATCAGTTCCTTGGTGGAATCTTTGGGGTTGCTCAAGTATACTATCATGTCATCTGCAAATAGGGAAAGCTTGACTTCTTCCTTTCCAATTTGTATCCCCTTAATCTCCTTATGTTGTCTTATTGCTCTGGCTAGAACTTCAAGTACTATATTGAATAAGTATGGGGAGAGCGGACAGCCTTGCCTCGTTCCTGATTTTAGTGGAATTGCTTTGAGTTTCTCTCCATTTAATTTGATGTTGGCTGTTGGCTTGCTGTAAATTGCCTTTATTATGTTTAGGTATGTTCCCTGTATTCCTGATCGCTCCAAGACCTTTATCATGAAGGGGTGTTGGATTTTGTCAAATGCCTTTTCAGCATCTAGTGAGATGATCATGTGGTTTTTTTCTTTGAGTTTGTTTATATGGTGTATCACATTGACAGACTTTCGTATGTTGAACCATCCTTGCATCCCTGGAATGAATCCTACTTGATCATGGTGGATAATTGTTTTGATGTGTTCTTGGAGTCTGTTTGCCAGTATTTTATTGAGTATTTTTGCATCAATGTTCATGAGGGAGATCGGTCTGTAGTTCTCTTTCTTTGTTGTATCCTTGTTTGGTTTGGGAATCAGGGTAATTGTAGCCTCATAGAAGGAGTTTGGTAATGTTCCTTCTGTTTCTATTGTATGGAACAATTTAGAGAGTATTGGTATTAACTCTTCTTTGAAGATCTGGTAGAATTCTGCACTGAAACCATCTGGTCCTGGGCTTTTTTTGGTTGGGAGACTTTTAATGACTGTTTCTATTTCGTTAGGGGTTATTGGACTATTTAAATAGTTTATCTGGTCTTGATTTAATTTAGGTATGTGGTACCTATCCAGAAAATTATCCATTTCTTTTAGGTTTTCCAGTTTTGTGGAATAGAGGTTTTTGAAGTATGACCTGATGATTCTCTGGATTTCCTCAATGTCTGTTGTTATGTCCCCCTTTTCATTTCTGATTTTGTTGATTTGGATGCTCTCTCTCTGTCTTTTGGTTAGTTTGGATAAGGGCTTGTCTATCTTGTTGATTTTCTCAAAGAACCAACTCTTTGTTTCATTAATTTTTTGTATTGTTCTCTTTGTTTCTATTTTATTGATTTCAGCTCTCACTTTGATAATTTCCTGGCATCTATTTTTCCTGGGAGACTTTGCTTCTTCCTGTTCTAGAACTTTCAGGTGTGCTGTTAAGTCACTAGTGTGAGATTTCTCCAGCTTATTTATGTGGGCGTTTAGTGCTATGAATTTCCCTCTTAGTACTGCTTTCATAGTGTCCCATAGGTTTGGATATGTGGTGTCTTCATTTTCGTTGATCTCTAGGAAGTCTTTAATTTCTTTCTTTATTTCTTCCTTAACCCATTGGTGATTCAGGTGGGTATTGTTCAGTTTCCATGAGATTGTAGGTTTTCTGTAGTTTTTGTTGTTGTTGAAATCCAACTTTAGACCATGGTGGTCTGATAGAACACAGGAGGTTATTCTAATTGTTTTGTATCTGTTTAGATTTGCTTTGTGACCAAGTATGTGGTCAATTTTAGAGAAGGTTCCATGGGGTGCTGAGAAGAAGGTATATTCTTTTTTGTTAGGATGGAATGTTCTGTAGATGTCGATTAAGTCCATTTGAGTCATGACATCAATTAAGTCCTTTATTTCTCTGTTAAGTTTCGATTTGGGGGATCTGTCCAGTGGTGAAAGTGGGGTGTTGAGGTCTCCCACTATTAATGTGTGGGGTTTTATATGTGATTTAAGCTTTAATAATGTTTCTTTTACATATGTGGGTGCCCTTGTGTTTGGGGCATAAATGTTCAGAATTGAGACTTCATCTTGGTGGATCTTTCCTGTGATGAGTATGTAATGCCCTTCTTGATCTCTTTTGATTGATTTTGGTTTGAAGTCTATTTTGCTGGATATCAGGATGGCTACACCCGCTTGTTTCTTAAGACCGTTTGATTGGAAAGTCTTTTCCCAGCCTTTTATTTTTAGGTAGTGTCTATCTTTGAATTTGAGATGTGTTTCTTGTATGCAGCAGAAAGATGGGTCCTGCTTTCGTATCCAATCTGTAAGCCTATGTCTTTTTATAGGTGAGTTAAGTCCATTGATATTGAGGGATATTAATGTCCAGTGATTGTTCATTCCTGTTATTTTTTGGTGGTGATGTGTGTGTACTTTTCTTCGTTGGGGTCTACTGCTGTGGCTTTATCTATTGCCTGTGTTTTCGAGGTTGTATCTGACTTCCTTAGGTTGGAATTTTCCTTCTAGTGCTTTCTGTAGGGCTGGGTTTGTGGATAAATATTGTTTAAATCTGGCTTTGTCATGGAATGTCTTGTTCACTCCATCTATGACGATTGAAACTTTTGCTGGGTATATTAGTCTAGGCTGACATCCATGGTCTCTTAATGTCTGCATTACATCTGTCCAGGACCTTCTGGCTTTCAAAGTCTCCATTGAGAAATCGGGTGTTATTCTGATAGGTTTGCCTTTATATGTCACTTGGCCTTTTTCCTTTGCTGCTCTTAATATTCTTTCTTTATTCTGTACGTTTAATTGTTTAATTATTATGTGGCGAGGGGACTTTTTCTGGGGGTCTAGTCTGTTTGGTGTTCTATAGGCTTCCTGTATCTTCATAGGCATTTCCTTCTTTAAGTTGGGAAAGTTTTCTTCTATGATCTTGTTGAATATATTTTCTGTGCCCTTGAGTTGGTATTCTTCTCCTTCTTCTACCCCTATTATTCGTAGGTTTGGTCTTTTCATGGTGTCCCAAATTTCTTGGACATTTTGGTTCATGACTTTGTTGACTTTAGTGTTTTCTTTGACTGATGAATCTATTTCTTCTATTGTATCTTCAACGCTAGAGATCCTCTCTTCCATCTCTTGCATTCTGTTGATTATACTTGCATCTGAAGTTCCCAATCGTTTTCTCAGATTTTCTATTTCCAGCATTCCCTCTGTTTGTGTCTTCTTCATTTTTTCTATTTCCTTTTTCAGGTCTTGGACTGTTTCCTTCATTTGTTTCATTGATTTTTCTTGATTTTCTTTCAGTATTTTATTGTTCTCTTCCAGGACTTTATTGATTTCTTCTAATTTGTTTGCCCTTTCCTCTAGTTGTTTACAGCGTTCTTCACATTTTTTTGTCTTTTCCTCTACACGAGCCTCTAGCTTCTTCATGATGACATTCATAAGGCTATTTTCTTCTGCTTCTTCCAATTTCTGATGTTCAGGTCTAGGTGTTGGAGGAGGGCTAGGGCCTGGTGATGGTGTATTACTATTCATTTTGTTGTATGTGTTTCTGCCTTGACGTCTGCCCATCTCCTTGTGGTTCGTTCCTGGCCTTATCCGCACACTTGGTTCAGAGCTGACAGATTCAGGAAGTCTCTCTCTCTTGTCCAGATGGGAGCTCTCTTGTCCAAATTGGAAGTCCGGGGCAGGATGGAAGCTCTTGTTCAGAAGGGAAGTCCGGGGGAGGATGGGTGCTCTCCTCTCTCTCTCTCTCTCTCTCTCTCTCTCTCTCTCTCTCTCTCCTCCAGATGGGAAATCCACGGCAAGATGGGAGCTGGGGGCCAGCCTCTAAGTCTCAAGAAGAGGCTTGGGGCTCAGGCGGATGGGCGTGGGGGCGGGGCGTGGAGACTGCAGGGTCTGCCAGGGGTCTTGGAGAAGGAGATCCTTCCCGGTGGGGCTAGAAGGGCACCTGCCCGGGGAGCAGAACCTGGGGCCAAGTTGGGCAGGTCTTCCCCGGAGTGGCTGGTGCCCAGGGATGGGGTAGGGAGCAAGCTAGGGCACTCACCTGTGCTTCAGAAGGGAAGTCCTGGGCAAGATGGGAGCTGGGGGGCCTGGCCTCTAAGTCTCAGGCAGAGGCTTGGGGCTCAGGCGGATGGGCGTGGGGGCAGGGCGTGGAGACTGCAGGGTCTGCCAGGGGTCTTGGAGAGGGGGATCCTTCCCAGTGGGGCTAGAAGGGCACCTGCCCGGGGAGCAGAACCTGGGCCCAAGTTGGGCAGGTCTTCCCCGGAGTGGCTGGTGCCCAGGGATGGGGTCGGGGGCAAGCTAGGGCACTCACCTGTGCTTCAGAAGGGAAGTCCGGGGGAAGATGGGAGCTGGGGGCTGGCCTCTAAGTCTCAGGAAGAGGCTTGGGGCTCAGGCAGATGGGCGTGGGGGCAGGGCGTGGAGACTGCAGGGTCTGCCAGGGGTCTTGGAGAAGGGGATCCTTCCCGGTTGGGGTAGAAGGGCACCTGCCCGGGGTCCAGAACCTGGGCCCAAGTTGGGCAGGTCTTCCCCGGAGTGGCTGGTGCCCAGGGATGGGGTCGGGGGCAAGCTAGGGGACTCACCTGTGCTTCAGAAGGGAAGTCCTGGGCAAGATGGGAGCTGGGGGCCGGCCTCTAAGTCTCAGGAAGAGGCTTGGGGCTCAGGCAGATGGGCGTGGGGGCAGGGCGTGGAGACTGCAGGGTCTGCCAGGGGTCTTGGAGAAGGGGATCCTTCCCGGTTGGGGTAGAAGGGCACCTGCCCGGGGTCCAGAACCTGGGCCCAAGTTGGGCAGGTCTTCCCCGGAGTGGCTGGTGCCCAGGGATGGGGTAGGGGGCAAGCTAGGGCACTCACCTGTGCTTCAGAAGGGAAGTCCTGGGCAAGATGGGAGCTGGGGGGCCTGGCCTCTAAGTCTCAGGCAGAGGCTTGGGGCTCAGGCGGATGGGCGTGGGGGCAGGGCGTGGAGACTGCAGGGTCTGCCAGGGGTCTTGGAGAAGGGGATCCTTCCCGGTTGGGGTAGAAGGGCACCTGCCCGGGGTCCAGAACCTGGGCCCAAGTTGGGCAGGTCTTCCCCGGAGTGGCTGGTGCCCAGGGATGGGGTCGGGGGCAAGCTAGGGGACTCACCTGTGCTTCAGAAGGGAAGTCCTGGGCAAGATGGGAGCTGGGGGCCGGCCTCTAAGTCTCAGGAAGAGGCTTGGGGCTCAGGCAGATGGGCGTGGGGGCAGGGCGTGGAGACTGCAGGGTCTGCCAGGGGTCTTGGAGAAGGGGATCCTTCCCGGTTGGGGTAGAAGGGCACCTGCCCGGGGTCCAGAACCTGGGCCCAAGTTGGGCAGGTCTTCCCCGGAGTGGCTGGTGCCCAGGGATGGGGTCGGGGGCCGGGATCCATTCTTATTCAAAGCCCCACAACCCCTATATGCTGGATCTTTGGCAGGCTTGAGCTTGTTCAGTTCTTGTGCATGCTTTCCTAATCACTGTGAGTTCATGTTTGAATCTGCTTTGTTGTACCTGTAAGACACAGCTTCCTTAATGTTAATGACTACCTCTGCCTCAAGTCATCTGTGTGACTCCTCTTCTCTGAAGATATAAATAGTTTATTTAGTTCTATGCACTGTATGGTCTTATTCCCTACATGTAGAACAGGGGAGGTGGGGTCTATTTGTGGAGGGTTAAAAGATGATCTGGTCTATGCGTCATGCAATATTTAATATTATGTCAATTCAACAGAATAATATTATTTAGTTCTTCCCCCAGGGCCTCTGAGATATCCATCAACATGTTCTTAGGTCCCTTTAAGTGTGCCAAGCATGGGTTCTATCACACAGAGTAGGCCTTTGATTCAATCAGAACATGGTTGATTATGGATACAACATTCACACAATATTGAACCAGTGGTCATATCTTGCCATACCAATCATTGCTACAGGGTTCATAACTGGGTGAGAATGATGATTACTTATCTCCTTCAGTAGCTTGCATAACACCTTTCAGCACCATGGAAAGCTAGCTAGTAGTGATGAAGCATCCAGGTGAGTACTAGTTTGATTTTTTCCATGCTCTATGACAGAAGCATCTGGTATCTTCAGCAATAGGGTCTTACAATTAAGTTCTAGAGTTTTGCTAATAAGTCCAAAAGTATTGCCAATAGAAATATGTGACCTCATTAGCCAACAACTCAAAAAGAGATAAACTACATCTGGTCCTGGTATTTGTATTTGTTAGTGTGAGGTTTCTAGTAGAAATTTGTACTCCTGTTACAAGGTAACTCCATTAAACCTCTTTTTATATATGTATGTGAATATTTTTTAAAACTTCTCACTAAGGTATAGAATTGGCTAGTTATTTGGTTGTCTGTAGGGTAGGTTGCTTCTCTGACAAGCATATTTTCAGAGGTACAGATAGATTTACCTTCTCATGAATACATAAGAAGGTATTATTTCTTCTAGGAAAATAGCCAAGTAAGACTTTAGTAGGATAACATATCTGTTTCTACAGTGTGTGCAAGAATTCTCTACTCAAATTTTTCTCATTTTGAATTTCACAGTTTTACATTTTATTATTTAGTTTTCAAAGTTTCATAAAGTGCTTTTGGTAATGAATAGTTGTCACAAAATTCTGTGGGTGTATGTCAGGTAAGGGTTCTGTCACCTTCCTGCTATTTTATGATATGTACTCTGGCCCTTTTGTTTCTGAAATTTCTCCCTTTCACAGAGATGTCTGATAAACCAAGTTTGATACCAACTTGGAAACTTCTTTCTTAGTATTTTTATTTTCCATGAATGATTGTACTTTACTGCCAGAGTAAATCAGAGACATTGGATTTTCCAGTTAAGTATTATCACTTGTACTATGATAAATATTATGTATTGTCACAAGTACTATGTACTTGAACTTTTTCTGCAGGAATAAAAGCACTAATGAGAGATTCAGAAAAGACATGGCAAGTAAAATTGCAGTAATGTTTTTTTCCTGGAATAACTTTTTTAAACTATAGGTTAAATGAAAGTCAATCTATTAATATTTAATTCCTCATAGTATAAATAGGAAATTAAAAACAATGAATACTAATTGAAGGACAGCTATTAATATAAGAGTCACATATACACCTTCATGAATAACTTTTGTGAGAATAAGAAGCTACTTAAACAATTTTGTGAAAAGACAACCTAGCAATAAAAAAGTGTAGGTGTATTAAAATATTAATGAATGCTTTTGAAGCATACAAAATACATTATGGTTCTATTCAGTGGGGAACTTCAAAAATTGCCAGAAGGTCAACTTTCTCATATAAATGTTCTTAAAGTAGTCTATAACCACATTATAAAATTTTCAACCACTTGACCCAACCTCATGTAGTTTTCTCAAGGATTTTCTTCCATCAATCATCTTCCCTTTGTTCTCTCTCTTCAGTTTCTCTTTCTTTGTAGAAATAGCCCCTGTAGCTTATACTCACATATCCAAGCATCTCTGACTTAAATAATACAATTTGGGGAGAAGAAACATTGAGTGAATATATTCCTTCTTCATAATTTCAATTATTCTAGGAACAGAAAATTATCATATTTTGAGGCTGAGATTTAATATGTTAATTACATCATTTTTTTTTCTTATTTGGAAAAAAAATTCTCATTTTTCGAAACCCATGCTACTTCCCTGTGCTTCTTAAAAGTATACTCATCATGTGACACCTGTCCTGCCAAACAAATACATCTGATCCATAAACAGTCTCATGCCACGAATTAGCAATCCAATGGAACATACGACTAATGAGAGATTGAGGCATCACACAGACATATCCTTTCTGAGAGTAGAAGAGCATTTGAACTATTGTCTTTTCTATTATGACTCAATATCTATATAGAGCGCAATGAACCCATACCTATGTTTTAAATTATTTTTCCACTTTCCTGACAAATAGATTAGATTTTTCTCTTGATTCTTATTCTTTCAAACAGTGTCTACATTCTAAATTATTTTAATTGGTCTTGGCTGTTCTATATTTAGAAACTATATGCCAAACTTTGGCAAGTTAAATATCTGCTTTTATCATATACTACATATGTGACTGAGCTAAGTCAATGATCCTCTTTTGGACCTTTTACCTTATTGTAACATAAAAAAATACAGTGTGTCTTTTGTCTTGATTCTGGCTTACATTATATTGCCCATATTAAGAATTCAACATCAACATTTAAATATAATATATGACCAAAATATTAATAACTCTGCAATAAATTACTAAACAATTCTAGGACAAGAATTACAGATATTTTCCATCTACTCAACTCTTCTATATTGTCTTCCCAGAAAATTTTTATAAATATTTATGGCTTCAATGTATAACTTTTTAACGAATCTTTCTGTTTTATGTGAAAAGTCTCTCCTGAATCTACAAACTCTAGTCATATCTCCACTTGATAATATTTTATTAGATTAAAATTCAAAATAAGAACATGTATGTGTTCGTCACTTCCCCCATATCAGTCTGTTCCATAATTATTTGCCTACTTATTTCAAATTTAAAATCTTGCTCATCAATTTGCAGTTACATATTTCCTCAAAAACTAAGAAATTCTGACCAACATCCACTACAAAACATCATGTATAATTCATAACAGAATTAGACCTGGAAATAGTAATAATAATAGAATTCTGTCAGAAAGCAGTTCCTATGAGGTAATATCTTCTTCAGTCACTCATATTATTAAAATAGTTGAGAGTATAACCTATAAAGACTTTTAGTGTTTTGATATTTAGAATTGGTCATAAGATTTTAGGGGAAAATTACCTAGACAAATTGAATATGGCACTCATATCTAGAGCAACTGTCAGTAATTAGTTTGTGTAAAAATAACCCCCAATTAAAATTTGCTGGAAAACTATACATTTTTCTCTGTGAATATATTATAACATCCAAGGAAACATAAAAACAAAGTGAAAATGAGGAGTCAATTCCATCCATGAAGAAGGTCTGTAAATGAAAGGAGAGCAACTACACTTATATGTGTCTATAGTTTGCATACCCCTTCACTGACAATAAGATTAAGTGTGGAATAACAGTATTTTTAAATCAAAGCCTTTGCATCCATATACCCTCCCTGCTGATCCACACATTTACAATAGAAAAGAATGTTAAGGACTGGCAATTACTCATGACAGCAAGAAAGAACTCAATAATAGTTGGATTTTCATGCATTAGAAAATAAACATAATGCAATTTATTCAAAAATGAAATAAAATTACCAAGGTACTGTTTTCTATTAACTCTTGAAAGAGAAACAGTAAAAACAATTCTGTGGTTGGAATAGTCTCAATTACTGCTTTGCCAGATAATTTATCTCCACAGACTATTTTCCTATTTAATCAACATCTGTGTATGAGAAACAAGCAATGAGCATGATCTATATAATGAATAGAGGGACACAGAGTTCCTGAAACATACCCATTTTAGAAAGAGAACATACAATACACAGTAGTGGTGGCAAGGTGAGTTCCTGGAACATTATGCACTTTTGCCTTGTAACACTAGTCTTAACTTGGTTTCTATTCATCTTTCCGTTAGGCTCTCAATTTTCTCTCTAGGTACTTCGATGTATATTATTGAGTTGCTCCCTAGAAAAATAAAGTTAGCTGTGTTTTCTTCATAAATTTCTGCATATTTCATGTGACTTTCATGCATGATAATTCCCCCAATCTATTAATCTTTATGAATATATATATATATATAAAATCTTTATGAAGCATATTATATATACACATGATCTGTTCTCTCTGCAGAGCCAACTGGCACTTCAGTTTAACCACATATCTTCCTCATTTAAAAAAATTTCTCAGCCAGGCGGTGGTGGCGCATGCCTTTAATCCAAGCACTCAGGAGGCAGAGGCAGGCGGATCTCTGTGAGTTCGAGGCCAGCCTGGTCTACAAAGTGAATTCCAGGAAAGGCACAAAACTACACAGAGAAATCCTGTCTCGAAAAACAACAACAAAAAAATTCTCATCATTTTCCTTCACCCATTCCATGATCCTGTTTCTTAGAGTGATTAATATGCTTAATATTAATATGCACTTAAGTGCACATTAATTCTCATGGAAAAATCATTCCATTAACTTGATATTTTATTAAAATTCCAACACTATGCGAGGTAATAGTAAGGATTCTTCCAGGTTTGTAAAGCTAGTATTTGGGGGGCATGCCTTCTAAAACAGCATCCATCCTTCTGATGTCTAAAGTGTAAACTTTCTGATAGATTTACACATTTGCACCTAAAAGAACAACACCATTTTGGTGATTTGAATATGATATTCCCCATAGTCCAAAATTTTTGGATACATGCTCTCCAATTGGTGGTGCTGTTTGGGAAGGTTTAGCAGGTGTGGCATTGTTGGAGGTAGTATGTTGTAGTATGTTGATAGAGGTGGGCTTTGAGTGTTTAAAGACTTGTGGCATTTCTAGTTCACTCTCTCTGCTCTGTGCTTGCTATTCAACATGCGAAAACACTCAGCTTTCTGTTCTGGCTGACATGTCTTTCTTCCTTTGACATGGAATCTAACCCTCTGGCAACTAGAACCCAAATTATTTCTTCTTATATGTTTCTTCGGTCAATGTTTTTTTCCATACTATAGAAAAGCAACTAATATTACCCTTTTTCTTTCTAAAAGACCTCTTCGACTTCCCCTCAGGTTCAATATTATGGCAAATTGATGAAGAAAATACGTCTAGTTTCAACTACATGTCTTTAAATTATATCTTTTAAAGAGAAAATTGTAAGTTTAATTGCTCATTATCCATACAGTTTTCATGCAGATCCCCTTGAAATCCATTTTATAACAAATAAGCTGCTTGTATTCCTTACTTGATGTTTTCTCATCATCCATAGTACATAATTATTGTTAATTCTACATCACAAACTCTATATCTTTAATAAAATTTATTGACTCTACATATTATCATCTCTCATAGACATATATCAAAAACACAAAAAACTGAATATGATATAGGTAAATATAAGTATCACATCATGCTTCAACTAAAATTTCTCATACTTCATAAAATGTGTAAATATTCAAGGCATGAAACATGGAAATATGGCTAAATATTCTCATATATTTGTAATTTTGAGATACAGAAAATGTTTTTAAAGTTATAATAGTAAATAGGAATCAAAAAAGAAAAAGATTATTAGCTTGACTACATTAAAATAATCCATCTTTTTCATTCCACAGTGTTTTTTTAAGACAGGAGAAAACCGGTACAAGTAAAAGGTTTTACTTAATGTTAACAGAAAGCATTCCAACAAAATTGAGCACAGGATGTGAACATTTTAGGAAAATACAATTGCTTTCAGTAAGAATCAATAATGGTGCAAAGAAATAATAATTCCAGAAATATTAGTTAAATAAGAGATATTGAAATGACATAGTGAAGTGAATAAAGAAGATAAATTAATTAATTGATAGCCTATCAATAAGCATGTTAATTAGCAAAATATTATTGCAAGGCAGTATATCTTGTATTTAACAGCAATCTTAATACTCTCTGATCCCTGTTATTAAATGTCAGCCTTTGAAGGGTAAGAAAATATGTATGCGGAAGGCTGTTCATTATAACATTCTAAATAAAGACTAAATATCAGAAACAAAATCAATATGAATTAGGCTGGTAAAAGAAATTGTTGTATGTGCATATATCATTCAAATCACTGACAGGTAAAATAACACATAAAAGGATGCAATATTTATAGACTTGCAAATACATTCAGAAATGTGTGATTGCAAGTTAAAGTCACATTGAAAAAAAAACAGTATGGCTATGAGCTCATTTTTTGAGCATATACTTATTTCTCTATGTGTAACACTAATTTGGGTATTTGTATTCAGAGAAATGTAGATAGTTGGTAGCCTATTCCAAGTTTATTATGTCTAAGTGTTGAAAATTGAAATGATCATCCTAGTCTTCCTACAATTTCTTGCTTATTGTATAACAAACATTTACAGTATTCTGAATATTAAAAGAATTGTATGAGTATAATAACATAGCAAAATATAAATTTGTTGACAGATGTTCTATAAAAATGCATGTTAAATTTAAAATATGGCTAAACAAATAACTATCACCTTAAATAGATCTCCTTTGCATATTTCTGATTCTCATGTTTCCTATTTTATGCTCATGTTAGTATTTCCCAATTTTTAACAAACAGTCTAATGGTATGCAATTATATGGAAGTATGATCTAATATCTCCTGAAAACTTTTAAAACAAATTATTCAAAAATGTCCCTACAAAATTATATAATTTGTTGTCAAAAATTCAGAAAGGTAACAAAATCTACTCGTTAAAAGGAAACTAATAATCAAACTAACTGATAATTGTCACTTTCTTAAAATAAATGTGGTAGACTCATATAATTATATAGCATTGTAATATGTTTCAAAGCTTGGCATGAAGTACTGACTGATGTATGAGTATGAGGTGAGAAAAGTGACTAACATGAGTTCATTATGAGAGATCTCTTTGAGATGATGGAAAAATTTGGAATTGTAATTGATGAGGCAACACTTTTAAAAATCTAGAAATTCAATGTATATTATTGTGACATATTATGAAAAATGGATTGTATAGTATGCAAATTGCACATGAAATATTAAGAGTATAACAACTACATATTAATAAAAAGTTATATTTTGAAAACAATAGCAACTATAATATAAATGTAAAATATATAGGAATCATTTAAAATAAAATATTAAGCAATTACATTAATAGGATTTGCAAATAGTTTTATTATGAAATAGAGAAAAATATGAAAATAGAAAGTGTGATTGAATGTTTGTACATGTGCAAATTATCTTCAGAATTATACACTTAAGATCCAGCTCAGCAGGTTATGGTAATTGTTACTAAGCCAGATGACCTGAGTTTGACATTTGGATTCCAAAGTATAAAGAGAGAACTGATATCTGAAAGTTGTCCTCTGATCTCCATATTCATGCCGTGGCATATACATGGCCACATAAATAAATATGCATTAAATAAAAATATAATTGTGTATGTACTAACATAAATGAAATAAAAATTGTAAAATAACACATTTAATGAAATTTCAGACAATAGCCATCCATTAGTAAACACATGTAATTCTGGCATGAAGTCAAGGTTTTGATCCCACATTAACTCTCAGTTAATAAAATTTAGAACAATAATTAAGATCAAATAAAAACATACAAAGATATCTGTCCAGTATTTATGGATATATTTACCTATTTGAAAGCTAGTATATTATTTTCAATTACCTACAATAGATAAAAATACATTAATATATTCAATGGAGAATTTTTTATGATTAATAATGATCTAACATGAATAATGAAAGCAAGTATCATATCCTAAGGAAGAAAAGAATGTGCTCATATTGGTGGTAAATAATGAGGAGAAAGAAAAATTCTTTCTAGAGTAATATGCTGTTATCTTTTGAATCTACAATGTTGCTCACAGGCTCCTAAATTGATCACATGGTCCCTGTCTTGTGGTGCTGTTTGGAAGGCTGTTTAGGCATCAGGTGGTGTGTCCTGACTGGTGGAAGTAGGTAGTTGTGGAATATTATTTTAACTAGGCAAAGATGTGGTACATTTGTTTATGCTGCTTTTGTTTAAAAATGTAAAGATGTGTTACTTTGCTTGCCCAAGACACTTGATTGGACTAATAAAAAGCTGAATTGCAAATATCTAGGCAGTAGAGGGATAGGCAGGGTTGGTAGGCAGAAAAAATAAGTAGTAGGAGGAATCTAGGCTCCAGAGAGGAGAAAAGAAAGAATGAGGAAAAAAGAGAGGGAGACGCCCAGGGCCATTCAGCCAGGTGGCCACCAGTCAA
Source organism: Peromyscus eremicus (assembly GCF_949786415.1). NCBI lineage: Eukaryota > Metazoa > Chordata > Mammalia > Rodentia > Cricetidae > Peromyscus > Peromyscus eremicus. Next base: position 106,227,313 of record NC_081439.1, read on the forward strand.
CCGCAGATGGAGTAAGCAGGGAAGTAGGTCATACAGAATGAAATAAAGGTAAAAAGCCCCAAGGCAAAACACAGACGAAGAGAAACAGGTTATATTAAGTTATAAGAGCTAGTGGGAAAAGCATAAGACAAGGCTGAGCATTCATAACTAATAATAAGCATCTGTGTCATGATTTGGGAGTTGGTTGGTGGCCCAAAAGAAAGCCTGCTACAGTAGGTTGCTAAAGGTGAGTCTTAAATCATGCTATCTCTACTTTCTGGTGTTCCACGTTGTAAGACACAACTACTACATCCTCACACAGCCATGAATTCTACCATTCCTTCCTTGTTGTGAATAATTGCAAATCTCTGAAAATGTGAGCCCAAATATTTCCTTCTTTAGTGTTGTTTTTATTGGGCATTTTTGTTCATATAAAAAACAAAAGCAAATAATATGGTAATCATTTGACATATTTACAATACTCCATTTTATAAAAATTATAATAAATCAATACATGAAAAATATGTAATTTAATTGCAACTTTACATTTGTGGAAGGATTCTTCTATTGTTTTTCTTTTATACTTTGAAGTATTATGGATTGAACCTAGGTTATCAAACATGTTAGACAATGCTCTACTACTAAGTTATAACTGCAGCACTCTTTACATTTTACTTTGTAAATAGCTAGATAAAGTTGCTTATGCTGGTCTTGAACATGTGATTCCTCTGCTTTCTCCTCCTGAGTAGCTCTAATTACAGATGGATGGTAACATGAATAGCTTGTAGAAATTATTTTTCAACATTTCACATTTTATACTAACTAGAGTGAGGAGAAATGGGAAATGAATTGGTTAATTTCTGGAAAGCATTTTGCAAATACTTAAGCTTAAGATGATTATTTAACATAGATTAAACAATCTGAATACTTTTATAATATTTCTAATATCAAATCGTTTGATGCTTTAATAATTTTGAACCTTCAGGGCAGTATACTAAGTAAGCTTATCATTGAGAAATACATATTAGTAAGTAATACTCATTTCAACATGAATAAAATAGTTTGTTCTTGACCAGCATAAAAACAATTTTTAGGGCCAGCAAGATAGCATAGCAGGTTTGATGATCACTACCAAGCCTAAGGACCTGAATATGATTCCCTGAAACCACATTCTGGAAGGAGCCAACCCTGACATGTTGTCCTCTAATCTGTGTACCTGTGTACATACACTCCAAATAAATGTATTTTTTTTAATTTAATAACTACTAATTTGCAACCTAAGAATGTAACGTCAATATGGAAAAATAGTGAACAACATTAAATTGTTTTCTGTAATTGAGCATTTTGCAAATGCTTGTCTTTTGACTTTCCAGTACAGAACTTCTGTAAAGTGATCTTATTGGTATACTCATATCAAATTATGTTCATCATAGAAAAAGTTTCTCCCACCAAATTTGACTAAAATTTTTCTGAAGTTCCCATTTTGACTAGGGTTAGATCTTGGCTCTGTCCCTGGCTTGTTTACTTCAGAAAAAAAAAAACTACTAAATGAGTTTGGTGAAAATATTTTACATTGACCCCTGGTTTAACACCAATAGAGCATATCATTAGTACAACTTTGAACTTGACATTTCCTAACAGTGATTTTAAATCTTCTGACCCCTCAACATATTTCATAGTCACACATTTCTGTTTTCTAACTACGTTGATCTCATCAGTACTTATGATCCACCTGTGCTGACATGTTACAAACTACACCATTAATATGTACAATTGCTGAATGTTAGTAAAATAATATTTGAAAAATAAATGTTCCCCACGTATAACAAGAGTTAGGTACAATGGCTTTTCTTATTTTGGATTTTCCAAGTGCTACAATACAATACCATAAAAGGATTAGTTTATAAACAACAGGGATTTATTTTATCCCTCTATTCTCTTTAGTTAACAATATCATATATAATATTATATATTATATACATATATTTACCCAAGGAGCTTTTATGTTAATCTAGTTCCATGCCTGAATTCAAAATATAATTTCACTTGAGAAAAAAAAATTGTTGTTTTCTAAAATTACTAGAGAAGGATCTTTCAAACACCTTTCTCAGACTAACTTCTTGAAGCTCTTGACCTCATGATGAGTTCATACTCTGAAAAAAAATGGGAATTCTAAGAAGTTCTTTATTAAGTATAAAGAGATAATACATGAGAAACCATAATCTTCGAAAGACATATATCTGAAAAACTTAATCATGACAAGGGAATAGACACTGTATTGTACATTTAAAGTAATTTTAATAGAAAACCATGCTAAGGGTAAGTACCAAAAATTTTATTCTTTGTGTGAATAAAAAGTAATCACACCAAGGAATGCTATGCTACATTACAACTAATATTATGTAAAGATTCCCATTTATACACTTCAGTTTGCTAGTACTTATTTGCTGTGTGTATCGCTCTGTATAAGTAAAACGCTGATTGGCCAGTAGTTAGGCAGGAAGTATAGGCAGGACAAGCAAAGAAGAGAATTCTGGGAAACAGGAAGGTGAGGGAGAGAGAGACCCTGCCAGCCGCCGCCATGACCAGCAACATGTGAAGACGCCAGTAAGCCACGAGCCATGTGGCAAGGTATAGATTAATAGCAATGGGCTGAATATAAGAATAAGAGCTAGACAATGATAGGCCTGAGCTAATGGCCAAACAGTTTAAATAATATAAGCATCTGTATGTTCATTTTTTAAGTGGGCTAAGGGACTGCCGGGGCTTGGCGGGTCCCAGAGAGAAAACGCTCAAGCTACACTTATTATCCTCCACCATCTTCTCAAACCCTAGTAATCACTATTGTCATTTAATTTTGAAGAGTTTAGCTACGTTGTTTTGCACATAGGAAAGAGAACATGAAGGCCTTTTATTTTGTGCCTAATTATACCCAAGGCATTGTCTATCTTGTTCTACTATATTGGAAATGACAAAAATCTATTCTTTAAGTCATGAATATTGTATTATATATATATATATATATATATATATATATATACATTCTTTTTTCTGTATGCATCTATGCTGATTTCATCTTTTTTTTATTTTTATTTTTATTTTGCAATACAATTCAGTTCTACATATCAGCCACGGATTCCCTTGTTCTCCCCCCTCCCTCCCCCCCTCACCTTCTCCCCAGCCCACCCCCCATTCCCACCTCCTCCAGGGCAAAGCCTTCCCCAGGGACTGAGATCAACTTGGTAGACTCAGTCCAGGTAGGTCCAGTCCCCTCCTCCCAGGCCGAGCCAAGTGATCCTGCATAGGCCCCAAGTTTCAAACAGCCAACTCATGCAATGAGCACAGGACCCGGTCCCACTGCCTGGATGCCTCCCAAACAGATCAAGCCAATCAACTGTGTCACCCATTCAGAGGGCCTGATCCAGTTGGTGACCCCTCAGCCATTGGTTCATAGTTCATGTGTTTCCGTTCGTTTGGCTATTTGTCCCTGTGCTTTATCTAACCTTGGTCTCAACAATTCTCGCTCATATAAACCCTCCTCATTCTCACTAATTGGACTCCCAGAGATACACCCAGGGCCTAGCCATGGATCTCTGCATCCAGATCCCTCAGTAGTTGGATGGGGTTTCTAGCATGACAATTAGGGTGTTTGGCCATCCCATCACCAGAGTAGGTCAGTTCGGGCTGTCTCTCAACCATTGCCAGCAGTCTATTGTGGGGGTATCTTTGTGGATTTCTGTGGACCTCTTAGCACTTTGCTTCTTCCTATTCTCATGTGGTCTTCATTTACCATGGTCTCCTATTCCTTGTTCTCCCTCTCTGTTGTTGATCCAGCTGGGATCTCCCTCTTCCCCAAGCTCTCTGAGTGGGGGTAATGAAGGGCGAGGGTCGAGGGAAAGAGAGCTGATTTCATCTTTGTCATTATGAATACATGAGCCTATAGAAAAGTATTTAGTATAATGGTTTCACTTCTTTAGGATATATACCCAGTTGTAGGATACCAGGTCTTGTATTAGATCTGCCTTTAATTCTATGAGCAACTCACAATACATTTACCAAAATGGCTGTATTAATCCATGTCCCCACCATCAGAGTGCAAATACTCCCTTTTCACATTACCTCTCATTCTCAGTGTTCTAAAAACATTTGAATTCTTTGAGAACTTTAAGAATATTTCTGTTCCATGAAATTTTCATTTGCTATTTCTAATGGAACACTTTCTACTAAGATAATCTCATGGCTGATTTTTTTTTTAATCAAGCCTCGCTTAAAATTTCAAGATATCCTTAAAAATTTTATTTACACTACAGGCCTCATCATTCCCTCTAGGACTACCATTATATATCTATTTTTTAGTTTTATTATTATTTCTGCATTATAGTTTTAATCAAGTCTCATTTGTATAGTGTAGCATGAATCTTAAAATTTCTTATTAATAAAATCAAACCCGAGGCCAGTTATTTGGGTCAATGCTGGTAGATCAGAGAGACAGAACAAGCCACAGCTATCTCACCTTGCCAATTCCTCTGCTGGTCTTGTTTCCTCAGACTGGAAGCTTCTGTGTTCTCATCCCAATGGCTTTCAGCTGAACTGCTGCTAGAAGCCTGAATGCTTAACCAGGCAAAATGCTTAACCAGGCAAAATGCTTAACCAGGCCAAATGCTTCTAGTTTCTGGTCCTCACGCCTTATAAACGTTTCTGCTTTCTACCACCACTCCCTGGGATTAAAGGCTGCTTTCTGTGATTAAAGGCATGATGAGTCACCATGCCTGTCTGTATCCTTGAACACATGGATTTCTGTCTCTGGAATGCTAGGATTAGAGGCGTGTGCTACCACTCCTTATCCTTTATGTTTAATATTGTGGCTGCTCTGTCTCTGACCCCAGATAAGTTTATTAGCATGCACAATATTTGGGGGAATACAATACCACAGAATAGTGTGTTTTATTGAACTAGATATAAACTTTAAAGTAAGCAGAGACTTTTTCATTAATCCATTCATGTTCTCTCTGCCTCTACATCTGCCTTTCTCTGTCTCTTTCTATTTCTCATAAAAATATGCTTGTTGGTGTTATTCCTGTTGGTGCAGTAGAAGATAATTGGTAGAAGAATAAAGAGACTGAACATTTATGTGCAATCCTGAATAACAATTATGATTATACAAAATTATCTAATAGGTGAATTTAAATTAATATGGGGCAATTTTGTGTATCATTTAGTTGTATTTGTGTGCCTTTTTATTAAGCATTATAATAGTATTATAATGTATTTTGCTGAAAGTCAGGGTTTTTATATTTTTTAACTAGCTACTACATAGTCACATCACCCTCAAACATTTCTTAATAGGACAATAGTATCTTATAGAAACAATGAGAAATATATAACATCTCATTTGATATGTGAAATAAATAACATCATTTGATATATTTGCAGAATAAGTAAATGCATACTAAATATTATACTATGTACTTCTATAAACACTCCCTTATTTACAGCTTCTCCCTGTCTTAAAAATTCATTTAAATTAAAAATGTCAGGTATGCTACATATTTTCCATCTTTCATATTTATCTATTGCTACTAATCTTTAAAAATTTGTTTTGTGTTTTACCAGTATTGCTAGAAAATCATAGTTCCATTTAATAAAATTATTTGGTTATGTTGCCAAAAGTTGTTTGCAGGTATAACCTCTTTGCATTTGAAAAATCATTTTAGCATGAATTGAATTGTTTGATCAACCCATAAAATTAAAAGGTTTCTTGTTTGCTCAGTGGTGGTAGCACTTTCAGCACTTGGGAGGCAAATGCAGGCAGATCTCTTTGATTTTGAGGCAGCCTGGTTTACAGAGCAAGTTGCAGGACAGCCAAAACTATACAAAGAAACTGTGCCTCAAGAAAACAAGAAAGAAAGAGACAGAGACAGAGAGACAGAGGCAGACGGGGAGAGAGAGAGAGAGAGAAAGAAAGAAAGAAAGAAAGAAAGAAAGAAAGAAAGAAAGAAAGAAAGAAAGAAAGAAAGAAAGAAAAAGAAAAAGGTTTCTTGTTCAACTAGTTCAATTTAGTAGTCAAAAATGATCTTACCTTACAAACAATGGCATTCAGTAGACTCAGGGAAAATATGAAGACAAAAATATTATTCTACATGTGTTTTCATTGCTAAATAAATTATATGAGAAAATAACTCAGAAGTACTTGCAGCATTGGTTGTGAAAATATAAGCCCCACAATTTTTCTTTTAAACTTGATTAATTAAATATTAATTAATTATTAAATACAATATTAAATACAGCATTGATGCTTTAGAATAAAATTGTTTTCTTATGAAGTATTTTAAAGGAGAGAATAGACAATTATGCTAAGATAATTCCTGGTGATATTTTATCTGTGTACCCCAACAGAACTTATCTGAGGATAAGAGGAAAAAGCCAGCCACTATATTAAACATAGAGGTTAGGCAATGGTAGAACATACCTTTAATCCTAGCATTCAAGAGGCAGAGATCCATCCATATCTCTTTGAGTTCAAGGTCACACTGGGAACAGAGCCAGGCATGGTGCACACACCTTTAATTCCAACACCAGTTAACCATAAAGGTCTGGAGGTCTGTACAGACAGATGGAAAGTGACAGAACTGGGCAGAAAGGCAGTGATATAGCTGGGCAAAGAGAGGAAGTGAGATGGCAGAGACAGAAAGGCATATAGGTGTGGTTATACAGAAGTAGGTCTCTCTGGGGGCTGAGCAGTCAGTAAGGTGAAGTAAGCTGTGGCTTGTCCTATTCTTCTGATCTCTAGGCTTTCACCCCAATGTCTGGCTCCAGTTTTTTTTTATTAATAAGACCATTTAGCAATTCATCTTACAATAGTCATTGATTCATTTTTTTGAAAAAAAAAAAGTCTTCATGCATTGTGAAATCTGACCTCAAAGTAATGATCGTCCACTTAGTCTCCAGAGCACTCATGATTTACTATATCCATCCACTGTTTTCAGTTTTATATATTTTAGAGCATCTGAATATGGGAGGGGTTGTAGTGAAGAAAGAGAAGGAAGAAAAAAATGTAATTCTATTGTAATCTTAAATTATTATATACATGGTTTAATTGAAATGAAAGTGTATCATTTTTGTCCTTCCTTTTCTTCCCTCTAGCAGATCCCCGGTCCCTCTTCCAGCCTCTTATCCCATTCCCCTCCTCCTGCTGATAGTCTTTTTTTCTTGGATTAGCTCTGTAATATATAAATATTTTATATAAGTTGTCTAGCAGTAGTGGTACTAGAAAATGAATGCAAGCTGCCAAGGAAGAAAACAAAGAGTCCTATCCAGCTACAAAACATAAACCATTTATACATACATATATACATACATACATACATACATACATACATACATACATACGTGTGTGTGTGTGTGTGTGTGTGTGTGTGTGTGTGTGTGTGTGTGTGTGTGTAGAATCTCAAAGTTAAGTGCTTTGGTGTGACAATTTTACCCAAATAATTATAGTCTAACAAAATCCCAGTGCCAGGCATGAGAAACATCCCTTTGAATGGTTAACCAGGGCAGTTCAAGTGATTTCCCAAACAATATAGACTATCAATGTCTCCCTTGTTTGCCTCTCCAAGGTTGAGGGTGGATCCCTATTGCTGAAGACACTGCACATTTAGGACAGAAGACTCAAGTGATCTGAGCTTGATTTAACATGAAAGCCTCGGTCTTTCTGCAGTCTAGCTTCCGTGGTACAAAAACATACTATGCAAGCTGCCAAAGAAGAAAGCAAACAAACAGATGTATCAATGTCCAACACCTATAATCCAGGACAATGGTCAATAAGGGTTCTGTTTGTAAAGGTGTAATAAGTAGCACTAACATGTTGCTGTCAACCAACAGGTCTCTAATTCCACTAAACAGAAGGGAAATCATGCCTGGTACTGAAAACTTAGCTAGCTTCCTGGAGCAGTAATGTCATGGATCTTAGCAGTGAATTTTCTCCTTCCATTTGGTCACACCAGCTTTACATTTTTAATAATAGTGCATATGTGTACTTCACTTTACAATGTGGCAGCATTAGGGATGTAGTTTAGTGTAGTATTATTATTTGTGCAGCAATCAGAATGCTTATGATTTCAAAATGCTGAAAATATAATTAATGTTTAATGAGGTAGCATAAATATGTGTGTCAAAAGTGTATTACTTCTCTGTATTTGGTTGTAGACAAAAATCCACAGAGTAATGCTTCTCCAAATTCTCTTCCAATTTTATAATTGTGAGGGCTATATATAGAAATAGTATTATGAAAAATATGCAGTTATGTCATCTGATTAGATTTATTGTTCTCATTAGTATATATTATAAATCATATAGATTTCTGAGTAATATATATATATATAAACACAATATTTTTGTAGTTAAAGAATCACTGCTTGAATCATGCATTTTAAATTTTGCCCTGAGTACTCACTGAGATAAGAATTTATCGTAATATTTAGGAAATTAATTAAAAGTGTTAATTAAATACCTATGTGTTAAAAGCTAAATGTATAACTATGATAAAAATCCAATTGAATCCATAACCTAACTGCTTTTGCAATTGAGCAGAAAGACCTAAGTACAACTCAAAAACACAGCAAGAAAAATATTAATTTATGACATAAGTAGTTAAGGGCGCACATGGGAAAATACAATAGCATCATCAAAGCAGATGATATTGGGCATGTTTTGCAACTTGAAGTGAAATCAGGAGATGTAGGAGGAAGGTACCTTGAGTTGAAACAAAAGATTAGTATAAAATAGTTTTAAAATAATCACAGAAATGTACAAGAACAAATTTTGTATTTTGATTGATTAGTGAGTAATGTTCTTATTGTTAAGATTCATTTTTATGTATTTGTATGTGTGTATCTGTGGTTATATATATACATAACTGCATGCACCCATGGTGGCCATAGAAGATATATTTCATTGGCAGGAGTTACATGCAGGTGTTGGTAAGATGATGATTATGTATGCAAGGAATCAAAACCTGGTTCTCTGCAAGACTACTATGCTCACTTGACTTCTGAGCCACCTCTAGTCACACACAATGCGTGATGCAAAGCTTCATGAAGTGTGTGTGTGTGTGTGTGTGTGTGTGCGTGTGTGTGTGTGTGTGTGTGTGTATTCATATTGTACAATAATTTTGACCAAATTGAAGAAAGGACAGAAAAGTCAGATGGTTTCTCTTGTCCCACCCAGCCCTTTGCAGTCCAGACAAATCTCTCTTACCTGTGCTCCTGCAGCTGCTTATAAAATAATCAACCAGAGGATTACTAATTATCTATAACTGCTTGGCCATTAGCTCAGGCTTATTACTGACTAGCTCTAAAACTTAAGTTAACCCATAATTCTTATCTCTGTTTAGCCATATGGCTTGGTACCTTTTCTCAGTTCTGCCTTGTCATCTTGCTTTCTCTGTGTCTGGCTTGTGACTCCTCACCCCACCCTTCTTCTTCCCAGCACTCTCTAGTCTGCTTGCCCCGCCTATACTTCCTGCCTGGGTACTGGCCAATCAGCATTTTATTAAACCAGTGTACAAGAGCATTATCCCATAGCAACAAATAAATAATAGCAGTTAATATCAAATACCAACACCATTTCTAAGTGAAAACAGTTCTGGTTTAGCATTTTTTTTGTCTTATCTTTTTCTGTTGCTGTGATGAAATGCCCCAATAACAAGCAACATAAAGGAGAAAAGGATTATTTTATGTTACAGTTAAAGTCATAATCCATCTTGGTAGGAAATTTCAGGCAGCTGTACCTTGAAGCATGGGAAACATAATGGGGCAGAACCCTGAAGAAAATTCCGTTGTCCATGCTGAATGGACATATCTTGTATGTCTTGTGTAGGAAACCACAGCTCCTGTGAGTGTTTGAGTACAATAGTATTGTGTCCAGAAGACACTGTTTCACAACAGTGCTCATTGACCTCAGACTTACAAACTTTCTACCCAGTATTGCACTGTTTCCTGAGACATAGGGGTAAAGAGTGTGATATAGCTGTCGTATTTAGGTTGGAGAACTCCGCAGTATCTTATTCTCTGCAAATTGATCAGTTGAGAGTCTCTAATACCGACCATCTACTACAAAATGAAGCTTTTCTGTTGATGGTTTAGAGCTGGACTAATTTTTTGTGTTGTGGAATAGAATCTTTGTTTAACTATGTAAAAATGTTTGTGTTGCAGAATAATTGTTTAACTACATAAAGATGTTTTACATTTGTTAGTGGTGCATTTATTTAGCTATGTAACAATGTGATACACTTGTTTATGCTACATTTATTTAACTATATATAGATGTATTGCATTTGTTTTATCTTGCTTGCCTAAGGCACCTGATTGCTCTAATAGCTAGGCAGTAGAGGGATAGGTGGGGTTGGTGTGCAGAGAGAACAAGTGGTAGAGGAATCTAGGTTCAAGAGAGAATGAGGGAGAAAGAGAAGGAGCCACCTGGGGCTAGTCATCCATGCAGGCGCCAGCTAGACATGTAAAGGAAGCAGGGAAGTAGGACATAAAAAAAAAATGAAAGAAAGGTGAAAAGCTCTGAGGTAAAAGGTAGATGAAGAGAAACAAGTTAATGCAAGTTATAAGAGCTAGTGGGATGAGCCTAAAGTAAGGCCAAGCATTCTTAAATAATAAGTCTCCATGTCATGATTTCGGGGCTGGCAGTCCAAAAAAGCCTGCTACATTTGTGTGTGTGAAGACAATTATCACATCATTGTATAACATTTAAGTGAGAGGGGCCTTCTTGAGCCTAAAATTAGCAGTGAAGTATTAGAATACAGAAACACAGAATTTTTCATAGAAAAAAATTTTAACTATACAATGAAAACTAAGTAAAGACAAATTAAAAAACTGGAAAATACATAAATTTGCAGATGATAAAGACAACACCATTTTTGATAAATGCAGAAAACTTATCCAGCTAGAAAATAATAAGCAAAAATAAATTAGAAAATATACCAAGGAAAATGCAATCAATAACCATATGAAAAGTATTAATTTTACTATGACTAAAGATAAGTTAAAACAATAGGACACATTTTATAAAATCTACTGTACTTCCAAAGCATTTCAAAACATAAAATTTATATGTATAAATCTTAAAGAAGTTGATATTCATCACTGGTAGAAGAACACTAAAATTATAGGGAGGACAATTTTAGTACATACCTATGTAACCTAATTATTCTTCTTTTAATATATTTTAGTAGTGGCTCTATACACTCTCACACTTTATATTTCATTGACATTATAATAAAATTATTGAATGAAAATTTTCAATATAATAAACTTTTTAAAAATCTGAAAGACAGGCCGGGCGGTGGTGGCGCACGCCTTTAATCCCAGCACTCGGGAGGCAGAGCCAGGTGGATCTCTGTGAGTTCGAGGCCAGCCTGGGCTACCAAGTGAGTTCCAGGAAAGGCGCAAAGCTACACAGAGAAACCCTGTCTCGAAAAACCAAAAAAAAAAAAAAAATCTGAAAGACAGATGAGATTGTGTCGTTTGTTAAGATATTTGAAAGTTGTGTGTGACTGTATGTATGTATGTGCATGTGAGTTGCAGGTGCCTGCAAAGGCCAGAAGGATCTCCTGGAGTTGAGAGTTACAATAGTTTATGAGACAGTTAATATGAATACTGTGTACGAAACTTAGGTCTTCTGTAAGAGCAGTAAGTGTTCTTAAATGCTATGCCATGTATCCATCCCCAGCATAAATACACTTAAAGCTACATTTAGTATAGAAATATTTTCACAATAAAAATGGGAATCTATAAACACACATATACTCAAAGGAAAGATGACAAAGTACTAATAGACTGGAGTTCTGTTAAATGTTCTAAGGGTTATATTATCTCTCCCCTTCCTTCAATTTAAAATAAGATTAATTCTTTAAGAGTTTTATTAAATGTATTTTGGTCATATTCACCCCCTGAATTTTCCCATACCCACTCCTAATTCCCTACCCACCCAACTTTGTGCTTTTTTTAAAATCTTTTTAACCCCACCAAGACCACTTTATACTACTCAAATATTCTTGGATGTGTGTTCTTCTACTGGAGCATGGTCAGCTTATCAGGGACTACAGTCTTAGAGAATACTGTTATCTCCTTCAGACAACAATTGTCAATAGCTCTATGGCTGGTGGTGGAGTGGTATCCTCAACCCCATCTCAATGATGGATGTTGGCCTGGCTTTGGCTTGCGTAGGTTTTGTGTATGCTGTTGCAAACCATGTGAGTTCATCTATGCAGCTGGCTTGCTGCAGCTAGAAGACACTGTTTCCTTATAGGCATCCATTCCCTCTGGCTCTTATACTCTGTCATCTCTTCCAGAATGATCCCTGATCTTGGAGGGTGAGTACTTATATTCCTTTGGAGGCTGAGCATTCTGCAGTCTCTTATTATCTAGATCTTGGCCAGTCATTTCAGTGTTAATCATGATCTACAAAATAGGGATTCCTCAGACGAGGGGTTGGGAGATGCATTGATATATGATATAATGATACGTTACTATGTGTCTGTTTAATTCTACGTCCTTTTAAATGAATAATAGTAGTAGGTTTTCCCTTATAACCCATGACTGTTGTGGAGTATTAGTTGAAGATGTGTTACATTTGTTTATGCTGTGGAATAATTGTTTAATGGTGCAAACATGTGTTGCATTTTTTTTATGTTGCATTTGCTTAACTCTGTGAAGCTGTGTTACTTTTCATGTCTAAAACAGGTGATTTGTCTAATAAAGAGCTGAGGGTCCAATAGCTAGGCAAGAGAAGGAGAGGTGGGGCTATGCAGAAAGAATAAATAGAAGGAGAAAGAGAGAAGAGGGAGAAGCAAGAGAAGGAGAGAAGGATTCCAGAGCCCAGCCACTCAGCTACACAACCAGCTTGAATTTCTCTTCATGATCCCTTCAAGGTTGAGACTTCCACTACATCTGAGGCTTCATCTTAATGGCTTTTCATTGTGTCTCATGGTATCAAGTCTCAGCTGCTTTCTCTGAGCCCTTCATATTTTGAAAACCAGTACCAACAGAAAGACTCTTGTGTATTACAAAGTTTGGTGGAAAGCGTGACATACAGCCTTATCCTTCTGGATCACAGCTGCTATGTGCTGACCCTAAGGAAACACTTCTCAGAAGATTTTTTCTCAGTGATTGGTCTCTTCTTAATCAGCACTAATTTCTCAACTTCACCTAATCAGCATTGATTATCCCAGCAAAACCAAGGTTTCTCTTTAGTGGTTCTGGCCTCATCTCAATCACAGCTGACCCTCAAGTCCCTGGTGACCAGAACTACAGAATCCTGATTCAAAATATTGAACAGTTCTGATAGTTAAACAGCATGGCGAACACAAAGAAAGAATTTATTTGTCAAGTTGCACTTTATCACAAAAGGAAATCAGGGCAGGAACTCAAAGTCAGAACCTGGAGGAAGTAACTGAAGCATAGGCCATGGGGAAAAAAAATGTTGCTTACTGGTTTTCTCCTCATGGCTTACTCAGCCTTGTCTTGTCTTGTCTTGTCTTTTTTCTTTCTTTCTTTCTTTCTTTCTTTCTTTCTTTCTTTCTTTCTTTCTTTCTTTCTTTCTTTCTTTCTTTTTTTCTTTCTTTCCTTCTCTCTCTCTCTCTCTCTCTCTCTCTCTCTCTCTCTCTCTCTCTCTCTCTCTCTTTCTCTCTCTCTCTCCCCCTCCCTCCCTCCCTCCCTCCCTCCCTCCTTCTTTCCTTCCTTCCTTCCTTCCTTCCTTCCTTCCTTCCTTCCTTCCTTTCTTTTACAAAACTCAAGGTAATTTGCTTAGGGTTCACACTGCTCACAAAGCCTTAGACCCTTCCACAACAATTAATCAAGACAATGACCCATGGGCTTCGCTACAGGTCAATAATATATGGAGGCATTTTAATTGTGGTTCCCTCTTCTCAGATAAATCTAGCTTGTGTTTAGATGACAAAATTTAACCAAAACAGTAGATTTCAACTTACACAAACGAAGTAATCCTTTTTCACAATATTAAGCTAGGTTTATTCAGAGGAAAATCTGAATTATGGATTTCAGTCAGCTTTCAATGATTTATCCAAACCTATGCTGAGAGCTGCACTATAATAGAAATATGCACTTTCTCTATCATCTTAATTTATTGATTTAAGTACATAAAGTATGCATAATTTTCATTTCCAAAGTTTAATAAATTAAATTATAACAAAAATGATTAGAGGTAAATGTGATTTCCATCTCTTATAGTTAGTTTCATGTCAGGCCACACATTAATTCAGTAAAATGGACACTGAGCATACAATTTCTCAACCAGAGTGGCTGAATTAAGTTATTTACATTAATGATTTAATAACATTTCAGCAAGAATTTTAATGCAACAGACAACATGGAATTTTCTTCTTTTTTTCTTTCTTTCTTTTTTTTGTGTGTGTTTTTTTTATTTTTATTTTGCAATACAATTCAGTTCTACATATCAACCACAGATTCCCTTGTTCTCCCCTCTCCCGCCCCCCTCACCTTCCCCCCAGCCCGCCCCCCATTCCCACCTCCTCCAGGGCAAAGCCTTCCCCAGGGACTGAGATCAACCTGGTAGACTCAGTCCAGGTAGGTCCAGTCCCCTCCTCCCAGGCCGAGCCAAGCGATCCTGCATAGGCCCCTGGTTTCAAACAGCCAACTCATGCAATGAGCACAGGACCCGGTCCCACTGCCTGGATGCCTCAAGGTTTCTCTGCATTAACCTGGCTGTACTGGAACTAGCCTTGTAGACCAGGCAGGCCTCGCATTCACAGAAATTCACCTACCTCTGCCTCCTGAGTGCTGGGATTAAAAGTGTGCACCACCACCACCCAGAGAATTTTCATTTTTAAAATATGAGAAATATTAAAAATAACAGAAATATAAAAAGAGAATTTGAAAATAAGATCAACTTCCACTAATATAAAATATGTGTAACTGTATAAGAAAAGAAACCGGAAGCAAATGAGTAACCAAAATAAACTCACACTGCTGGTGGAAACTTTCTTATTTACATGTTGTACCATACCAGAATCAGTTTCATTTTTAAAATTATGTTAAACAATACTTCAAAATAAGTTTGTATTTTGACTTATTCTTTGAACATTTCACCTAAGTGTACAAAATATCTTGAACATGTCCACTCCTTATGCCCTCCCTACAAATACCTAAGTTCCTCAAACATATTAGCCTCCCAACTTGATGTTCTCTTGTTTATATTATTATAACTCACTGAATTCAATTACTGCTGCTCTTAGGGGACATTGGTGTTGGGTCATCTACTGGGCCATGAACAACTTCACACGGGCTACCAAACCAAAGAAAAATGACTCTTCCTCCCTTAGTAGCCTTACCCATTTCCAATAGCTCCTTGACTGAGTTTAAGTCTTCCAGAGCCTCTCCCTACTTCAGACTGGAATTTTCTACTGGCTTTATCTTATACAGATCTCCTGTGGATAATCATAGATACTCTTAGGTCTTGTGTGTGATGGTTATGCCATGTACAGAAGAGAGCATTTCACAGCACCTTATCCATCCTTCCTCTCTTAAATTATTGTGCTCCCTCCTCCATAAAGTTCCATGATACTTACAGGTTGTATATTATGTAGACATCCCATCTACAGCTGAAGACTCATGGTATCTTATCCTCAGTATTTTGAAGAGTTATGAGTCTCTACAATAACCACGATCCACTGCAATAAGAAGCTTCTCTGATCTATGTTGAAAAAAGTACAAATATATGAATATAAATATAAATATTTAGAAGATAGTTTGACAACATGGCAAATTAGAAAAACAACATCTCCAAGGGATTCTTTCTTGTGGCTCTGACTTTCCTAACCACAAGTTTTGACTATGTTTACAGTACTACCCATGAATTCCTTCCTGTGGAACAAGCCTGAAATTTAACCAAGGGAAAGTGTATTTATTCCTATAAACAGTCTTGCTATTATTTCACCAAGGGGCACATCTTGCCTGGCAAATCAATATTGTTGTATGCATTGTTCAGCTTTGGGTGTGACCATTAATAAAATTTCTCCTCCAGCTACCTGCATTATCACCTTCCAGAACTATGAAAACTAACTATCAATGAGAGATTTCTTGTCAACTCAGGAATGATTTCTGTGTCCTTCAACCACATTATGTGCTATTTTCAGCAACAGGGTCTTATTAGCTAGTTACTGTATACAACCAAAGACAATGAAGGTTTGCCTGTATTGCTTTCTGTACCTATCATGCCTCCTTGACCTGTAACTCACAGGAAGGCCATTAGTATCTGATATTGAGACTTTTTAAAAAACTTTTCATAGAATAAATTCATTGTTAGTAGAATTATGTTACATGCAGACACTTTCACATATGTATACATTGTTTACAAATTGTATGCACCTTTTCTTCCATGCCTCCCAACAACTATTTATCCACCTCCAGATAAATAATCTCCTTTCTTTTCTTAGTCAACTTTGCTTCTACTTTCATATCATATACTCATATATGATTTTATGTAGTCGTATAACATCTAGGAGTTAGTTATGAGAAAAAACACGTGTCTAGGACTGGTTTGAAATCACCAAATGTGATTACCTCCAGTTGCAACTATTTTTCTTAAAATAACATAAATTTCTTCTTTGTGGCTAAAATATTATATTGTGTAGATGCACATCATAGTTTCTTTATCCAGTCCACTGTTGATGGTTACTAGATTCATTCCATAACATGAGTGCTGCAATAAACATTAATGTGTAAGTATCTCTATAGTATGTTGACTTGGAATCTTTTGGATACATACCTAGGTAGATTACAGCAGCATCATATAGAAGATCCATTGTTGATCTATTGAGAAACCTCGATACTGACTTCTATAGTGACTGATTTGCTTACATTCTTACCAGCAGTGCATAATTTTTCTCATTTGTGTACAACTTCTCTGGTATTTGTTGGTATTTGTTTTCTTTCCTTATTTTTTGGTATGTTTTCTTAATTATCTTCATTTTGACTTGAGTGACATAAAATCTCAATTAGCTTTAATTTCAATTTATTTTGAAGCTAATAAAGTAGAACAGTTTACCCTACATTTATTGGTTATTTGTAGTCCATCTTTTGAGAGTTGTTCATTTATTTTATTTGTATATTATTTATTGAGTTGTTCTAGACACTAATCATATACCAGTTGTATAGCTAGCAAAGATTTCTTCCATTATATAGACTGGGTCTTCACTTGATTAACTCTTTCTTCTACATGTAGAAATAATTTAATAACACAGTTAATGGTATTATTTTCTTTCAGAAGAAAAGGTAGGGAAAAGACTTCAACATATAAACATAGGGCTGAGAACTCTACTATTCTTAATGTAGCATCTATATCAAACACACACACACAGAGACAGACAGACAGACACACACACACACACAGAGAGAGAGAGAGAGAGAGAGAGAGAGAGAGAGAGAGAGAGAGAGAGAGCCCTAGTGCTCAAGGAATATTCTGGAAGAGAATGTTTTTTTCCCTTTTACTGAAAATAGATTCTTTGCTTATACAATGTATCCTGATTACAGTTTTTATTTCCTCTGCTCCTTTGCTTTCTTCCCCACCTCTTTCTTTCTGTCTCTCATAGAAAAATAACAGGCTTCTAAGACATAACAACAAAACAAACAAAATAAAGCATAATAAGATGTAGCTAGAGTTTTCCTGCCTGGCCCACAGTCAGGATAAATCTCTCTCACCTGCCAGTCCCACAGCCTCTCAGACCCGACCAAGTAAACACAGAGACTTATGTTGCTTTCAAACTGTATGGCCGTGGCAGGCTTCTTGCTAACTATTCCTGTAGCTTAAATTAATCCATTTCCATTAATCTATGCCTTGCCACATGGCTCGTGTCTTACCGGCATCTTCACAAGCTGTTCCTCATCGTGGTGGCTGGCAGTGTCTCTCTCTCAGCCTTCCACTTCCCACCTTTATTCTCCTCCTTGCCCCGCCTATACTTCCTGCCTAGCCAACGGCCAATCAGTGTTTTATTGATTAATTAGCAACACATTTGCCATACATCCCACAGCACTTCCCCCTTTTTTTTTTCAAAAAGGAAGGTTTTTAACCTTAACAAAGTAAAATTACATATAATTTGGGAATTTGGGCGTAGCTTCTCTTACTACTTCCTGCTGGAAGGGGGCGCTGTATCTTATGGGGAAACAAAGAAAATTTTAGAATTATGGAATAGTCCATGAGGCTGTATTGTCTGAGCCAGATGCCTTCAAACCATTCTGGATGTTGGATCATCTGGGCCATGGTGTCATTGGAGACCTTCAGGGGGTCTTGGCTGGTCAAACCTGATGTATCTTAATCTGGAACAAATCCATAGCCTTTGGCTTTCTGTGGGAACAAAAGCAGAGACTCCTTTCCAAAGTAACATATCCTTATATCCAAATTTTGAAGTCAAGGTACCTTTAAAATATACATATTGGTTTAACTCAACATCTTTTATGATCAAATGTTTTTCTGCAGTTAGAAATCCCAAAGACAACACAATCCAGATTCTCTGTGTAATATCCATTTTCACGTGGCTTATTTTTTATATTAATTTTACTGTCTCTTTAAAGACTTTATTTTTTTAAAACTATGTATTTGTTTCTATAACTCTATATATCACCTTTTTTGTCTCTTTCAAGCCTATGTATTTTTTACACACATTGTAAACTATTACATCTGAATCTGTCTTATTGTGAATCTCTTGCCTTAAACTGCAGCAGCTGTGGCTGCTGGCTCCGCCCACCTCAGCTTCCCAACATGGCCATGGTACTTTACCACCGGCTCTGGGAGCTATCGTGGGTCTATGCTTTTATCCAAGCAGCGTGTAGCCCAGAAACCTTTGTGTGTGTGTGTGTGTGTGCTAGCAAAGTCTAAATCCACCATGCAGCTTAATCTGCCACTTGCAGAGTCCTCATTCCCGCCATAAGCTCAAACTGGCAGCTGCTGCTCATTTGAGAGAGACAATTAGGAAGCTGTCGCTCATTTGAGAGAGACAATTAGGAAGCTGGTTTTAGCTCCGTTTTAGAATTTTTTTTCTCAGTTTTTAGGTGGAAACTCTTGCCACCATGTTGGACGCCATTTGTAGCTTATGGTGATATTTTATTTGTATTAAAATGTTATTTGTATGTTAATAAATAAAGTTGCCCGGGGGTCAGAGCTATTAGCAAGCCATAGGAAAGCAGGGCAGTGGTGGCGTATACTTGTAATCCCAGCACTTGGTATACAGAGCTGGGTAATTCTCTGTGTGTTCAGGGATACAGCCATTATTGGACACACATGCCTTTAATCTCAATACCAAGCAAGGAAAACCTGGAGGCCTATACAGACAGGCCGTGACGAGGCAGTCATGTGGTTGGGTTTACAACCAATGAGAAAGCAGAACAGGAACTCTATATAAAGACTTTAACACAGGGGTAGCTCTGGTTCAGAGAGGTAGGACCACTGCAGGAGGAAGGGTAAGGATTTAGCTCTTAGCTCTGACCTCTTGGCTTTCTTCTTTGCATTGGTTCTGTGTTTCTTATTTAATAAAAAGGTTGGTTACATCTACAATTGGTGCCCAACATGACAAGAATCCATTAAAAACCTCTTGGCTTGGCTTGGCAGCAGATCCGGTTTCCAGCCTGGGCAGACCAGCTCCCTAGCTCGGGCCCAGGCCTGACTGACCCACAGCTGGAGCTACTTGCAACTGCTACAAACAACTCAGGCCTGCCCTGCCGAATAGGGCCCATACCCGTAAAGCCAAGGCTTGACTCGGTTCAAGCCGCTACTCTTTCTCTCTCTCTCTCTCTCTCTCTCTCTCTCTCTCTCTCTCTCTCTCTCTCTCTGGATTCACACCTCGAACACCAGGAAGCTGTTTTGAAATTCCCTGGGATTCTACTGTTCTACCCAGACTTGGTAAGTCAATTAACATATCTATTTAAAAGAGAATTTTTTTTCTACATTAAAAAAAATGGGCTTTATGTGTGCATTGGAAGAAAATTGGACTTTGTTTGAAATTTTAGGCACTCTGACAATGGAACAACTATATGAAAAGGTTAATATTGATCGAATTATTCAGTTTATTACTTTTCTTATCCTCATTTTACTATTTAAAAAGATAGTCAATTTAAGTACCAGGATAACAGTCTTAGAAAAACCTATTAAACTAGTAAAAATGAATTATAGAGAAATTCAAACTCAGACAGAAGAAATAAACAGTGAAGTTGTTTCAAAATTGGATCATAAGGTTACAGAAAGAAAGCCAGTTTTCACACAGTCACCCTTAATTTATCCGGTAGCGGTACAGCAGCTACCTGATGAAGAGAATGAACAAAATACTTGGGCTCCAATTAAAATGTTAGACTTACGAAGATTTAAGGAGGCAATAGCATCTTATGGCATGCACTCCCCATATGTAAAGCAAATGTTAAACAACTGGTCAACTAGTAATAGGATTATACCAAAGGACTGGCGGGAATTGGCACAGGCTGTTCTTGAACCTGGACAACATCTCCAGTGGAAAATGTGGTTCAATAATGAGGCTAAAAATATAGAAAAACAATGGAGGGATAGTGGAATACAAGTCTGTCAGGATCAGCTTATTGGAGAAGGCCAATATGCTTCAGTAGAAACACAAAGTTTATATGATGTCCAAACCCTAGTTCTATGTCGAACGGCAGCTTTGAATGCATGGGACAAAGTTGAAGAACCAGGAAAAAAAACTGAGTCATTTACAAAGGTTATACAGGGCCCAAAAGAATCTTTCACAGATTTCTTACAAAGATTGACTTCAGCAGTACAGAAAATGGTCCCGAATTCAGAGGCTAGTCAGATAATAATTGAATCTTTGGCCTTTGAGAATGCAAATGCAGCATGCAAAAGGATAATCAGGCCGTTAAAGTCAAGATCTGCACCTTTGGAAGATTGGATTAGAGATACAGTTAATGTTGAGGCTTATGACCATGATGATATGTGGGTAGGAAAAGCAATTTCAAAAGGTTTGAGCAATGTTAGATGTTTTGGATGTGGAAAGCAAGGACATTTGAAAAGGGATTGTAAACAGGTCATTCCTAGAAATAATGTTTCTTCAAGGAACACTGGCAACAGAATGCCCCTTCCTTCTGGAGTATGCAGAAGGTGTGGTAAGGGAAAACACTGGACCAACGAATGTAGATCAACAAGGGACAGACAGGGTAATCCTCTGCCTCGAGCCTCGGGAAACTCCCAGAGGGGCCTCAGGCAGGCCCCCACAGTAAATCCAGTTCAAACCTTTCCTGCAGTTGTAGAGGAAACCCCTACTCAAAGCAACTAAATAACCAAATGTCTATAGGAATAAATCATGTTAGTCGAGAAGATGAAACAGAGAAAATAGGGAATTCAGGAAAAAACATAAAGAAAATTTTTTGGCAAACTTCTATTAATGAACAAAGACCAAAACTAACAATAAAAATAAATGGTGTTTTGTTGTCTGGTCTGGTAGACACAGGTGCTGACATTACCATAATTGCACCAGAATTTTGGCATCCAACTTGGCCTCTTCAGGAGGTAAACGTTCAACTGTTAGGAATTGGGACATTATCTCGAGTGAAACAAAGTGCAAGATGGCTTGAATGTATAGGTCCAGAAGGACAGAAAGGAAAATTAAAACCATATATGGCTAACATAGCTATGAACCTGTGGGGTCGAGATTTGTTACAACAATGGAATACTCAGATTAATATCCCTCCAATCTCAGAAACAAATCATAAATTAGTACATGTTTCTGAGAGAAATATTAAAAGATATTATTCTAATGAGTGCTCACCAGCCATCCACGTCATACAAGAACAGGGCACAACTGATAATTTTCCAAAAACACCAACAGCTCTACCTTTAAAATGGTCAACAGATAAGCCTGTATGGGTTCAGCAATGGCCTTTAACAACAGAGAAACTCCAGGCTTTACAAGAGCTGGTGGAAGAACAGTTAAATGCTCATCATATTGAAGAATCAACCAGCCCTTGGAATTCTCCTGTATTTGTTGTTAAAAAGAAATCTGGTAAATGGAGAATGGTAACAGACCTTAGAGCAATTAACAAAGTAATTCAGCCAATGGGCTCTTTACAATCTGGAATTCCTTTGCCTACTCTGTTACCAAAAGGATGGCCTCTCATAGTTATTGATTTAAAAGACTGTTTCTTTTCAATACTGTTACAAGAAAAAGACAGAGAAAGATTTGCTTTCACAGTGCCTACTTATAATAATTCTCAACCGGTTAAAAGATTTCAATGGAGGGTTCTCCCACAGGGAATGTTGAATAGCCCAACTTTGTGCCAATATTTTGTAAAACAGCCATTAGAAGTGATATGTAAAAAATTTCCTAAATCTATAATTTATCATTATATGGATGATATTTTATTAGCTGACTCAAATGCAGATACTTTAGAAAGAATGTTTGAAGAAGTAAAGAAAATTTTGCCTTGCTGGGGTTTACAAATTGCCCCCGAAAAGATACAAAGAGGAGATTCTATTAATTATTTAGGATATAAAATAGAACTTCAAAAAATTAGACCTCAAAAGGTGCAAATTAGGAGAGATAGACTACAGACTCTTAATGACTTTCAACGATTATTTGGAGACATTTCTCATCTAAGAACTATTGTTGGGGTAAAAAATGATGAACTGAATAATTTGTTTAAAACCTTAGAAGGTGATAAGGACTTGAACAGTCCAAGAGAACTATCACCTGAAGCTGAAAAAGAATTGGCCTTGGTAGAAAAGAAAGTACATGAAGGGCACGTAGATCGTATTGATCCAAAGCTGGATTGCATTTTGGTTATTTTACCTTCTAGGCATTCTCCAACAGGAATATTAATGCAAAGGGAAGATATTATATTAGAATGGATATTTTTACCAAATAAACCAAATAAAAAATTAAAAACTTATGTAGAAAAAATCTCTGACTTGATTTGGAAAGGAAAATTGAGACTTCGTCAGTTAGCAGGAATAGACCCAGCAGAAATTGTTGTACCTTTAACTAAGGAGGATATTGAAAAATTATGGATAGAAAATGAAGCTTGGCAAAAAGCTTGTAGTAATTTTTTGGGAGAAATTAACAGCAAATATCCCAAAAGCAATAGAATTGATCTTATAAAGAGAGCTGATTGGATCTTGCCTCGAATTGTGAGGAAAAAACCCATATCTGGAGTTCGTACATTTTATACAGATGCCAACAAACAAGGAAAGGCAGGTTACAAATCAGAAAATTTAAGTAAAGTGGTTCAAAGTCCTTATAATTCAGTTCAAAAATCAGAATTGTATGCTATTCTGTTGGTATTAATGGATTTTTCAGAACCTCTCAATGTAGTAACTGACTCTCAGTATGCTGAAAGAGTAGTATTACATATTGAGACTGCAGAATTTATCCACGATACTTCAGAATTAACTACATTATTTATTCAATTACAAGATACAATCAGAAAAAGGAGTCATCCTTTATATATAACTCACATCCGTTCCCATACTGGTCTGCCAGGCCCTCTAGCACAAGGCAATGATGAGATTGATAAATTATTGATAGGAAATGTGTTGGAGGCCTCAGAATTTCATAAAAAACATCATGTAAATAGTAAAGGTTTAAAAAAGGATTTTTCCATAACCTGGCAACAAGCCAAAGAAATAGTAAAGAAATGTTCTACTTGTTCCTTCTACAATCAAACGCCATTACCAGCAGGATGTATCCCAAAGGGTACTCAGAGGAATGAAATCTGGCAGATGGACGTGTTTCACTTTGCAGAATTTGGAAAATTGAAATATGTACACCACACTATTGATACTTATTCAGGATTTCAATGGGCAACTGCTTTGAGTTCTGAAAAAGCTGATTCTGTAATCATTCATTTGCTAGAAGTTATGGCCATTATGGGTATACCTGCACAAATCAAAACTGATAATGCTCCATCATATGTCTCTGTTAAAATGAAACAGTTTTTTGCTTATTATAATATAAACCATATTACAGGTATACCACATAATCCTACAGGTCAAGCAGTTATAGAAAGATCAAACAGAACTCTAAAGGATATGCTAAATAAACAGAAAGGAGTAACAAAAACCCCCAGAAATAGACTACATAATGCTCTATTAACTTTGAATTTTCTTAATGCCAATGAGAAAGGAACAACAGCTGCAGAGAGACATTGGATAATAGAAAATCTACAGAATTAAATCAACCTATATACTTTAAGGATGTGCTGACCTCAGAATGGAAACCAGGATATGTATTACATTGGGGACGAGGTTTTGCTTTTATTTCTACAGGAGAAGATAAGCTGTGGGTACCATCAAAATTGATAAAGGTTCGATTTGAACAAGAGAGACCTCTTAATTAGAGGAGGTGATAGTTCATCAACTATCATGAACATCCAATTTAAACTAACTTACACCAGTAACATATATCTTTTCATTTAATCAGATAGTAACTTGCCAAAAAGGAACATCCCCAAAAAACCTTGGGGAAAGGTTTTTGTTTTTGTCTTTTAGGAGAATGAAGGTTAAGGAATTTGAAGAACACTGGACAAATGAGACAACTGAAGAAAAGGGACAAATCGTCTATCCTAAGAAACAGAGTGAAATGGCGTATGGGTATGTTATCTAAAAAATTTTATGTCTTCCTAAATGTTTGTTTCTGCTTTTCTTTAAAGATTTAACACTATTTAACTTCTAATAGTCCCAG
The DNA here is from genome assembly GCF_949786415.1 of Peromyscus eremicus. Lineage (NCBI taxonomy): Eukaryota > Metazoa > Chordata > Mammalia > Rodentia > Cricetidae > Peromyscus > Peromyscus eremicus. The sequence goes on from NC_081439.1 coordinate 106,252,025, forward strand.
TTCAATTAAAATTTAAAGCTGACTTTGGAGTTGGAGAATGGCTCGCTCCTTCTTTAAACTCAAGCATGTTGTTAAAAGGAAAATACAGACTCTCTGTATCATGCCAGAGGAAAAGAGCCATCTTCTGCTATGGGACAGGAGAAAAGCCAAATTAATTAAGGGACTATTCTATTACTAATCTCAACTCTTTGATTCTATTCTAATTCTTTAAACTTTTCTTAAAGTATGAAATTTATATCAAAATTTACAAGATTAATATATATAGATATATATACATTTTAAACTTTGTTAAGATATAAATGGTCATATAGAGTACTAACTAATTCTAAAAAGCCGCATATATAGTCTTTGTGTTCGAGTCTCTTATCAGTTTTTTGCAGGAAATCACGGTCAGGCCTAACATCAACTGAAGTCTCCAGGAAGAAGATGGGGCCCCACAACAACAACAATTCCACATGGACAATAATAACATCACCAATCTGACAAACATCATCTACAGATCAGCTTTGAACTACAAAGTGCTCAGAGCAATTTTGAGAGCGCTAGCTGAGATGATCCAGTCTCAAAGACTACTTGAATAAGGATTTGAGATAAACCCTGAACTTTGGCATTATACACAGACTGGATAACGAAGGATATAGTTACCTTTCCTAGAATTTGACAATTAACCTAAAATTTTTCTTTCAGGATAAAGATAACTTCGCCCATACCCAGCAGGAAGCAATTTCAAGAATACGACGCCCACATTCCTAAAGAGGTGGTGTGGGGTGGTTGGTTTTTTTGGTCTTTTAGGTCTTTTAATGGGTTTTGGGTCTGGGATAATTTTCATTGATTAGGGGGGTTGGTTATAAGTTGTTGTAAAGGGTGAGGAAAAGGGCTAAGCAAAGGAGATTAGATTTAAGGTTCTTATTAAAAAAAAGAGAGAGAAAGAAAGAAAGAAAAAAATGTAAATACTTTACATTGGATTGGATTGTTTTATAGTGTATATAAATTATATATATTGAAATTGATATTATTAGAAAATGCTATATGTATATTTCTAATTGTACCATTCATTTAACAATGTAATGCAATTTTCTAATCCTTGAATGTTGTTATTACCAACTATTAGGATATAAAGAAATGAAAGTTAGTAGTTATACATTATAATAGAACTTGTAGTTATATTAGGTATGTTTTCAAGATTGAGTAGATATATTTTAGATAGACAGGTTATCTTCAAACCCTTCAGAGATCTACAGAATATGGCATTTAAAATGTTTTAATAACTTAGAAAAATTTTCTTTTTTGTTATGACTATGAGACATGTCAGCTCCTGACAGTACCAATCTACTTCAGAGAAAATATGGGCATTGAAAAAACTGTAATTGGAGTTAACTTTCATTGTAGCAAAAGTTAGCCACTGGACAACAAAGTATCCTCGAATCAACTGCTGACGAACAGGACAGACAAGACACGAAAGAAAGGACTACTGATTCTTGTCAAAACAAGTGTGGTTATGGCTTTATTAAAAGGCATCTTCTGAGGCCAGGACAATATGGCACCATCCCTGAAGTGGCCTTCGTAATCCGGGAAAGGTACAGTGCCCTTTTCTTCGAAGGCAGCTGAACAGGCAGTGGGCCGATGGCTTCTGATGTACAATGGAACAGCAGCTGAAACAGTTATTCTTGAAGAGTAATTAACCTCACACCTCTCAATAGTAGACTGGCATTTAATAGAGGGATGTGGAGAAGAACGGGATGCTGAGATGAAGCCACATACACACATAGCCAAGAAGAATGGACAGCTGAATTCCAAAAACATCAACAATTTCCAGAATTTAAAATCCTGAATCATGACACGACACTAGTGGAATTCAGGTATTTCTGGTATATAGACTGCTCTCACCCAATGTGAGGTTGAACTGTTGACCTTGTGTACATTCTACTTCACAAATGAGTCTGTCAGATACGCTAAGCCTATAGGCTGAAGATGATGCCCCAACACTGCGGAGAAACCTCAGATGATTGTCCAGGCAGCTGGCTGTTTCTGTCAACTCACAAGTTTTTGGAAGTTGCTTGCATATACTTCCTGTTTTTATTTTTTTGTTAGCTAATACTATTTCCTTCTTGGGTCTCTGAGGGAGTTGAAGATTAGTTAGTTATAGTTGACGATTAATTAGGATAGAAAGTGAATTAGATACAATAGAATAGATAATGGAATTATTTTCTCTGAATTTGTCAAATACAAATGAACTAGACATTGTTTAGGTATTTATTACTTGTATATATTGTATATAGTTATTGTACTTTTGTATATAGTTTTTCTTATGTTAGTTATAAGCTTTTTCTTTTTTCCTTTTTATTAAAATAGGAAAGGAGAAATATGGTGATATTTTATTTGTATTAAAATGTTATTTGTATGTTAATAAATAAAGTTGCCCGGGGGTCAGAGCTATTAGCAAGCCATAGGAAAGCAGGGCAGTGGTGGCGTATACTTGTAATCCCAGCACTTGGTATACAGAGCTGGGTAAGTCTCTGTGTGTTCAGGGATACAGCCATTATTGGACACACATGCCTTTAATCTCAATACCAAGCAAGGAAAACCTGGAGGCCTATACAGACAGGCCGTGACGAGGCGGTCATGTGGTTGGGTTTACAACCAATGAGAAGGCAGAACAGGAACACTATATAAAGACATTAACACAGGGGTAGTGAGTTCTGAGAGGTAGGACCACTGCAGGAGGAAGGGTAAGGTTTTAGCTCTTAGCCCTGACCTCTTGGCTTTCTTCTTTGCATTGGTTCTGTGTTTCTAATTAAATAAGAAGGTTGGTTACATCTACAATAAGATAAAACAAAAACCATCACATAGAAGTTGGATAAGGCAAACCAAAGAAGGAAATGAGCTCAAGAGAAGGCACAAGAATCAGAGATCCACTCATTCACACATTCAGGAGTCTCATAAAAATACTGAATTGAAAGCTTTAATATATACGAAGAGGACCTGGTGCAGACCAGTGTAGGCCCTGTGCTTGCTGCTTCAGTCTCTGTGAGAAGTCAGAGAGGACTACAGTGAAACATTGTCTTCTGGACATGAACTCAGAACAAGACCTACACAAACTGAAGCCAATTAACATTCAAGAATGTACTGGGGGAGGGATTCACCAGTCCCCATACCTCAGTAAGGAGAACTTTAAATTGATGGCTCCTGGAGGTAGGAGATCCCATTTTTTCAAGGGGGTGGCCTTTTGAATATTGTCCGTGCTCTAGTGGATAGCCCTATATATATGGACATATATATCACAAAAATCAGACTCAGGTGTTATTTAGAAAATGAGAATGTAGCCGGGCGGTGGTGGCACACGCCTTTAATCCCAGCACTCGGGAGGCAGAGCCAGGAGATCTCTGTGAGTTCGAGGCCAGTCTGGGCTACCAAGTGAGTTCCAGGAAAGGCGCAAAGCTACACAGAGAAACCCTGTCTCGAAAAACCAAAAAAAAAAAAAAAAAAAAGAAAAAGAAAAGAAAAGAAAATGAGAATGCATGAGGTTGAGAAAGGGAAAAACTGGTAATGTCTGAGGGCTTTGAAATGGAATGGAAGAGGCAAATATGATCAATGGATAGTATACATATAAAAAATTTCAAAATATTAACAAAAATACATAAAATGTTTAGACAGTGACTTCTAAGTGTGTATTTTGTAGAAACTGATAGAATTAATCGCATATATAAATATGTTTATTTTCTATGTTTTCCAGTAGCAAAGGGGCATAGTATTACAAAATGGATGTGATAAAAATTGATGTTTGAAATAACCCTTTCCAGTACCTTTGCCACTCTGTCTACCCAGTGAAACCATAGGACAGATACTGGCCTATGATCAGTCTCCTTTAGTGCTATTTAAATAGAATATTCAGCACCTGTTCCACTAATAAATCATTGAATATACTTGTAAAATTCAGTAATAATTGCAAAATAATGTTAGAAATCTTAACTTCAAGGAAAAATAGACAAGGTAAAATTTATAACAGTCCTCATAAGCTAGCATATTATAATGAAGAAAAATTAATTTGCAATGTAAACAGACTTATCTTTTCTGCAGAAGAATATTAAATTTTCTATTTTTTCTTTCATAACAATTTCTTTCAGCATAATAATTAACACCTACCATAACAGAAGCTCAGTTATGTATTGAAAATAATACTATGAATAATAATTTCCCTTGTCTTTAACAATTAAATCCAGCTATGAAACCAAATATGTTCCATGGTGATAATACAATAAAATACTTGCAATGACATGGTAATATATACACAAAGACTATACTTTGAATCTGGAGCATTCCCAAAAGCCCATATGCAAAAAGACTTCATTGGAAGACCAAACTGCAAGGTGGTAGAACTTTTGGGATTTGGGAAGTAATGAGAGGAAGTTAGGCCACTAGGGTATGCCCTTGAAAGGTGTGTTGTGAGGCTTGTCTGCCACTCATTTTACTTCCTTGCTGCCCAGAAATGGATAATTTATTTCTTTTGTGATGTATTACTGGCCAGAAACTTAACATAACAGGCCTTAATGAACATGGACAGATATTTCAAGATAAAATAAACATTTCCTCCTCATATCTTATCTCAAATGTTTTCGTTCTGGCAGGGGACAACTGATAAATTCAGGTAATTTGAAATCACTGAAGATTGTATTTGATTTAGAGATAAGAAAATACTTGGTTTATGTTTTGAAAGAGTCACATTTTAGGGATACAAAAAAGATGATCTAACAATCTAAGCAAAGAAATAATTTTTGTAGTTTCGCTTAATACATTGTAGTGAAGATAAATATTTTTTGTGTATTTTGTTTCATTTGATGTATCTTCTCAACGTTTATAGATATATTTTAAGTATGCACCAATTTACAGAGAGCTAAATTTGTGACTAGTACAAAGAACCTATCTTCAAACATATAGTCAAATTTAAGATGTTTATTTTTTGATGTGGAAAATATAGCACATGGTGCATACTAAGGAAAAATTATCAATAAGACACCGTACAAACTTCCAAAGGATGGAGGCAGCCAAGAGTCCTACCAAGCCATAAACCCTATGAACCACATCAATAACCAGCATGGCATGAAAACCCTAAGAATGCCACTCATACCAAGAGCTCTCCAGGTGGACTTAAAACTTGGTCCACAAGAGGACAACCATGCCTGGTACTGGAAAACTAGATAACTACTCAGTTAGAGTAAAGTCATGGTTATTGAAGGAAAACCTATAACACAAATTTTGCTAAACCAGCATAATCTCTAACAACAATCTATAAACATTTGTCCTTATACATAGAGATAAGTGTAGTCTTCATCTCTTATCAAGGAAACTTCTCTTTGAAACAGAGACCAGTGCAGAAAATAACAACCAATAACTATGTAACATTGCAGATGCAGTCTCAATAGATGTGTCTGCAAAATACTCTCACGCCCAAGGTTCAAGTAACATTGAGGAAAATGGGGCACAAATATTATAAAAGCCAAGGTATCAGGGAGTTTGCTAAACGATTTTATATCTTGGTAACATCAGAACCTACACCCTTAAATTCTCACAAAAATGACTGCCCAAGCATGAGCTGAAGAAGGAAGACACCAATGAATGTGCCAAAACTGCATGGGGGAAAATCCACAACATATCAACCCTACACAAAGAATTATAGGCAACTAAGGAAAACTGAGCACAGGAAATGTGTTCTTCCCCAGATAAGAGCACACCAGTTTGTCTATACAATACCAAAAATTAGCCCTGAAAACATACATATGTGTATGGTAGTATACACTCATCAGGTAATATTTAGCAATATATATCCATGTATACAATAGCAATTAATGAAAAAAAGAGATAATGAATTTGAAAGAGAGCAAGCAAGGTTGTATAGGAGAGTTTGAAAAGAGGAAAAGGAAGGGAGAAATTGTGTAATTTTATAGTCTCAAATTACTTTTAAAGTAAAAATGCCCTACTTTTCTATTGTCTTTTCAATTTTATACAATCTATTATCATTCCTTTCCATTACTTTCTTTTCTCTCCTTTGAATTTATTTTTATATCAAGTCAGTATCATCCTTAACATTGGTGTGTTCTTTAAAAAAGATTTCCTGAATCTTAATTTCTGCAAAATTTCCTCTGCATTTCTTTACTTTCTTTTTCTTCTTTTAAGTAATGATTTGTGTGTTTCAAGTGCAAAATGGTTAAAAAGTCACAGGATAATAATTTTTGTTCTATAAAGATAATTGGGAAGAACAATGTAAAAACATAAATAAGTTATAATTTAGATGGGGCAAATTCTTTTTTTAGTGTAGGGTTGAACATCTTTAGACTTTTTCCCACGCAGTTTGTCATGTCCCTTGGTATCTTCTTTGTTCAGCTCATGTTTGGGCAGTCTTGTTTTGAGTTTTTACATGTATAGGTTCTGATGTTACCAATAGATAAAATCTTATAGCAAATTCCCTGATCCTTTGGCCCTTGCAATATTTCTGCTCCATTTTCCCCAATGTTCCCCAAGCCTTAAGTTCAAGTGTGTTTTGAAAATGTATCCAGTGGAACTGGATTCCACAACTCTGCATTTTCATTGGTTTTTGGTTTTCTGTAGTGGTCTCTGTCTGTTGCAAATAGAAGTTTCCTTGATGAGAGATAAAGACTACACTTACCTGTGGTTATAAAGACAAATGTTTATAGACTGTCATTGGAGATTATGCTGGTATAGTAAACTAGTAATTATAGGTTTTTCCAGAACTAACTGGAAACAAAAACGAAATATGATTATAAGCATTTATAGTAAAAGAATAAATAGAAGATAAAAAAGTTTAGGGAAGCTGTAAATCCGATTTTTATTAAAGAATATTTCCCTACTGACTGTAGTATCTAGATATTTAATTTCTGATTGTTAATAGTTCAAACTAGTTTACCTGTCAAAAGTATTATCCCAGTCACAATAATATGATGATGATTTTGAAATTTACTCAAATGCTGTTTGCTCCACAGCTTTTATTGGTAAAATACTTATAACATTTTTCACTGTATAAGGATTGTTATGAATATTAAATAAGACAATATAAAAAGTATTTATAGTTAGTATTACAATTGCTGTCAAGTTGTTTTGATTAATATCAGATGCTAATAAATTAATTGAAAAAGTAGCAAAGGATTATATGGAGAAGAGAAAGCCACAGGTGAAAACTAAGCAAAGTATTGTAGTAAAAATGGTTGTGAAACTGATAACTAAAGATTGATTCATGAAAATACATAGCCTTTCTTTCTATCCCTGCTTTGAAAATAAACAGGCATCTGAATGCTTTTTACTTGACTCTTTAAAGGTTTTAAAGTAATTCATTTTTAAGTAAAATATCAGGGAAAATTCATTTCAATGCATTTCTCTTATTATGCTAAGATGAAATATTTTGAAAGGATTAGTAAAATACACTTAATATTTACTTTTTAAATGTATTAGTACTTTGACTGCAAGTACGTACATGTACCATGCAGTGCCTGCTGCACATGGAAGACAGAAATGGGCATCTGATCCCCTGGAAATGGAGTTAAAGGTAGTTCTGAGCTGCCATGTGGTACTGGGAATAGAACAGCAATCATGGCTATTAATGACTGAGCCATCTCTCCCATTCACAAAATATAGTTTCTTAAACTATTATAGTTAGGGAAGCACACTACATATCCTCAGTGACTTGCTGTATAATGACCAATTTTTGTCATGCTTATGTTGATAGAGTTTCAGTCCATGCATCAAATCTCTAGTTTAAAATGCAAAGTATTCACATTTTATGAAAGGTAATTGAAATGAACAACATTCTAGTGAGAAAAGTTGAAGTCCAAAATATAAATAATAAGCACCAAGTCTTTGAATATTAATTTTCAAATACTAATTTAAATTATAAAAATTATAGCCATTTTAATTATGAGAATAATTATTTTCTTATCCACAAAAGACAATAAGTACAAGAATATTAATTTTATTAACTCATCAAGCACTTGATAGAGCATTTCTTCTGTCCCAAACACATTTTCCAAAATGACTATCTACAAATTTATATTACAGTGAAATACATAAATATTTATTCATGTACCTAAATGAATATATTAATTACAAAGGAAAAGTATATGCTCAAAATGAGATAGACAGGGTTCATTAATGAATACATTTAGGACCAAGTGCAGACATTTTCTAAAAATGACAGGAAAGGTTTTTATAGGTATATGGTATTTGAACTGAGACTCAAAAAGAAATGTGATCATAAAGACCTAAGAGTGTATCTTCCATCAATTGGAAGAATAATGCCTATGAGGCAATGAAATAATATTTTTACTACATAATATGTTAATCTACAATTTATTTTAAATCCTAATTATATTTATACTTCTCTCAATTTTACAGAAATATATATCTATAAATCTACAATTCATACAAATAAGATTTCAGTGAATGGATAATGAAAATGAGTTTAATAATTTAAATAGACTTGTAACACCCACTGAGATGAAAGCAATAATTAAAAATAAAAGCCCAGGGACAAGTTGCATTCAGATCAGAATTTTACTAGGTCTTCAAAGAGTTAACACCAATACTCCTCAAATTATTCCATGAAATAAAAACTGAAGAAGCATTTCTAAATTGTTTTTATGAAGCCAGAATCACCCTCATTGCAAAATTAGATGAAGATTCAGCAACACAAAAAAAGATAATTATAGGCCATTATCTCTAATAATCTTATATGTAAAATTCTCAAAAATAATTGAATTTAAGGGATTATCCCTTCTTATCAAGTCTTCTCAGTGCTTCTTTCAAATATAACTCTACTACCTTTAGTAAAAATGACCTGCTTTCTTTAAAGTTTCTAATATTTTGTTGCTTTCTACATACTTAAGATTAATTTTATTTCTCATCTTCCATTACAGATTTTGGTAGCTCCTTTAGACTTGTATGTCTGACATTAGTGATTTTATTATTTATGTGTACAACTACACATTTGTGTGTACAATTTTAATACTACATAAATTATATTTCAGATATCCTCAACTTCAATGAACTTCGTTTTCTTTTGATTTCAGAATAGAACTTGACTCTGCATCTCTTGCTGTACCTCTAAACCATCATTTCTATTGTTAGCTTCATTTTCTTCCCACCCAGTCTAGGATACTTGAAGTCTAACTACAACTATATTTTGCCAGAACTTTAGATCCCAATCTTTTTGTGTACACTATAAGTCCCTAGTAAATATCACCTTTTGTAAACAAAACTCTTTAAGTTTTCTATTCCTGCATTCACACTAAGGAACTCCCATGCAAATTATCAAGTAGTCATATGCTTTAATCAAAACTGGTTTTACAATATTGGACAAAAATAGTCTGTTTTTGTAATTTAGATACAGTATCTGCCTTTTTAGGTTTCTAGAATAGTTTGAAATTAATTCAAATCTATTTATCACTTTTTATAATATTTACCTTCCTAGGAGAGGTTTCATTACTTTGACTGGTCACATTTAAATTAATTTACAGGGCTATTTTTATTAATGAGTTATGGCACTGAAAATTAATCCCAGGTGATACTGTCCATATGGCCTTCTTTTCTTCTTTCTTCCGATTATCTTGTGAAATAATAATATTTCAGGTACAGAGCCTCATTTCTTTTTCAAAGGATCTTAATTGTTTCTTTAGAAACTTTAGACCTCAAGCTCCTAACTCTACCTCTTTATTCCTCACTCTCAGGAAATCATATCACCTATTTTACTCTCACTTTAAAGCTAGCTACATAATTTATGAAACTCAAAAAAGTAAAACTTCAAGTCCACATCAGGAACCATAATGCCCATCTCCTCACTTCAAAAACAGCAATCCTAGCACAAGATGAGTAGATAATCTCCAAATGATTATTAATTCCACACTAGATAAAACTGGTAAATATATAACTAAGAAGCCTAACACTTCTTGATTTTTTTCATAGAACCAGGTTATTACCATATCCTAAATGTTTACCCATTGTGACCATATCTCTTCTAACAGGAATGAAGGACAAATACAACTCGATCATTATTCAAGGCAGAATACTGCAGTGGCTTTAGGTTTTCCACAGGAATAAAAGGGGCCTAAAAAAATGACAGCAGGGAAATGGTAGCTTAGAAACCATTCTGAGAAAATGGGAAGTTAGCCAAAATGTAAAAATACACAGTATCTGGAGTATGAAACTTTAAGCAGAAAAAAAATCAAACATAAAATTACCTAGAATTTCAAAATTGCGATTCCAAATACTGGGAACTGTGTAGCTACATTTTTTACAGTCTTATGAAACCAGAATATTTTCAGCAACTTAAAAGCCAGTAGAAGCAAATTCTTTGAATTTTTTACTGTCCACTGATACCAGTATCCACATGGTGGTATCTTGCTTGCTTGCCTTATATAACAGCAACAACAGCAGCAAAACAGCTTCTCATGCCTAAACTCAATAACTCTATTTGAGATGTAAAGTCATTCATTTCCTGATTTCCAATTGAATGTACCCTATAAACTATAGCATTTCATTTATGTTCAATTTAATAATGCAACATCTGTTTGTAGTTATCTCCTATATCTATCCTCCAATGTCAAGCATGTGAGCAGTGTTTGGAACACTAACTCTCTATACAGTTTCATCATCCAATGACTTATTCTACTTATAACCAGCTTAGTATGAATTACTATTAAATTACTCTACTGAATATAGTTTCATAAAATCTCTATTGGTATTGTTTATGTTAATGGGCTAAAAGGCAGTCAAAAAGACAGATATACATGAGAAAATACACAATAGAATATCTAAAAGCAGTGCATGAAAAAATATAAAAAAATTGTTTATCACACTTAAAAGTGACTTTCTCCTATTGTGAGGAACAAGCTCTGCTGAAAAGTATTAGTTTCATTATTCTGAAAAAATGCTGTAAGATTAGCTTTACAAACTATTAATTCTAGAGCATGTCTACAAAAGATAAAAATAAAAGGAAGCAGGCATGAGTAGGATGAGCCTTCAGTTTAGATTGCAAGAGTGAATACTGTGGAGCATCCAAGGAAAGAGGAAGACTGGTTTTGACAAGTCCTGAGACAGGATTAGTCATTAGAGGATCCCAGCATCAAGCAGAAGTGGTCTGACTCTCATTCCTCCATCATGCTTAATCATTGGCTAGAAATCTTCCAGAGCTTTGCAAATAAGCTCTGAAGTTATGACACTTAGGAGTCCTTAGGAAATGATGTTCGCTGAAGCATGCTCTCTTAAAAGAACCTGAACATTTTGTACTGAACAGATGTAACCATCCATGCCATTATGAGCAAAAACTATTCCACCATTTCCTTGAATTTCCCTTTCTAAAAACATATTTCTAGAAGGAAAGTTAATGGGACAAACTAGAACTCTTACTATAGTTGGTCCCTGTGGAGACCTGACACTGTTTCCTTTCCTACTACTCTAAATTGTTCCTCATCAGTAGCTATAATTTTAACAAGCCTTGTGGAAATTTCTAATGACATGACTTCAAACTTCATGCTTGGAATTTGTGAGTTCTTGCATGTTGGGGCTGCCTCATGTGTCCAGTTGCAGCTATAAGTGGCCAAGAGGAACTTGTAGGAATCATTTAGAATCCTCCACAACTCCCCCTGTCCCTACTGTACAGCAGTAGTCCTCCTTCCTCCTACATTTTATCATTGAAAATTAGTCCTTCCAAAAATAACAGCTCATCTTTTGGCTTTCTGATGACAAACCGTCTTCATTCTAGATAAAACCTTATTAGTAGACAACAATGTTGCAGCCACTTTGGTGCTTCTTTCTTTGTTTAAACTTCAGAAATGTACAAACAGAAAGCTCTGGGAATGATAACTAAGATCACTTTTGTCTCAACTCCTTGGTTCATACTCAACTATTCTTTTACCAAGGACACAGGTACCTCACAGTGGCTACTTGTTTAATGCCTTCTTTTCTTCCTAAAATTGAATTGGTCAGCTTAAGCTGCCATAACAGAATATGATACATTGAATTAAACAATAAAATTGAATTCTCTCTAAGTAAAACCCTAAGGTTAGAGTGGCAGTGTAACCATTTTCTTTATAAAGACCTTAGTTTCTTTATAAGTGATCAGTTCCTACCCTCTACATTCATGAATTTATATAACCTTAATGATATCTTCCAAGGTCCCACTTCTGAGTACTCTCACAGGGCATGTTCATGTTTCAGTTTATGAATTTGGGGAAAACAGAAATATCCAGTCTATACTATATACCAAATATGCTGTCAATTCAACAGTTTTAAATTTTCCAATATAAAACATGTTTTCTAAAACTCTATTGAATTGACACGAGTCACCAAAGTTTAGCAGAAAGCCAATACATGAAAAAAATCAATTCTAACACTAATTAGGAAGTCAGAGATTTCCTTAATATCATAAGTTAAGGCTTCAGGTCCCTAAGACTGCCCTTACTTAATGTACTATTCAAAAGTCTACTTGAACTTCTGAAAAACAAATTGTAAAATCAAGGATATTTACATGTCATCATCACTTTTTATAATATACTTGAATATTTTTAAAAACTTTAACTGCTAAATATACTATTGTAAAAATATAAATAAAGAATAGCTAAATAGAAAAGCATGCATAATCAAGGTATAGAGGGAAGAAGATAAAAGATTACAGATATCTCACACCCTTGTGAGTCTCCCCACTCTCTCAAGGTATAAGAACCCAAAATCATCTTGAATGACATTGTTTAAAATATTTAATGAAATTTCATGATGTCAACATGATTGATTAAATCATTAGTCATTGGTTATTGAACTCAAATCCCTAGTCCTTTCCCTTTCCCTGGAGGTGAGTGTTAGGCTACATTTGAAAGTTCCAACACTAATCAAATATTTGGTTTCCCTGAAAACTAAGCCCCATTCTGAAGCTGTCTAAAGACCACCAAGAATCACTTTCTCAGCATAAATTCACTTATGGTAGAAAAAGAGCTTGCTATAAATAATGAAAATGACTTCTGCCACTCAGGAGAGTTGAAGAGCTTGAGGATCTCTGTGCCAGGAAATATAAACAAAAATCAAACATATGCACTTTGTATAATACTCCTAACCTTCTGGCTTTTAAAGAGAAATTTCTTTTAGGATGAGGAATTTGTAAGAGTCAAAAGTTACTGACGCCTATGAATACAATCTGATTGGCCTCACAAGGCTTTTTGCACTCACCACTATTATGAGCATTAGGAGGGCTAAGTTTTGTAAGAATGTCTCCAGATTCCACTGAGCAAAAATGGAGGGTTTGATAATACACTGTAAAAGTAAAATTAATTAAAAAATTTAAATTCTAATTTGAAAGAAAATACTGAGAGTCAATTCTTTCATTAATAATTGAATGATTTTGGTCTGCAAAATAAAATTAGTTATAAAATGAAAGATATTCCACTATACTCATAGATTAGTGGATTAGTGCCTTGTTTAGCTATCATCAGAGAAGCTTCCTCTTACACAAATGGGAACAAATACAGAGATCCACAGACAGATATGAGAGAGAAGAGAGAGAGAGAGAGAGAGAGAGAGAGAGAGAGAGAGAGAGAGAGAGAGAGAGAGAGAGAGAGAGAGAAATCTTGGGATCAGCTCAGGGAAACCTTTGGAAGAGGAGGCAGAAGGAGTGGAGGAGACAGAGGGGATGGAGGACACCACGAGATCAAGCCCCTCTAAAACAACTGAGCAAAGCTCGTAAGAACTCACCAAGACTAAAGCAGCAAGTACAGGCCTACCTGGGTCTACACCAGGTCCACATAAGTATATGGCTTTCAGTTGAGTGTGTGAAAAAGTGGGTCTACGAAAAAGTGAGACTCTTGTTGGGACTCTTTTCTTTCAGTTAATTTATCTTGTCCAACTTCAATGTGATGGTTTTGTTTCATCTTATTATATTCTACTTTGTTATATTTTGTTATCTCTTAGAATCCTGTTCTTTCCTAATGAGAGACAGAAGGGGAATTGATTCAGATGTGAAGGAATGTGGGGAGAAACTGGGCAATAGAGGGAGGGGGAACTGAAATTAAGATACATTGTATGAGAAAAGAATCGATTTTGAATAAAGGGGGAAAATATCAAAAAATTGAACCAGTTCATCATCATCATATAGAATGAAAATTCTTTTTGGAGTAAAGGAGTCAGTGTTGTACATTTCATTTTGATCATACCAGGTTTCTAAAGCAGAAATTGTCTCAGTAATGTATGTATCCACCCTTTCAGGGATTCAGTATAATTGAACTAAGAGATGGTATCATTGTTTTCTGTGTGCCATTTTCAATTTCTTAAACTAATACAACATTTCTCTCATCACATAAATAATATGTTCATTCCTTTACCTCAGTAACTCTTCTTCTTTTCTATTTGTACCTATTTTAGTCTGTTTGTTTTATTATAATAAAATTCCTTTTTTACATATAAAACATATAAAACAAAGAAACTTTAGTTTCTGACTGTGTCTGAAAAATCTAAGAAGCATAGCATCAGTGTTATCTGACTTTCTGTCATAATATATTGGATAGCATCACATACTGAAAGAATGTAGGTAAGGCTTTAATTAGTATATGCAGATGCAGGGGGTTGCATATGGCGACAGAGGACCAAGTGAATGAGCCAAGCAAGCCATATTCATTTTAGAGGAACTCCCTTTCCTGTTAACAAATCCAATGCTGTTTTCACTAACCCACTCTTTTATAACAGGTAGTAATTAGTTCAGAAGCCCTGCCCTTCAATAACCTAATCACCTTCCACCAGGCTCCACCCTTAAAGTTTCTACCAACTTTGAACATTGCCATAACAGTAATTTGGAGAATGAGTTATATCCAAACTTCAGAAATACCTAATGTTTCCTAACTTTGGAAAAAATAATAGCTTTAAATGTTTCAATTTTGTGCTTGCCAAGACAAGCATAGAGAAAGTTAACATACCATGTACCCATATTTGATAGGTGAAACGTATATTTATATGTGATGAGTGATCATGTTGACAACTTGATTAAACTAGTATCTAGTATCTAGAAGTAGAGAAAATATTCTTCTACGTATTTCTTGAATGCTGTTTCACATATGGTTAAATCATTAGCAAAATGATCTAATGAACAGTCTAATATATTGAGGTATTCAAAATTTGAATAGAACTTTGGAAGGCAGTGGAACTGTGTAAGATGGACCCTAGTAGATGGAAGATCTCTAGGAGTGTGCCTTTAAAGGAAGCAGTGTCCTCACTTTCCCTGTATCTTTTATCATCTGTTTACTGATGGAGAACATTTCACTGTCTCATCCAAACATGATAGAATAAAACTCGTGACACAGTCAACAAAATCATTCTTGCTTTTAAGATGCTCATGTCAGGCATTCTAACTCAATGACACGAAAACCAAAATAGATATCATAAATCTGTTCCTATCAGATAAGTTCAATATCTGTTGGGACACAGCTAGTGAGTTGTTTTAAAATTATGTATACATTTAATCTAAAACACAATTTTTTTCAAATGAAGTGAATGCATGGCCTCAATCAAGAAATTTTAAATTTTATCACAAACATTTAGCAGTAGAATTATAAGTTTTCTTTGGACACCATCCCTTGTTTGAACACTTGTTCATTCCCCCATTTGATTGATCATTGTGTCAAGTCAGGAAAAGAGATTTCAAATGATATGGTGAATATGGCAAGCAATTAATTTTCAAACTAGTGTCCTACTTGCCTGGGAACTATTATGTAATTTTACCAACATGTTCTCCAATATTTTCTGATGAAATTGAACCATAAAGACAAAAAAGTTTATTCATTGTTTAGATATTCTTACTTATCTTAATTTTAATTATGGATATACAGTAAAAACTCATATATACTAGTCTTTAATGTATTGATTTACTTCTATTTTAAGGAAATCATATTTCCATTATCAGTTCCAATTCTGTATTGGACATTGCTCTATTGATACCCATGACATCATTGTTAGACTGTATTGCACATACTTAGATATAAAAAAATGAGACTCAGTGGTCCAAATTTCTGTAATTTATTTTGTTTTATTTATTTTGTAACACTGTAAAAATGCATATCTATCAGTTGTTAGGCAACATCAATTTCTGTCCTGACCCATTTATAATCTTCATACCTACTTGTGTTAATGTGACTTGATAACTAGCTTCACAACCTTTCACTCTGTGAATCTGTCTTACTGGCATAAAACATTTATTATTGATAATTCTTATTTCAAAGAGTGCAATGGGAACACCACTTTATCCAGTCTATCTCTGCACTTGTATATTAGTTCTGTGTCTATATTTACTCATTTCATAGATCCTCATGGTCACTTTAAGCAAGTACAATAAAATATCTACTTGTTAATTCCTGTCAATTTCCAAATCCAAAATGGAATTCTTATGCTGGGCATTGTCATGTCCTATTTTAATCCAGCTTTTAAATTCCCATGATTTCCCCAGGGCTATGCCTCGAGAAAAGTATATCATTGAAAAGCCACTTCATTCACTGCCCTTCTGTCTGACCATATGGCCAGACCACTGGCCATTGCCCATGAGTCAGTAAAAACTGAAACAATGTGGCAAGCAGCATGAAATTCAGCTCACCAAGCTGATTTGATTTATCTTCCTTTACCACAGTAGTGTCCTGCCAAATGTGATGTTTGTTCATCTTGGAATTGCTGTTTTTGAACAAAGAATCTCTTTATTGGTTAGTAGAACACTGTTCATAGTATCTTGTCTAGGTAGTGATCACTGTTCATAGAGTCAAGTCACTTGTCTAGGTGATGATAGATATAAGAGCATCTTGATGTTTCAAAATCAACTCCACATGCAAAGTCTACTAGCTTCATAAGTTAAGCACCTCTTTGCATTCTGCCAGTAGCACTAGTTTGCACAAATAATTTCAATTATATTGCAAAATTTTTCTGGACATTGTCTTCTTTTTTTTTTTTTTTGTGGTTTTTCGAGACAGGGTTTCTCTGTGTAGCTTTGCGCCTTTCCTGGAACTCGCTTTGGAGACCAGGCTGGCCTTGAACTCACAGATATCCGCCTGGCTCTGCCTCCCGAGTGCTGGGATTAAAGGCGTGCGCCACCACCGCCCGGCCGACATTGTCTTCTTAATTGGGTGATTTCAAACGTCACTCAAGAGGTCATTGATATTTTGGGTTGTGACTTTAAACATAAAAATAGGAATTTCAATTAATATTCACATCAAATGAATATGTCTTAGAAAGAAATTCTATGACCCAACGTTTCAGCATTTATTGCAGTGAGGTACTCCCACAAATTTTATCATAAGTCTAACTTTAATATCTGCATTATGTACCAATAATGTATATATGCCAATAGTCTGAGCAATATATTGTTCTTTATAGGCCTTCAGAAACAAACATTCCCATTTAAAATGTTAAATTAAAATTGTTTGAATCTGGAATGTGCATACCCTTAATTACTAAGTATGGTTAATGTTTTCTGGTGAAGTACAGTCTCCAACCCCACATAATATTTAAACAAAAGAGATATAATCACTACTTCACATAAAATTCTTCCTATAATTTTTCTAGTCATTCAGTTAAATTACATCGGCTCTTGCATTCTCAAGGCCTCTCTTAGAATGACATAAACAAATTTTGGTTAGATAAAAGTATTATCAAAATTATAAAAATAAAGAAAAAGAGGCAAGGGATTTGAAAGATAGCAAGGAAGAGGGCGCATATGGGAGGATTTGGAGGGAGGAAATGTGAGGCAGAGATTACATAATTATATCATAATCCCCTAAAATAAAAAATACCTATTTTTAAAAATTATACCTCTATGAGTTAAGCCATCTCTTCCCATATAAAGTTCAGATAAAGCAAACAGAACATCTTTGCAACATATTTTTACAAACTTTGAATTTGCACACAAACTTCTACTGTAATTCTATGAATCATTTCAACTCTAAATTCTGTTAGGTTCGTTTTAACCTATATTACAGGTTAACCAATATATTAACCATAGTGTAATATAATCTCATATCAGAATCTCCAAATTTTTTTCTTTTCAACCACTAACCACTATACATATTCATGCTCATGAGAATTCAAGTGACAGTATCATTACACTTTTATGAACATTTTGACTAGTTGTCCTGATTTTATTTCGGTTAGTTCCAAGAACTAAGTATTTTATTTAGAAATTCTCTGCCTCACCTCTCTTCTCTCCCACTCTCTTTTCCTTTCTACTCTGTTTTTCCTTGTCTCCATAATTTTCACCAGAATAACCCCTTCATAAAGTTCTCCATTTAGTAAACCACCAATTGAATATTTTACAGTGTCTATAATAATCATTGACACACTGACTTTGTCATTATTCCCTGAACAATACAGCATAGCAACTGTTTACATGACATTTACATTGTATTAAATATTATAAATAAGCTAGAGATTATTTAAAATATAAAGACTCCTGCTTGTAGGTTATATGCAAATGCTATATAATTTTGTATAAGGGAATTGACCATCTGGCATAATGTGGTATCCTGAGACTGTAACAAATCCTTCATGGATAACAAGGGATGATTGTACAATTTATGCCTCCTAGTTTTTCTTTTTTTTTTTCTTTTTTTCTTCCCAAACTGGAGTAAATAAAACAGCTTTGTTTAGAACATATTAGTACTGGGGCACTAGAAAAGATTTCTGTCTTTCCACCCAACTTTCATTAATGGTTTTTCAAGAAATCTTTCCTATCTAATCTACATTCTTTTTAAACTGTTTTATTTCTTTTCTCTTTCCTTTTGTAATTTTGCACATAAAAACAATGTCATATTCATCCCTCAATTTCTGCCTCCATTTCTTTTTAGATTCCTCTCAAATGCTCTTTACTTCACACTGAGAAGACAATTTCAGTTGACTTATGGTAACATAATCAGTTTCTCCAAAGGTACAGCCCATAGTAGGTTTCCTATCTTCTAGTGGATGGAGTACTATATGCCTGTACATATAGGCAGAATTAATTAGACTCAGTGGGCTGCAAAAATCCATTTATAAGTGGCAAACTTCTCTTTGTATTTCTCTGTTTCTCTATCTCTGTCTCTCTCTCTTATCAAATTGTTTACTATAATCTGCAATACCTATAAAAGGACTCAAAGGGCAAATCAATTAGACTTCTCAGAATGTTCAGTTTTGAATCTTTAAGATTATGTGAAGTGTCCATGCAGTTCTTCTTATCCACAGAACTTATAATACCCTGGATAACAGTCATATTCAGTGAATCAGAAGCCTTGTAGTAAATCAAGGCCTACTGGATTTACACACCTGCTTTTTCATCTGGGATGTTACACTTGATTCCATTTGACACTTACAGTGGGAGTCAGTACCACCCTCAAGAAAAACAGACTTCATAGTGACATAGTGTATAAGACCAACTGTTCCCTCATGAATAAACTGCTGTATTTAATAGAGCTGTCATAAAAATAACACAGAACAATGCAAACTCACTATGTCACATATCTAGAAACTACGTGTTCAATATCAATATTCCATCAGAGTTGGATGGCTTTTGAGATTCTATTATTATTTTGCAGAAATAGGTTCTTCAATATTCCTATCTGTGGTCTTTCTTCAATGTGTGTACACATTTCATGTATCAGTGTGCCTGAATGCTTTTATTTTCTAATGCTAGTTTTATTAGACTGAGACCTCTCATATGATTTTATTTAACCTCAATTATCTACTTAATGACTCTGTCTCCAAAAATAGTCAATCACATTCTGAGGGACTGTATGTTGTGGCTCCAACATTATGAGTTTGAGAGGAATATAATTTTGTACAGCATATTATATCCCTGAAGCTTCCAAATTTTTGTTTTTACCACCAGAAAACTGTTTATTCCCATAACAACAATCTCAAATCTATTTTCAATTATAGTTTTCTTATATTTTTGTGAGCATTGAATACACTTACATAATGATTAATTATAATATCCATCCCTATTGTGCTTTTTCAAATTCCAGTATATCCCACCCACATGCTCTCTACCACTTTATTTCTTCTTTATTATTCCTTTCTAATGTCTGACTAAGTCAAATTAGTGATGGACATATATGTATATATGTAGGACCATACATGGGAGTACTGAAGCCTACAAGTGGGAACATCCTCAAAAAAGGATGTTTCTTCAAGTTCCAGCAGCTATCAACTGCCAAAATCTTGACACCTTCACAAAACAAAACTTCCCTATCTCCTACACTCTCATGTTCTTACCAATCCATACATCCAGAAGTCAAGACTGTTCTAACAATTCTATGTCTTCTGGCACCAAAATCTTATATCTAGTTAACTTTGAATGCTTTGTTGTCCAAATAAAATTAAAGTTCTATGACACCAAATGGATGTTTCAGAGTTCTACTGAATTCTGACAATATCAGTATGAAAGATAGCACAGACCCTCAATGGGCTTGAACCTACAAGTCTAATCTCATTTTATGTTCCAATGTCTAGCAATAGTTGTACTTTTGAACAATAGACTATGTACCTTTGATGTGTTAGAATTAGTTAAATAATTCAGGAAATGTCTGTATATATGACTAAACTTTTTTTTTTTTTTTTTTTTTTGGTTTTTCGAGACAGGGTTTCTCTGTGTAGCTTTGCGCCTTTCCTGGAACTCACTTGGTAGCCCAGGCTGGCCTCGAACTCACAGAGATCCGCCTGGCTCTGCCTCCCGAGTGCTGGGATTAAAGGCGTGCGCCACCACCGCCCGGCTAAACTTTTATTATAAAATATGAAAACCAATTACAGTCAAATGAAAATTTTTAGAACAAGTTTGGATGTAGATAAAATTTCTGTTTTCTCTTAAGTATGCCACCATTCAAGCATACCATTATGCTCATCCACCCAGAACTCCAAAACCCTATTGTTCAAGAATATTTGACAGTTTTATTACACAAGAATAATTGATTTAATTGGTAGCCACTTTTGATTGAAATAATCTGTAGGCTCTCTTTCTTCTCTGGAGGTAAAACAAAGGAGTTTGTGCTGAGCATTTCAACCTACTAATCAAAGCAAAACGTGTGTGTGTGTGTGTGTGTGTGTGTGTGTGTGTGTGTAAGTTTGTGTGTATGTGTCTATTTACACACACACACACACACACACACACACACACACCTATATATGCAAGTGTAAATAAGGCATGTAGAAGGATATAACCCCAAATTCATAATGTTATCTCTTAGTGGTTTGCACCCTATGATAAGTTTCATTGCCCAACTATATTTAAAAGCATAAAACTGCAGCAATAATCAAGAGTAAATATAAGGAACCTGTGGTATGACAATAAATAACCAATAATAATGCCAGTGTTCAGTGAAGAAATGTTAACAAATTAAAGTAATAAAATGGCTAAAATAATTTAAGATACTATGGAAATATAATTGATTCAAAGTAGGAAGAGTGTTTGATATTCATGAAAGATAAATGATAACTTTAGAAAACTGAGAAGAAATGGATGACATTATGTATGGTATGGTCTACAAGATTAAGAATATGTTTGACTACAGAAATATAGTGATTTGACATAACCTTTTATTTTTACTAAGTTTCTATAAGTATTTAAAAAGCAGCTCATATTGACAGCTGCAAATTATTATTTTTTTTCCAGAGCTAAGGACTGAACCCAGGGCCTTGTGCTTGCTAGGTAAAAGCTCTACCTCTGAGCTAAATCCCCAAACCCTGCAAATTATTATTAAGTTTACATACAAATTATATATACTATGTATAATATAATTCATTGGTAAGATATAGAAAACAAGAGTCCTAGACAGAAATAAGATGTATTTGAAAACATATATATTTAACAATGGGATGAAAGGAAGTTAGCAACAAAGACTGATAATGTAAAATAATGGGAGAATGAGTGTGAAAGTGGTAACTGTGGAAAAATTATTCCATGTAAAGTACCAGCGGTGGATGGGTGGGTACATTTGATTCATGTGCATTAGATGAATCAATTAGAGGAGTAACTAATGATAACAATGCAAACAGTGTTGGTCATTGTTTTAAAACAATACAAGAAGATCAATTGTGACCTTAAGAACCTTTGGAAATTAGTTGTGAAAAGTCACTGTAGCAGATTGAAAAGTGAAAAGGGGAAGCCAGATAAAAGTTGGACATGAAAGAAAAATGTGAGGTGATAGATCTAGTATATATAGGGAACTGCTAAATCAA
Organism: Peromyscus eremicus; assembly: GCF_949786415.1. Taxonomy (NCBI): domain Eukaryota; kingdom Metazoa; phylum Chordata; class Mammalia; order Rodentia; family Cricetidae; genus Peromyscus; species Peromyscus eremicus. The sequence continues at coordinate 106,274,246 of NC_081439.1, forward strand.
GGGAATTCATACACTGAATCAAGTTGTTATTTAAAAATACAGAATAAAAATAATGTCTGGTAGAATATGTAACCTATAACCTTTTCATTAATGTGAGAATGTTTTCAAGTGAAGTGGACAAGAGTTCAAATGTTTAACAAAATGTACAAAGAAATAAGCCATATGCAAAAATTTATCTTTGTAAAGTCATCAAATGTATTTGAGAGGTGTGGTATTAAATAAAGTTTGCACTTACTCTTCACAAAAACTGTTAACATTATATAGTTGTGACTGCATATTCAACCGCATAAAAATCCTTGTAACAAGTTTAAAACCCATGTAAAATGTTTTCACAAAGACTAATTGAGCCTCTGTGCTTTTTCTTATCTGGCTGTTTTCTTCAAATTCTCCTCTCCCCCTGCAAATGGCATAAAAACGCTAATGCAATTTCTAGATGTTTTACAGTGTTGTAGTAAGTTCTTCATATTGAAATTCTAGTGATAGACCTGCACTGAATTAGAGGACTGATACAATCTGGAAGGTTGAATCTATGGAACACTGCTATGTCAGCAAACTTGCCATTTGCTGAATAAGAGCTGATAAAGAAGAAAATCAATTTGAACAACCATAACAGTTAATCCATGCTAGTGGGTATTTCTGCCTCTAGAGAATAGGTTAGATATTAAAATAAGTGCTAAAATCTAGAAAGAGGATATTTAAAAATGTTTTACTTATTTGTAATTATTCAAGTAGGTTTTTTTAAACTTGATATAGATCTTTCAAATAATTTTGGATAATGTATCTAATATGCCTAGTGAAAATTATTGTTATCTGATCCCATACTGATAAGTTATCACTGATAGGGATTGCAACAAAAGTATAACAGTGAAAGTAAAATTTATTTTTCATTCAAATTCCCCTTTAATTACAACATGTTCCTGCTCCATTCCAATATGATATATTTATTACAGCTTGAAAGTAACAACTCTATTTTAAATTTTAAACCTACTTGATATTTGTATTTTCAGAAATTAACAGTGTCTAACTTTAAGTCTTATATATAAAGAATGCTTTTGTAGTGTTAAATGCAGTATGAAAATGGTTGGGTATAGAGTAGATCGGTTGTGAGCTACATATCAAAAACACAGTTTAAACTGATTGTGACTGTACTTGTGATTGTGTCATAATACTACAATTAGTTCAAATCCATGCCAAAAACCTACAGAAACATTTCCCAAATAGCAACAAAGTTTCTTCCTCTTTCTTTCCTTCCCCCTCACTCCTTCTCCTCTCTCTCTCCCTTCACCCTGTCTCTGCATGCATTCAAGGTTCGTGTATTGGGCTAATGTTTATAGAGGAAGGCTGTACATGCTCATGTGTGAGCATATCAATCCAGAGGTCTACCAGGTATCTTTCTCATCACTCATTGTCTTATTTTTATTTTTTTTTAGACAAAGTCTCTTACTGAACCTTGGAATGATGGATTGTATAGCCAATGAGTTCTAAGGATCTATTTATTTCCTCCTCATTCAAGATACATCTGTGGCTTTTAAATAATACTGAGTAACCTACCTAAGGTCCTCATACTTATATGGCTGGCACCTTACTGAATGAGCCATGTCCTTAGTCACAATAACATATATTTTCAAACCTTCTCTTCAAATTAAAATTAAATACCATGAAAAATATTATAATGGTTAACTATAAATAAGAATAACAAGAAGTAAAACAATGAAGATATAAAATGAGTAATGTAATGAGAGAATGAATAAATGGTACTAAAATACATAGGAGAGAGGCTTTATAGTTTGATTATCAATGCTAATTGAATAACTCCTTTGCGTATCTATGTTGGTTTCTGTGTTGTTCTTGACAGCAAAGATACAAAATCAACCTGGAAATCCATTTATGGGTGAATTAAGAGGGAGAATGCAGCATGTGTATATATATATATATGTGTGGATTTAAAAGAGTAATATTTAACAAAAACAACTAAGTAGTATACAATCTTTTAAAGTAAAATTAATGGAACTGAGGTATATCATATTCAGTAAGATAAAGAATAAATATTATATGTTCTTAAATTTAGATGTTCTTTAAAGTTGATTTAATTATGTAATACTGATTATTAGACTCTGAGTTGGATGGGAGAAGGCTAGGATAAAAAATGGTGGTAAAAGACATAGAAAATGGTAAGTTCTATTCTTGTATAAAAGAACTAGGCAGCTAAATGTATGAAGATTTTTAATTGCAAATTAATAGTAAGTGATAGTAGCAACAAAATTAAGTTATTGTAATTTTATCAATATATATTCTATACATGTACTGAAGTATATACCAGGCTCTAGAATGTGTTCAATTATCATGAACTAATAAATACTTTAAATGTGCATTACAATAAAAATATTAACTATCTCTAATTGATAATGGAATGTGGTTTTCATACTATACTCCATAAATCAAAATATACTAATAAAAATCATGATTAAAGTAATATTTTTTATTTTTGTTTCAAAAGACGGAGTAATAGAAAGGAAGGAAATCAAAAGAATAAAGAGAAAAAAGGAGAACTGGGAAGAATGAAGACAAATGAGCTTTCCAGTTCTGGTACACACATGTCAAAACCCTTAGTTTTCAAATTCAAAGACATTATTTAGAATTCTGAAGTTAATACATGTATAGAGCACAAGGCTTTAGCTGTCCTCTTCCTAAAAGGTTGAGTTAATAAGGACTGTTCATCCAAGTCATTTGTTCCTCAGCAGTCAAAACAAGCAATAAAAAGAAACAAACAAAGAGAACCTTTGAAGCTATTAGTACTAAATCCTTGAATATCTTACTGAAGAGGAAAGAATCAGAATAAAATTGATTTTAAAGAGAAAAAAAGACACCACACATTCTTATATTGGATCCTGATGGAAAAAGCATTTTAGAAGTTTCAAAAAATTACCACCTTTATTTCAATTGCTTTCTCGCATAATAATACCTTGAAATTACTTATGAAAAGATACATTCAGTGTTTTCTTCCATTATTACAAACTAGTTATCAAGCTGTTTTTAAGGGCTTTTTAAAAATGAAGACAGACAAAAATAGGTACTGGGTTTAAATAGATTATGCATTAGGACATTTCAAGAAAATGCATCTGTATGTTTTGCTTAGTCGATAAAGTAGTTGAAATGCACGAAGAAATCTGCTTTTTCATCTTGTATGTATAGAAACTTATAGCATTCAAAACTTCTATAATGTTCCTGAACATATTAATATATAATTATAAACAATTTATTTTGTTGTTAACTACATACCATGAAGAGTACTGATCTATTTATATATTAAACCATAGCAATCATGTAAATGTTGTATGACATTATTAAGCAATCTCTTTCTTTTGAATTTAACATAGTCTTCATTTGTAATGCAGTTTTCACTTCTTGTTAAATCAATGCCAACACAATTTTAAAGAGCATTACCAAAATACAAAGAAATAGTGACTAATCTAATTGGAATGAACTATGCATATGTTGAATGAAACTTTTTTAAAATTTGTTTATTTTGTATAATAATATTACATGACATATGAATTTGCATTTACCAACACATGGAATTTTAGGAATAAGGCTGTTTATTTAGCAACCTTTTCATTAAACATTTCTCTTTATAAAATCAAACATGATCAAAATAAGATATCACAACCCCTAGGTATTCTCTTACAATTTCATTTTCACATCCCTTTGTAGGGGCTGTTAGTGAAAAGGCTTCTTCATGTTTTAATTAGGGCCCACATTGGGCACCAGATGTAACATGAATCTTAAAAGGTCTTATTAATAAAATGACTGGAGCCACGTATTGGGGTGAAAGCTAAAAGAACAGAGAAACAGAATAAGTCAGCCACAATTTTTTTATCTCTACAAAATTCTTAGTCTAAAGACAGTGAGTTCCTGTTTCCTCATGCCTTATATACCTTTCTGTGTCATGCCATATTGCTTCCTGGGAATAAAGGCATGTATCACCACTGACTGGTTCTGTTTCTCTCATGTAGCCCAGTGTGGCCTTGAACTCACAGAGATCCAAATGGATCTCTACCTGCCAAGTGATAGAGTTAAAGGTGTGTGCCACCACTGCCTGACCTATGTCTAATTTAGTGGCTGGATCTGTCCTCTGATGCCCAGGTAAGTTCTATTGTGGTGCAAAATATACCACCATAACAAATACAAGTGTTATTTTCAGATTGAATTAAACTTAAGTAATAAAAAATAACATTTTAGTGTCAAATTATTTTCAACTATGAATGATATCTTCCTAATATAAAATTAACAGAATAATTTTACTTCACTTTATATTATCAGTTCATGGTTTATGGACTATAGGGTTGTATATCCTCTTAGTAGTTAATCAATATATGATAATGATCAGATTACAATTATGATTGATGATAATTATTCTTGTCAAAGTCACAATAACCACTTTTGAATAGCCACAAATAATATAAAATAACTTGGAGTAACTCTAACCAACTATGTGAACGACTTTTATGATAAAAAATTTCAAGTCTTTGAAGAAAGAAATTGAAGGAGACATCAGAAGATGGAAAAATGTCCTATGCTTTTGGATCAATAGTATCAACATAGTAAAAATGGCCATCCATCCAAAGGCAATCTACATCTTAAACACAATTACATCGAAATTCCAACACAATTCTTTATAGACCTTGAAAAGACAATACTCAAATTTATATGGAAAACAAAACGTCCAAGATAGCTAAAATAATCCTGAATAATAAAAGCTCTTCTGGAGATATCCTCATCTGCTGCAGAATGATCCTCTTGTATACTGTAAATATTTGTCACTCAAATTGGTTTTATAAAATGCTGATAGGCTAGTATCTGGGGAGAAAGTATTGGTGGGGTGACCAAAGTAAGGATGATGGGAAGGTGAAGGGCAGAGTCAGGAGTTGCCAGCCAGATGCAGAGGGAGCAGGAGATGAATGTGCCATGCTAATAAAGGTACTCTCATGTGGCAGAGCATAAATAGAAATACAGATTAATTTAAATCTAAGAGTTAGCTAATAACAAGCCTGAGCTATTGGCTGAATATTATTTCATTTATAATTCATATTCAGCCTCTGAGTCAGTTTTTTGGGACCAGGCGGTCAGGACAGGAATTGTCAGACTACACCCACCCCTGGTTGCAAGCTGTACTAGATAAACCACATGGTATTGATATAAAAATAGACATATTGATCAATAGAATCAAATTGAAGACCCAGCCATAAATGCATAAAACTATGGATACTTGATTTTGGATACTGAATCCATAAAGACAAAATGGAAAAAAGAAAGCATCTTCAAGAATTGTGCTGGTCTAACTGAATGTCTTCATATAGAAGAATGCAAATAGATCCATATTTATCACTCTGCAGAAAACTTAATTCCCAGTGGATCAAACACCTCAACATAAAACCAGATACACTGAACCTGACAGGAAAAAAAAAGTAGTGGATAGCCTTAAACACATTGGCACAGTAGACAACTTCCTGAACAAAAACAAATAGTGTAGGAACTATGATTGACAATTAGTAATGGGACCCCATAAAACTGAAAAGCTTCTGTAAGGCAAAAGACCCTGCAATAGGCCAAAACAGCAGCCTACAAAATCAGAAAAGATTTTTACTAACTCCACATCTGACAGATGGCTAATGTCCGAAATATATAAAGAACTCAAGAAACTAGACATCAAAAACTAAACAAACCATTTAAAAGTGGAGTACAGATCTAAACAGAGAATTCTCAATAAAGAAATTTCAAATGACCAAGAAACACTTAAATAAATGTTTAACACCCTTAGTCATCAGGGAAATGCAAATCAAAACTACTTTGAGATTGAATCTTACACCTGTCAGTATGACTAAGATCAACAACACAAGTGTCAGTTCCTGTTGGAGAGGATATCGAGCAAGGGGAACACTCTTCCATTCTTAGTAGAGGTACAAATTGTACAGCCATTATGGAAATCAATATGGCAGTTCCTAAGAACACTGGTAATTGATCTACCTCAAGACCCAGCTATACTACTAAGGGACATATACCCAAAGGACACTCCATCCTACCATAAGGACACTTACCCAACTATGTTCATAGTGGATTTATTCATAATAGCTCCAAACTAGAAACAACCTAGATGCCCTAACCAAAGAATGGATAGAGAAAAATATGGTACATTTACACAGTGGAGTATTATTCAGCTGTTACTGAGAACATGACACCAAGATTTATGCAGGTAAATGATGGAATTTGAAAAAATCATTCTGAGTGAGGCAATCAGACCCAGAAAGACAAATGTATGTATGACTTATAAGTGGACATTAGCTGTTAAGTAAATGATAATCATGCTACAATCCACAGACCTAGAAAGGCAAAGTGATAAGGAGGCCTCTTAAGGAGGACATATGGCTCTCCCTGAGTAGAGGAAATAGAAAAGATATGTGGTTGTACAGGGAACTGCTAGGAATGGGAATAGGAATGATCAGGTTTGGGAGGATGGATGGAAGGGGAGAGTACAAGAAGAAAGGACTAGAATTGGAGGTTATTTGGAATGGTGATATGGAAACCTAGTGCAGTAGAAACTCCCAGCATTTTACAAGGTTGACCCTAGTTAGGACTCATAGTAATGGATGATATGGAGCCTGAACCGGCCATCCTTTGTAACCAGGCAAGGCTTCCTGTGGCGGGACAGAGGCACCAACCCAACCACAAAAACTTTGACCTACAATGTAGTCTTCATGAAAGATGTGCTGGGACAATGGAGGTGCTGAACGTGTTGTAATATCCAGCCAATGACTGCTCTAATTTGAGACTCATGTCTCAAGATGGAGCCCATGTTGGACAATCCCTGGATGGCCAGGAACTGGAGGCCATCAAACCTAGGACAGAAAAAACATCAATAAAATTATTCCTAATGATATTCTGCTATATTCATGAATTTCTGCCTAGCCCTATCATTTTAAGAGTTTTTTTTCCCCAGTAGCTGAATGGAACAAATGCAGAAACCCACAACCAACATTAGGTACAAAGAGAGCCCAATTTGGAGATCTTCATTGGGTCCCTCCCCTTGGGCATGAGAGAAACCAATGGAAGAAGGGTAGGAAGAATTGCAGGAGCCAGAGTGGTTGAGGATACATGAGAACTTTGCCTACAGAATCAACTAATCAGGGCTCATAGGGGCTCACAGAGACTGAAGTAACAATCATGGAGCCTCTGTGATTCAGCAATAGGATCTCTGCATATGTTACTGGTGTTAGCATGGTGTTTGTAGGATTACTAACAGTTGGAGTTGAGGGTGTGACTCTTTTGCCTGCCCTTTCGACCCTTTTCATCCTACTGGGTTGCCTTTCCCAGCCTTGATATTAGAGTTTGTGCCTACCCTTACTGTATCCTGCTCTGCTATATTCGGTTGATGTCCCTGGGAGGCCTCTGTTCTTTTTCTGAAAGGAAATGGAGGAGTGGATTTTGGGAGAGGGGATGGTGGGAGGGATACTGGGAGAGTGGAGGGAGGGGACAAGATGTATTATATGAGAGAAAAATAAATTAAAAAAAGAAAAAGAATATTCAAATTATTGTGGAGATACATTTTTCAATGATATACTTATGAAAAGTAATATTAAATGATAGTAAAGCCAACTATGAGGTACACAAAATTGCAATGCATAAGAATCAAGTGCAGATTATTTAAGGAAAGCAAATATATTTTATTATTGTACAAGCTCAAGTCAGACAAATCCCATCATTGAGTGGGGAGTTGAGCACAGAATCCTACCACTAGCGGAGGAGTTATTGGCATTTGACAACTTCTTGGACAAGGAGAGTCAGTTTTCTTTAATGGCATGACCCCTTGTGGGTCAGTCACACACCAGGGCAGGTCCCACTCCCCAAATTTTTGAACAACACAAAGTGGACTTGATGGGGAAAAAATTAAGAATTAAACTCAAAGTTGGATGGGTAAGGAGCTGAGGGTAGATATGGGTAGAATTGGGAAATGAGTGAATATGATCAAATTATGATGAAATTCTCATAATTATTAGTAAAATTACTTTTCATGCAAAGAACTGTACTAGCAAAATAAAAATAAGCATCATCTGATGAGTACAAAACAGATACACACCAAGAGATGAAGACATGGCTCAGTGATAATAAAGTACTTACTTGCCTAGTTAATGTTCAGTCCTCAGTACTCAGAAAAGAAAAAGAAAATAGATACAAATAACAGCATTTGGTGCAATTCAACAGTTCAAGGAAATAACTTAATAGCACATACTCTACTCTTACTAATGTCTGAAGCAAAGAAAACTCATTCATTGTGTTAGCATATTAGGCAATGCAGTAATCATTAGGTAACATCATCTAGTGTTAATTTTTATGGTATTTAAAAATAGTTTCTATTCACACTTTTAAATTATAATTAAAGACACAATGAAGCAATATCTGTAGAAAATGCAATGATTCACAATGGGTTGTTGGAAAATTATATTTTTTTTTGTTTAAACTTTTTGTCATTCTGAGTTTGGGTTACCTCACTCAGGATGATATTTTCTAGTTCCATCCGTTTGCCTGCAGATTTCATGATGTCATTTTTTTTATAGCTGAGTAATACTCCATTGTGTATATGTACCACATTTTCTTTATCCATTCTTCAGTTGCGGGGTGGGGGGAGGCATCTAGGTTCTGGCTATTATGGATAATGTTGCTATTGAATATAATTGAGCAAATGTCCTTGTGGTATGCTTGAGCATCCCTTAAGTATATGCCCAAGAGTGGTATTGCTGGGTCTTGAGGTAGATTGATTCCAAGTTTTCTGAGAAACTTCCATACTGATTTCCAAAGTGGATATACAAGTTTACACTCCCACCAACAGTGGAGGAGTGGAAACAGAGGAAATCCTGATGAGTAAACTGGGGATTGGGGGCGCAATAGAGAGTAGGGGATGGGAGATGAGAACATGAGGGAAAAGGATGATTGAACTGGGGGAGGGACACAGTGGGAGAGCAATGACAGAGATATCTTGATAGAGGGAGACATTATGAGGTAAAGGAGAAACCTGATGCTAGTGAAATTCTTAGGAATCCACAAGGATGACCCAAGATTAGACTACTAGCAACAATGGTGAGGGTGCCTGAACTGTCTTACCCTGGTAATCAGATTAGTTGAATACCCTAACTATCATCATACAGCCTTCATCCAGTAACTGATGGAAGCAGATGAAGAGATCCACAACCATGTACCAGCCCGAGCTCTGAGATTCCAAGTAAAGAGAAGGAAGTGGGATTACATGAGCAAGGGCTGTGGGGGGCGGGGGGAGGGTAGCAGCAGTCAAGATCATGATGGGGAAATCTACAGAGACAACTGTACCAAGCTCAGAGGAACTCATGAACTTTTAGACCGACAGCTGTGGAACCTGCAGGGGACTGGACTAGACCCTCTGCATGTGGAAAACAGTTGTGTAGCTTGGTCTGTTAGAGGGGCCCCTGGCAGTGTGATCAAGATCTGTCCCTGGTGCATGAACCTGCTTTCTGAATCTCATTACCTTGCTCACCCATGATAAAGCAGAGAGGGGCTTGGTTCTGCCTCAGCTGAATGTACCAGGCTTAGCAGTCCCCCAAAGGGAGAACTTGCCCTGTTGGAGGAAGGGATGTAGGGCAGTTGGAGGAGAGATGAGAGGGGGATCTGTGGTTGGTATGTAAAATTAATTTTTAAAAAGTACAAAAAGTAATGAGGCTAAGGAATCTAATATTCTACTTTTTTTTGTTTTTGTTTTTGTTTTGAGACAGAGTTTCTCTGTGTGGTTTTGGTGCCTGTCCTGGAACTAGCTCTATAGACAGGCTGGCCTGGAACTCAGAGATATTCACCTGGCTCTGCCTCCTGAGTGCTGGGATTAAAAGTGTGTGCCACCACCGCCCAGCCTAATTATACTTTTCTTCTACTGGGTACACAACTGTTTTCTGTGTGAAACCTCACTCATATACCTTTAGAAGTTTGTATTTCCATTTTTCTATAAGCTAAATAAAGATCAGCATAAGAGCCAATGAAAGCATTTTACATAACAATCTCAAATCTATCTTGTTATATAATTAAACATTTATACTTTGCATTCAGTTCTAGTTCAATTCAGAAATAACCTTTGTAATTTTCAAAAATCCTTTTTCTTTTTTAACTGCTCAGATTTAGGAAATTATGACTTTTAGAAGCTATTGAAAGCAGAAATGGCATAGATAAGGGATACTGCTTCTATTTAGTAAGGAAAATCAAATAAACCCAGGAGATAAAAATTCCACAATTCAGTGGACCCAATATTTCTTTTGTAAAATAGTCCCAATACGTTATAGCTGAACCATCCTTAGATCTAATATGGCACATGCTAAGCAATGTTTGCATTTTCTTTTGAGAATAAGCCACTCCGTGGTATTATGTGATAGATATGCTTACTATTGTGGTAGAAATACCAATGTAACTTTTACGTAAAGCCACATCCTAAAACCTAAGTGATATTTTACTGAGTAATTATGAAACTGCGAGAAACAGTATGCTAAAAATATAAAGGTCCTTGCTTTTGTGCTAGTGTATGTTGGAAATATGTAATTTATTTTTTGATTTCATAGGGAGTTAGACAGCTTTGAGTCAAAGAAGAGACTTGGGACTTTGAAACAGTATTGAGATTGGGATAGACTATGAAGACTTTTGAAATTGGACTGAATGTATTTCTGTATTATGATATGGCTACATGCCTATGGGTTCCAGGGAGTGGAATGTGGTGGTTTAAATGAGAATGGCCCCCAAAGGCCCAAACATTTGAATGCTTAATTATCAGGAAGTGAAGATTAGAGGGATTAGGAGATATGTACTTGGAGTAGGCCTTTTTGGAGGAAGTGTGTCACTGAGAGTGGGCTTTGAGATTTAAAAAGCCCACACTAGGCCCAGTTTGTCTGTCTGTCTGTCTGTCTGTCTGTCTGTCTGTATCTCTCTTTCTCTCCTTCTTCCCTCCCTCCTGCCTTCAGATGAGGCTGTAAAACTCTCAGCTACTGATCCATTTCTGATTCCCACCATGATGTTCATGGACTAACCCTCTAAAAATGTAAGCAAGTCCCTAATTAAATGCTTTCTAAGAGTTACCTTGTTCACACTGCCTTTTCATAGCAATAGAATGGTGACTAAGATGGGATTCAAACTCAGGTCCTCATGCTTACATGGTAACTACTTTACCAACTGAGCCATTTCTATAGCTCTCTAGGTCACTTGTAATGCAAATTTTCTAAAAGTTGAAGCAAAAAAGATGAGAAAGATAAATGATTATTCTATGTTTAGATACCATTATTCTTAGTATTTTACATTATTAAATACTGAACTACTTTTTGAAATATATAAGATGAATTATATTACTAAACTTTGTTACTGTAAGTGAATAGAAATGAATATAATCTTAATAGAATCTTCTAATCATGCACTACTGTAATTTCCTACATGTCAAATAACAATAAAGACAGTATCATTTCAAATCAATATAACATCTTTCAAAGTCTAAAAATCTAAAAAAAATTTAATTATAAGTTCTTATGAACCTGGGTGCTCTTAACTATAAAGAATGCCTAATCAAAAACATTTCAGTTCTAAGTGAGAGGTCAGAAATAAAACCCTGAGTTGATATCTATCCTTGATGGTAAGGTGTGTTGTTATATTAGCTTAATCATTTATTATTTCATATTGTATAAATAACTAAAAAAACAAATTTTTACAAAATTCTTGGATACCTATACCATTTATAATGATTACTGTCAAAAAAACAGAATACAGCCGGGCGGTGGTGGCGCACGCCTTTAATCCCAGCACTCGGGAGGCAGAGCCAGGCGGATCTCTGTGAGTTCGAGGCCAGCCTGGGCTACCAAGTGAGTCCCAAGAAAGGCGCAAAGCTACACAGAGAAACCCTGTCTCGAAAAACCAAAAAAAAAAAAAAAAAAAAAAAAAAAAAAAAAAAAAAAACAGAATACAGGTTTATGGAGCCCTATTGTATCGGTAGCTAGTCATGTGAATTGGTGTGGCTCCTATGGAAAATATTATAGTGGTTCCTCACAATTTAGAATTGAAATTGCCATAGAAGCCAATACTTTATTATTGTGACTATATGCAGAACGATTCACATACACTTGTTTCTAGCAGGATTATTTATAATAGCCAAGGTTTATATAGAAAGGGTCTGAATTTCTTGCTTAGGATGTGTAGATAAATATTTTGTGTTCGCACAATGAATTACTCAGCATTGGAAAGGAAATATTGTCACATAATAAAACAGTTGAAACATAAAGGCTTTATGCTAATTTAGTTACTTCAGTCACAAAGAAATCCACATGAAGACAAATCCTATGGAAGTCCACTGACAGAAAATAGAGTTCTAGCAAAAGAAAATAGAATGGTGTTTTCTGAGGGTTGGCAGAAAGAGAAAATGGAGATGATGTTTAAAGGGTATTGAATTCCAGATTCTCAAGAAAGCTTTGGAAATTGTTTACATAGCAGTGTAAAAATATTTAACACTATTGAATTAAAAAGCTATATGCTACAATTATTTTACTACAATTAAGCATTTCAGAATCTATGATCTTAAACGCGGTATTTAGGGCAACCTTGTGTTCTTGTTATTTCAGGGAGCCACACTTCCAGTCTAGTATGATACGATGATCCATAAACAGCTTTTTCTGTCCTTTTTTTCAGGAAGAATTGCTTTAAATACCTTTTTGTAAAGTTTAAAATATTTGCCTTTGCATTACCTTCTGTTTGTTGATCTCAAAAAGGAAGCCTAGAAGGAATCACACACATAATCTCAGAACTCAAGGAAGTGAGGCAGTAGAACTGCTGTGAGTGCAAAACCAACAAGGATTGTATAATGAGTTTCAGTCCAGATAGAGAGAAAGCCATGGGGGAACATGATTCTACTTTCAAAAATGTTCTTTCTATACAAGTGTTGGGGAATTCATTTATTATATAAAATGAGATCTAGTTTTTTTTTTTCTGTAAGGTGCAATTTTAAACATCAAAAAATTATACTAAGCCCTCTTTGTCTCAGTAAGAATAAAAAAGACAAAACGGAAACAAACTATTTCTGAGCTGTGAGGATATTTTATTTGATAGATTTGCTAGAAGTCTTAAAGAAATTAAAGTTATGCCCTCTCCCTCTCCCTAGAACATCCAAATTTGTCATTTGTGTGTAACAAAAAGGACAATTTCTATGTTAAAATTTAATCAGCACGAAACATTGATGCCTTAGTTTGAAATAAAGAGAGGGACAATAATGGCATTAGAGTAACACCATTACTCTAGACATCATCAATGTGCTGGCTTCAGTGAACTCTCCGACCAAAATTGAAAAAAAATGTAAAATTAAATTAAATTATAAAATAAAAGATTAGAATAAAAAAAAGTATCACAACATAAGATGTGCATGCATCTTAAGCTTGAAATTTCCCTTCTAGGAATTTGTATTACAATCCTACTAGCAAACATGCAATGAAATATGTGTATAAATATATTTATTACAAAGTGGTCTATAATAGTGAGAAGCAATGTAATGCCCATGGGCAGAGGAATGGCTACATAAATTTTGAAACATCCACTCCATAGAATACTAGATAATTACAAAGAATGAAGTAAAGTCCTGTATGCTGACAAAAAAAGTCCCCAAGAAATATTATTCCAGAGACTAAAAAAAGAGAACTAAAAGCAAATTTATAGACTAGCATATGGTGTCTATACATTATGTTTCATTTTTACCTTTGAGATGGAATTACATTTCTCCTTTCCATATCCACTCATATAACCTTTCCCTATTCTCCTTCAATCCTCTCTTTTAACCAATTGTTATTGAATGCATTTATGTATATGTAGATAAATGTATATTCTTAAATATAACATGTTTAATCCGATTAATATTACTTGTATGCATGTTTTCAGAGATAACCATTTGGTACTGGATGACCAACTGGTATGCTCTTCCCTGGAGAAAACCATCTCTCTTGCTCCCAGCTTTCCTCAATTGCCTATAGTTCTTCTGTAAGTCCTTATGCTTCTTTTTTTATAGTTTCTTTTCAAAGATTAAAAAATCTGACATTTAAAAAACAAACAAGCAAACAAAAACAGTCATTTGTAAATAAGACACCATCAATATTTATTTTTCATCTTGTCCAAATATAAAATGGCCTATATTCTATGAAAGATCCAAAACCATAATGAACTAAAAATGTGGATTTTTTTAACTATTTTAAAACATGGGGACAATTGACTCATTTCTCTTACCTTCTTTGGGTTAATGTGATTAAAAAATGAGAAATTAAAAGTTAGTCATTAGCAAATAAAGACGAAATATTTTTTCTAGGTGTCATGAAGTAACACTTACCATTCACTAAGTAGGCATTTCATTTGACCTTTAATTGTAAACTACTAATTACCTATTATTATGTGTCAGACATGAAGTAATTTATGTATATATCAATGTCTAGCTGTGTTAAAGATGTGAGTTTTCAATGAGGATCAGAAGACCTAGCTTGTAGATACTACAGTATGTTCTAATTCTTTCATATAGCATCTCTATGTAGTGATGATTCTAACACCTGTATTTCTCGCCCTGTTCACTCTTATGAACTCTAATCTGAAATTGACAGGTACTTCAAATTCTATTAAGAATAACTTTAACAATTCCAAATGAATACATGGGCCCATATATCTCAGATTCTCACAACATACTTCCAAGCCAATACTTGTTCTCCCTTGCTATCTTTACTTTTCATTTCCAGAACAATTCAAGCATTAGATATTTTGGGAATTCTCCATGACCACAAAGGAAAAAAAATTACTCTCCAAATACTCACTGTATACTCATAATTCAATATTTAACTTTACTTTTAAAAATTAGTCAATTTTTGTGATTGGTAAATTAATTCTTTCTTTGCTGTACTATAAACTTCTAAGACATATTTTTTGTCAACTATCTTGTTTAATTTTTGTTCAAATTAACTGAAAAAGAGTTGAATAAAATGGTTGGTTTGAGTTGAGGCTTGAGCAGCTGATTTGCAAAATTTGTACAAGAGGTTCCAATTAACATCTATATGAAAATAACCAAATTAGACATATATCTAGAGAGAAATTGCCACCACCCAATGCTTGTTATCAATATTTGCCTTAGTATACAGTATCATATTTGGTTATGTGTCTTAGGTTCCACTACAATAATTTCTAATAAGAGTAATTTCCTGAGTACTTCAAATATTCCACAATAAAGGAAACTATTGTTCTTATTATATATATATATATATATATATATATATATATATATATATATATATATATATATGTGTGTGTGTGTGTGTGTGTGTGTGTGTGTGTGTGTGTGTGTTATATATACATACACACACACACATTAAAAACACCCTAAGGCTCAATTGGTAAAAAAAAACTTGTGAAACTAGGCAGACAACATGAGTTCAATATCTGGATCAGCCAGGGGAAGGAGATAACCCACTTTGTAAAATTTTCTATTTTGTCCCCTGCCCTCCTGTATGTGTGCTGTGACACATATATGCTTGTTCATGCATATGCACACACACACATCATCATCATTATCATAACAATAAGAACAAAAGTTTCCTTTATTGTCTTTTGGCCTAAATGGCCAAGGGTTCTGGTGATTGGTTGGTTGTCAGGTCGAGCAGGGTTGTCTCAGCTGAGGTTTGTGGGGGTTTCGGTACCTAGATCCAGCATACCATCCAGTTCTTCTGGTTGGTATGGGCTTTACTTGTGCCTATGGAGTGGGGGACTGTTCTTTGAACTTGTGTTGGTGCCTCTTGTACCTATGGTATCTGATGTTTGTTGGACCCCTAGCAGTGGGACCAGATCTGTCCTTGGAGCATGAGCTGGCTTTTTGGAACCTATTCCCTATGGTGGGGTGTCTTGTTCAGCCTTGATGCAGGGGAAAGGAGATTGGTCCTGCCTCAATTTGATTTACCATGTTTTATTGACTCTCATTGGAGGCCTTCCTCTTTCTGAGGAGTGAATGTGGGGGAAGGTGTTGAAAGGAGGTGGCTGAGGGAATGGGAAGAGAGGCATGAGGGGAAACTGTGGTTGGTATGTAAAATAAAATTAAAAAAAATAATAAAAAAGAATAGGAATAACATCCTAATAATTAAATCAGATGAATATTAATTAACAGGGATAAGTAGAAAGAAAATGAGCTTATATTATAATGCATACAAAATATTTTTATTGGAGTAGCAGCTGTGTAGTCAGATTTCCTGTGTCCTGCCCCATCCTCCGGTTGGGATAAATCTCTCCCACCCCTGTCCCACAGCTGCTTAGACCCAAGTAAACATATAGAGTCTTGTATTACTTACAATCTGTATGGCCTAATGGCTCTGGCTTCTCATTAGTTAGCTCTCATAACTTGACTCATTTTTATTAATCTGTAAGTTGCCACGTGGCCCTGGCTTACCGGTATTTTCACGTCTTGCTTCTTCTGGCTGCAGCTGGCAGTGTCTGGTCTGCCTCTCCTTTCCTGTTCATCTCCCCATCCAGTTAGAATGTACCGCCTAACCTTATGCTGACTCACTATTGGCCAAACACCTTTATTTATCAACCAATAAGAACAACACTTATTCACAGCATACAGAAAGACATCCCACAGCACAACTTCATAGGTTTTTATACATATATACATATACATATGTGTACAAAAATATCTTAAATGATGGATACTAACTTGTTGCTAGTAGTAATTTGTAATTAGTGGAAGTGGTTTAATCCTTGTTATGTCTAATTTTCCAAGTTGGACATAAACTATTGTAATAATCAAGTAAAAATACATATTCCTCTACCAGGATTAATTGGCACCTAGAAAGGAAGAGAATTAATATGCTTATGTTTATTAGCCAAAATGTTAGAGTATAGAGAGTTTAGTAATAAAATGGTAGGCTTAGAAAATTTAGACAACTATATCAACTATGTTCATAGTGACATTATTCATAATAGCCAGAACCTGGATACAACCTAGATGCCCCTCAACTGAAGAATGGATAAAGAAAATATGGCACATGTACACAATGGAGTACTACTCAGCTGTAAAAAACAATGATATCATGAAATTTGCAGGCAAATGGATGGAACTAGAAAATATCACCCTGAGTGAGGTAACTCAGACCCAGAAAAACAAACATGGTATGTACTCACTCATAAGTGGATACTAGATGTAAAGCAGAGGACAATCAGACTACAACCCACAGATCCAGAGAAGATAGGAAACAAGGAGGACCTTAAGTAGGACACATGGATCACCTTGGGAAGGAGAAACAGATGAGATCTCCTTGAGTACACTGGGGATCTGTAGCTAGAGTTTTCCTGCCTGGCCCATGATCAGGACAAATCTCTATCATCTGCCAGTCCCACAGCCGCTCAGACCCAACCAAGTAAACACACAGAGACTTACATTGCTTACAAACTGTATGGCCATGGCAGGCTTCTTGCTAGCTGTTCTTATATCTTAAATTAACGCCTTTCTATTAGTCTATAAGTTGCCACGTGGCTTGTGGCTTACTGGTACCTTACATCTCGCTTGTCATGTGCTCATGTGCGGTGGCTGGCAGCGTCTCTCTGACTCAGGCTTCCACTTCCCAGAATTCTCCTCTCTCCTTGTCCCACCTGTACTTCCTGCCTGGCTACTGGTCAATCAGTGTTTTATTTATTAACCAATCAGAGTAACACATTTAACATACAGAACATCTCACAGCAGGGATCATAGAAGGCAATAGAGGGGAGGGGATGGGGGATGAGAACATAAGGGAATGCGATGGTCAAGCTGGGGGAGGGACAGAGTGTGAGAGCAATGAAAGAGATATCTTGACAGAGGGAGACATTATGGAGTAAGGGAGAAACCTGGTACTAGGGAAATTCCCAGGAATCCACAAGGATGACTCCACATTAGACTACTAGCCATAGTGGAGAGGGTATCTGAATTGGCCTAGTAATCAGAAGGGTGAATACTCTGCCACCATATAGACTTCATTCAGTAACTAATGGAAGCAGATGTAGAGATCCACAGCCAAGCAACAAGCTGAGCTCCTGGAGTCCAGTCAAAGAAAGAGAAGAGGGAATATGTGAGCAAGGGGGATCAAGATCATGATGCGAAAATCTATAGAGACAATTGAACCAAGCTCAAAGGAACTCCCAAACTTTAGACTGACAGCTGTGGAACCTGCATGGGACCAGACTAAAACCTGTGCATACAGGAGACAGTGGTGTAGCTTGGTCTGTTTGAGGAGCCCCTGGCAGTGTGATCAGGATCCATCCCTGGTGCATGAGCTGGCTTTTGAGAGCCCATTAACTATGGTGGGACACCTTGCCCAGCCTTGATGCAGGGGGAGGGGCTTGGGACCTGACTCAACTGAATATACCAGGCTTTACTGTCTCTTCATGGGAGGCCTTACCCTTTTGGAGGAGGGGATGGGGGTTAGGTAGGTAGGGGGAAGCTAGAGGGGGAGTGGGAGGAGGAATGAGGGGGATCTGTGGTTGGTACGTAAAATGAATATGTTTTTTAAATAAAAAGAAAGAAAATTTAGACAGGCATGGTGAAAATTTAGACAGCCACAGTAAGTGGCTAACATCACTGGGACTCAAATCCACATTTTTGTGACTTAATAATAGTAGAGATTTCATTGCATTTCAGTCTCCCAAATCCAATCTAAACCCTGAGGGGAAAAACAAAATACAATGACTAATCAGCTTTCCTATCCATATTATTCAGTGCTATGAATCAGCATGATCACTAACGTGGACCCCGTTTTACACAGTCTCCATCTTCCAACCTTGTCCCATTCTTGAACACTGAACATTCTCTCAAAATAATTTATGAGTTAGGCCTGGTGAAAAAGACCTCTAATATTAGCTACTTAAGTACTGAGGCAGGAGGATTGTAATTTCAAGGACTGTCTAGGCTATAAAATGAGTTCCAAGTAAGACCTTTGCTAGGCATAAGAAATAAATATAGGTCTTGGCGATGTAACTCACTGATAAAAACACTTTCCTAGCAAGTGCAAGGCCCTGGATTTAATGTCCAGCATCTCAAACTTACAACAACAACAATAACTATTACTATTATTATTTATGTCATGGAACTGATATTTCAGTCATTTCATTGGATACCTCAGTACCACATATATTTCACCCATTATATTAGGTGTCAAAATGACAAAGTTCATATTCAGTGGGAGGGGAAGTGTATTTAAGGCACTCATGTAATTACTCCACTATAATCTGGTAAGTGTAATAATAAAGACTGTAGTGGAAAAAACACAACGGAAGCCCAAATAAGGGCTTAGCTATGTAAATGAAGTCACAGAATAATAAACAGGAAAAAAACGTAAAAAAAAAGAGAGAGAGAGAGAGAGAGAGAGAGAGAGAGAGAGAGAGAGAGAGAGAGAGAGAGAAAGTACCTATATAATAAAGATCCTTGGCCGAGTGGTGGTGGCGCATGCCTTTAATCCCAGCACTTGGAAGGCAGAGGCAGATGGATCTCTGTGAGTTTGAGGCCAACCTGTCTACAGAGTGAGTTCCAGGAAAGACACAAAGCTACACAGAAAAACCCTATCTCGAAAAACCAAAAAAATAAAATAAAATAAAATAAAAAAATAAAGATCATTGCCTCTATAAAATAAACAACAGTCCTGATTCCTCTGAATAAGTCTTCCTCCTAAAAATGCTGTCGACTTTCACTGATGTCAAACTCTATCGCTAGATATCTTTGGGTTTTTAATAGGGCTGGTATTGAGAATTACTTCTAGGTAGCCTTTTGAGAAGATTTAAAAATAATATCCCTGAAAGCAAACGCCTGTGGCTTGTGCCATCTCAATTTCCCTTTCCTATTAGTACACGATGTTCTTGCTGGCTGAACCGCGTCCCTCAGCTGCTCACATTGGGACACGCTTACTGTAGCGAGGTTACATGCTTGCAGAGATTGCAAAGCTCTGAGAAAAGCATCCAGGAGCATTTAGCGAATTGTTTTCTAATATCACTCTAAATTAGTGATGATTGGAATGTTTTTGACAACTGGTTCAACATTAAGTTTAGGCAGATTAAAATCAACCTTTGGAGAATTAAATTTTGTTTGTCATTAGTGCTTAAATTTATCACATATGTTTTTGCCAGATGAGGAATTTTTTCACTGGCTTTTGTGGGGTGTGTGTGTGTGTGTGTGTGTGTGTGTGTGTGTGTGTGTGTGTGGTGTGCGCGCGCGCGCGCGCGCACTCACATGTGCCTGTGCATGTGTGTTGTTTGTACAGTGCATGTGTATGGTGTATGTTTATGAGTGTGCTGGTGCATGCTAATGTATGTGGAGGCCAGAGTGAAACATTTGCTGATTTCCTCTATTGCAAGGAAAAGCTAGCCTTTTTGAAAAGGCTGGCCAGCAAGGTCTTAGGACCTGTCTTTTTCTGACCTCCAGCTACAGAAATACGCATCCATGTGTCTGGATTTTCTGTGAATTCTAAGGTTCCAAATGCAAGTCCTCATGCGCCCAGAGCAGCGTTTCCCCCCACCAAGTCATCTCCTCAGCCCCTTAGTGGGGATGTTTATTTCAAAAATCTTTTCTTCTACCTTAAAAATTATAGAAACCAACTCATTTCAAAGAAGGAAGCACAGGAAAAATAAACATTCAAGCCAGAAATATGCTTGCAGCAGGAAATAAATGAGTGGTTATGCGTAGTTTTTCACACAGCACTGATATGTTATACATTATAAATTTAAAGTGAACTATGCTTATAAATTTCTTACTATATTGGTATTTTTCGAGGAGTGAGAAGCTCACAAAGCCCCACATGTAGTTGAGAAGCTTGTAAGTTATTGGTAGCTGAGGACTTTTGGGGGTCAGGAAGCCAGTTTTTTTCAGAGCTGAGGCTCCCGGTATGTGGCCTGTGCTCCAGTATAGTGGTTCTCAAACTTCCTAATGCTGTGATCCTTTCATACAGTTCTTGTTGTGGTGACCCAAAACCATAAAATTATTTTGTTGCTACTTCGTAACTATAATTTTGTTACTGTTATGAATCATAATATTTCTATCTGATATGCAGGATACATGATATATGACTCCCAATGGGGGTCACAACTCACAAGTTGAGAACCACAGCTTCAGTAGTTGGTCCTACACCCTGGTACATACTAGCAGGAATAATAACATTCAGTGGGCTGAAAATTAAGGGACATGACGTTTATAGAGAGGCACAGTGAGGAGGATTTCTAATTCTGAAAAAGTTGGAGGGGAGTGCAGGGGATGGATTTGATCAAAACATGAATATAGGTATGAAAATCTTGAAGAATAAATATATATTTTAAAATTCACATTCAGTTTATATATGTACTGCAATAGACCATTTAACTCTAGAATTTAATAATTTAAAAATTATTACAAATTTCTAAAGTAGGAATATAATCATATTTAGGGTGTTTATCTACTAAAACTCACCCAAGCCTTGTGACTGTCTTAAAAAAGATAATCCCTATAATATGATAAATTTAAAGTGATTGATTATGCTAAGGACCAAGCCAGAGAGGAAATCAGACCAAATCTTTGCCTTCTATTATTTATTTTAAATCTCATCCAACATGGAAGGATTTTTTTCTGTATTTCCAAACTTATTTCAATTGCACCCCCAAAACCCTACTACTCATAAGAAAATAGGCAGTTAATAGTTTGATTAATATTTTTAGACAAATACTATTTCTAAATTAAAACCCTATAAACAAAAATTTTCAAATTTATTTCTGGCAAAAATAAACCGAATGTTTTAAAGAAATCCTCAAATCTCAATTTTTTTTCATTTTGCAGGATTAATACTCTGTTAACTTTGCGACACAAATTTTTTCTTCATCTTCTAAGTATCACATATTACTTCCTTTATGAATGGATGAAGTAATACAGCATGACCTGAAAATGAATTAGGGAAAATTTAAAGAAAAACAGGAGTGGGAAACACAAGCAAGGTTCTTTATTATGCAACAGCAAATATTTATTACAATTTGAAGTGCAGGTTTCCATTGGCAAAAAAAAAAATCAGTAAATAATAACTGATTGCCTTTGTTCGGCCTTAGTATACAAATAAAGAAATAAAAGATGGCAGTTTACAATCTCCGCTCTAAAATCACATATAACAGAGTTGGAAACATTCATGCAAGCAAAAAAATGCACAGTTATATAGCAAAATTCTATATTTATGAAATAAACCTGCATATTCTCTATAAAGAAAAATCTGACCATTTTGTATTCCTAACTCACCTTTAAACCCTTTCAGCAATTTAGGCTTGGTACTGAACAGCATGTAATGTATCAACACCAATACAAAATACATGTCAGATGTTTAAGGAAAAGAAAACATAGCTCAATACCAATCCAGGGCTAACATATCATGTCCAGTTTTGAGTAAGGCCTGGCTCCTTTCTCACTTTCAGTATTCTTACCTAGGAACAAGTCCAATACATCTGTATAACATCCCATTACCTCTATCTGAATGGCAATGTTCTTCAGTCATACGTATTTCTTTTTAATCCCCAGCTCCTCTATTTGAAAATCATACTGCATTGTCATAATCACATATTATTACATCTAGCAGCATAGAACCAGAGGTTTTAGTAACACACATATTCTACTTTCAGTATGAATCTTTGAAGTTCACAAAATAAAATCTAATTAATTTGGAGCTTATAAAGAGGGGATTTTTCATTCCCAATAAGCTGGATGGGTTGATTTTCTTCCTCTGCATTTTTTCTTTTACCTTAACTCATAAGCAGATTTTTGAAAATTTAAAATATGCTCAAATATAACATTTGGTATTAAAAATAGCAACAGCAAAAATATCCAGTCTATACCTTAGAGCAGTGTATTTTCTGCCCTGTCTGCCATACATTCTACATTTATACTTAATATCCCTGCATGGAATGATGGCACTGAAACTCTTAGTGTAAGTTACTCCAACCATGAACATTCAAATATACCCACAAGTCTTGATAGTACTAAGGCAAGAAGTGAAAACAAGTACATTCTTTGATCAATAAGAAGACAGAGCATAAAACTGAAATAAGGCTTGAAAGAAAAACATTGATTTTTTTGGATTAATTTTGAAAGTCCAAATTAGCAGAACACTTGAACACTTGAATACCTAAACCGTCCTCATCAGCTAAGATTTTGATATAAACACAAGTTTCTACGACAACTATTTTCAGGTAATAAACTTTTTAGAAAAGTGCACTTTGCACTAACAACATACAAACTCTATACACCATGATCACAATTCATGAGTGACATTTTCCCAAAAGTAGGCAATCTGGAACACGGAATGTACTTTACAATTGGAACAATGCTATAAAACTATGGTTAGCGCTCCAGAACAGATGTCCAAACTCTGCTTATTAAAAAATATTCTCAATATATCACACATATGTGATGAAAACTAAAAACAATGTCTTTAGAACTGCTAATAGTAAAATAACACAACATTTATACAATTCTAACATCATAACAGGGGTTTTCTTCCACAGAGAGACTATAGGGATCACTCACTCAAAGACAACACAGCTAAGAATTAGTGGAACGTATCTGTACGAAAAGTCCAAAGAATGGTGAAGAGGTGCAGAAAATTTCTCCAAGCGACTTCTGACAGCTCCATCTCTCTCTCTCTCTCTGCTAAGAAGCGCACTGGTTAATCAGGGCCAGTTCCACCTGGAAGAAAAGGAAAAAAGAAAAGAAAAAAATGACAGAGTTAAAATAGCATGCGGAACACGAAGTACAGTTAGATTGAACTGAAAGATAAAAAGCATACTGGGAGGAGGTCAGCTAACCTTAGCTCCAGAGGCCTGCATAGTTGCCATGGAGGCCTGAGGCCAGAGGGCCTCCACCCACGAAGAGCTTCATCTCCGGCCAGTTGTAGCAGTGAGTGTAGAGTGCGTTGGGGAAATCCTCTACACCAGCAACATAATTCTCCAAGAGATCATCCTGGTTGATCCAGCCGCTGCCACAGGTGAGCTTGAGCTTCCTTCCAGAGGGCACAGGAAACATGTCTGGACTGGCTGCAGATCTTTCCTCGAGGAACTTCTGGGCACGGACATCATAGAAGAGCAGAGAACCATGGCCTGTTCCCACGGTGACGATGTGCTGGTAGACACTCAGAGAACGCACACCAGTGCCTCCCTCTCGGGAGCAGAGTGGCGGGATGTTCTGCCGGCCTTGGCGCAGATCCAGGAATGAAACATGAGACTGGGAACCCACAGCATAGAGGGACAACTCATCACAGTAGGTGAGACACACGTTCTCCCGGCAGTAGGGCAGCCTTAGGGTCAGCAGCCTGGACAGGGAGCTCCGGGCTTTCCACAGGTGGAAGTAGCCATCCAGAGACACGGCTCCCAGCTCCTGGTTTTTGTTGTTGAATGCAAGGGCTCGCACTTTGCGGTTACCTGGATTGGTAGTAGCTTTGGGGATGGCCTCCATATCTCTAGGACGGATGTGAGCATACACAGGAAGCCCCGCATCCTTGTGCCAAGCAATGCTGCCATTGAACATGTCGGGATCCACCCGCCAGAGTGCCACGGTGCCGTCGCGGGATCCACTCACGACCACTGTGTCACTCATCCACGCGATGGCGAAGATCCAGTCCCTGTGGCCCTGGCAATCTCCTAGGCACACGGGATCCAGAGTGGGCAGCTGGTAGATCGCCAGGCTGTTGGGATTTTCCCCTCCAGTGGCCATGAGGGTCTTGGAGGGATTCAGCTCCACAGCATGAATGCCACAGGAGGGCGAGCCCTGGGCCATGTCGGGCACCCGGTCGCGCATCAGGGGAATGCGCATAATGTGGTCGGTCTTGACATCAACCACGAAGAGCGTGTTGCACTTGGTGCCACACACCACCTGCCTGGCATTGAGCCACTGCGACGCGAACACCTTGTTGAGGGGGCCAAGCGTCAGCTGGCGCTCCCTCAGCAGCTCGGGCAGCCTGACGACCCCGTAGCTGCGCAGGTCGCCCTCGAAGCCCCCCAGCCCCGGGTGGCCCTCGGCGCCCAGCGCGCGGCCCTTCAGGTAGTGCACCAGCGAGTGGCCCGCCGCAGGCCGCCGCGGCCTCTTGGCCAGCAGCAAGGACCCCTCGGGTTGGCCTGCCTCGGCTGTCGCCATCGCCGCAGACGGGCCTGGCGACGAAGAGGTCCCCGCGCCCTCCTCGACCTGGGCGGCTTTCCGCTTCCTGCTACCTGTTTGCTGAGGGGCCATGGTGGGCGGCGGGCGGTTGGAGGGCCCGGGCTGTGGCGTCTCCTGGGCGGCGGGAGAGGGCGGCGCCTCGGAGTCGGCCTGAAGCATGGGAGCGACAGCGAGCCGGAGGCTGGGCGAGCGAGCGAGCGAGCGAGCGAGAGAGCGGCTGGGAGCCTGCGGAGTCCCGAGCGCGTTGGCGGCAAATGAGGTGAACGCGACGTGACCCAGCGAGCAACGCGAGGTCGGGCCGGAAAGAGCCGAGCGAGCTCGGAAAGCTCCGGGCTAGGGCCGAAGGTGCGCCGAGAGCGAGAGGGGAGTCGCTGCGGGAGCCAGCTCAGCGTGTGGACTTCTGGGCCTGGAGCGACAAGTCCGTGGAGGATGAGGACAGCTGGGCGGGCGGGAGGGGGAGGCTCTGGGGGTGGTGTCGGAAGAGGAGGTGGGACGGGCTGACCATAAATGGCAGGAGTGATGGGAGGTGTGCAAGGGTGAGCCCTAGGGCTGGGAGATCGTGGATGGAGGGTAGCTTATGCCCAGCCAGAAGGGGGCCGTAGGTAGTAGTAAAGGCAAGAAGATATAAAAGTGACACGAAAGCTAGAAAGGTGCTTGGAGGAACGGGGAGACATTACTCTAGGGCCAGTGGTCCAGGACCTTCCGGATCCAACAAGTCAAACTCAGCCACCCCTTCCACAGCAGCCAAATAACTTTCAAATCTCTACTCCAATAAAATCTGAAACCCAACGTGTAGTCAATCTTGAGATGAGACAGCCTTGATCATTATTCTCTGTGGAAGAAAACAAAAGTGTGCTTTTAATCGAGGGAGACTCTTTACTAAGGTCATACATTGAACTTGGCAGAAAAAGAAGTGTTTGAAAATAGCAGTTCTTGTTCTTTTGAACAGCCCTTTTGGTGGTGGTAGCTTATTTTCAACGAATCCTTTTTTCCTCCTCCTGCTCAAATCTTCTGTGCTTCTGCAACAGAATCATCTGAGAAGACCATATGAAATGACAGATCATCGGGCCTCAGATTCTGCCTGCCTGTGATGATGCCCAGGACTTGATGGTAGATCACAGTCTTTAACATCAGGTGGGTTGTGCTAATTGGCTAGGAAGAAGTGAAGTTGGGTATTTTGGAGATACTATCATCTCCTTTAGCTCAGAAAACTAAGGAAATGGGGTAGAACACAGCAAGTGAGGAGCTGGGAATGAAGGTTCTCATTGTCAGTTCCAGAGGCCCATGACCTTAGACAGACACCTTTGAGACTTTGAGTTAGGAATGTGACAATGAATAGTCAGGATTTTTAAGAACATACAGAGAGACAAAGAACATTCTAGAAGAAAGCAAGCATGTAAACACAATGGAAAAACAATAGTGGTCTGGATCACAGATGCTCAGGAATCAGAAAGGAAAGTTTCATATTGTTTTGTTTTGAGTGTTTGTTTTTGCTTCACGACATCACATCTCATGACAGACCTATACTTGGTAGCTAAGTAGAGTGTGACTTTAATTAATTAGGAATACATTGCATAAAGGCTCTTGCCTGATACTGACTCTAAATATACCTTAATCCTCCTCCACAAAACATAGTTTGTTGAGAATGGGGGACATGAATTCACTTCTCTGACTAATCATACAGTTTAAGAACTACTTAATGGTGTTCCCTCCCCCAAAAAACCCATTACATTTTGCTTATATTACTTCTACTACTTTTTGCACCTTCACTTCAAGTGTAAATTCCAAGTACAAGCCATTAGTCCTTCTTTTGCATCATTCTAGTTAAGCTGTCTCATATTTGTACTCCCCAATACTCTCCAGTGTAGTCAGAATGTTTCTCGGGTCCCACCAAACCCCCACAGTTCTGTGGCCCACTTATAAAATAATCACTCAGAAGCTTATATTAATTATAACTGTATGGCTCAGGCTTATTACTGACTAGCTCTTACACTTAAATTAACCCATAATTCTTATCTATGTTTAGCCATGTGGCTTGGTACTTTTTCTCAGTTCTGCTTTGTCATTTTGCTTCCTCTGTCTGTCTGGCAACTCCAGACTCAGTCCTTCCTCTTCCCAGAATTCTCCTCATCTGCTTACCCCGCCTATACTTCCTGCCTGGCTATTGGCCAGTCAGCATTTAATTTATCAACCAATCAGAGCAACACATATTCACAGCATAAAGAATGACATCCCACAGCATTCCAGTCCCAGAGTTCTGACTCTTTTCCATCTTATCCATTTTATGGCAAAAGAAAAAGTGAAATCAGTTGGTGTGTTCAATGAGAAACTATAGATAGTGCCTCATGGAGGAGACTCAGAGACTCAATTTTGTTTCCACTGTTAGGTGTGGGATGCATAAACATTTCAAAAAAAAAGTAAACTGTGAACAGGTACAAGTTGTATATATGAGTAACACATGGATTTTAGTGCTTATCAAGGTCACAGGAGCAATTTCATAAGTTATTATCCCACCTTGATGAATCCCTAAATATTTTCATGCAGGTGACTTGCAATTTTCTTTGAGAAACACTGATGTATTCTTTTTTTACTTAGGTGGAAGCCGGAAGTCTTACATTTAGGAGAATGTACTCTACAGTGTGTCTCAATGTTGCTCCTAAAATGGAAACTTTCCAGGTGAGTACTTTGAAAGACTTGACAAACAAAAGGGATTATAGTGGTTTAGGTAAGGGAATTCTACCTGCAGAGTATTAAGGATGCAGAATATGTTATAAATTACTATGGTTTATACTTTGCAAGACTATCACA
Organism: Peromyscus eremicus; assembly: GCF_949786415.1. NCBI lineage: Eukaryota > Metazoa > Chordata > Mammalia > Rodentia > Cricetidae > Peromyscus > Peromyscus eremicus. The sequence continues at coordinate 106,302,273 of NC_081439.1, forward strand.
CTATTAATCATTATTATTAGACTTTTGTAATCCCTATCCTGTTTAAATATCTCCTATAATACCCATTGTATTGACCAGGAAAATGAAATTTGAAAAGATCCTGATTTTGTCTGAAATCAATGAATTGCTAAGTGAACTGAAGTAGGCTGAATCCAGATTTCCTCTTCTTATTCAGTTCTTGGGTGTTGACAAAATTAATGAAAGATTATACCAGTGACAGAGATTTCAAAAGACTAACTTGTAGCAACATAAGTGATTGTACATTGAGATGAGATATCTGTAAAAATTTGAGTGCCAGGAGTAGAAGCACTACGAGAAGTTGTTATGGACTCTCAGACTTAGTCTGTGATCATTAGTAATGCCCTTCTAGAGCAGCAGCTTTCTAGACTAACAAGTAGTATTACAGATCATTCTGTGATCATGTAGTGAAACAAACAATGGGACTATATACAGAAAACAGGAAGGAATAAGGATCACCTCTATCTGTCTTTTTCTTAAGACCATGTGAGCTCCAAAAGTCTAATAAAAATTCCATAGATAGAAGATGGAATACTTTAAATTATAGGTATTTGACTTTCTGTGAGCCTGATATATTGAGGTTGAACTCCACACCATTTGTCTTGGAAGTTAAAAAATAAATAAATAAAAACAAGTGTGCTGAATCTTCCTTTCCTTTCCCCAGTAGAGGGTAGGGGTCAGAAAAATAAGATGACTTCTGTTCTGTGAGGGATGGTATACTACAGATAATTGTTACCCTTTGACATGTTTAATGTCATTCCACAGGTCATAATGCAATGTTCTCAGTTAACATATTCACTGTAGAGGCAGAAAGTAAGTATTATAAAGGTCAAAAACATTGAAATATAGGAATGGAATCTTTCAGTTCCTCCCTCTTAAAGCAAAACCAAAAAATACATTTTAATACATAGCACAACTGACAAATAATGGAAATCTGTAAATGCAAGGAGTGCAAGATGGATACTGAACCCTGTAATTAAAGGAAAGATAAGATAGTGAATTCCTCTCTGCCCTTAATGCATCACGTAAGTCCTGTGACTGAAAAACCTCCACGAGGGCAGGTGATAAAATCTCTAAGAAAACCTGTTTTTACTAGGTAATGGGTCTGGACATCTGGAAGCCTAACCTTTTATGGCAATATATACCTTACTTTAGCAAGACACCAAAAGAGTCTCTACCCTGTCTGATATAGATATATAGGCTATAGATATGATAGGATAAAAGAGTAGATTGTTGCACCTACTTTTAAAAAACAACTTGTTTGAAACGTTTAACATTGCTATGGATTTTAGTTTATTGATACAAATTTAAAGTTAATTTTGTTATACTGTGTGTATATTTCTACTCTTGTTTGAGGTATTATGTTTATGTAACTCATTTAGATTGTAATGGATAATTAAAAACATAGATTAATAGTTAATCATCTATGATAATCAAACTTATAGTCATGTTAGTTTAGTTTTCTAGGTATACATAGATATATTTCAGACAGATAGGTAATCTTCAAACACTTCAAAGATCTACAGAATATGTTTTAAAAATTTAGACTTTCTGGACAGTGAGACATATCTGCTCCTGGCAGCACTGATTTACTTCAGAGAGGAGGATGGACATCAAAGATACTCCATTTGGAAGTTTATCTTCTTAACAAAAATAGCCTTTTAGGCAAGAAGCTGTTCTTGCCTGGACTGCTTGATCGACTGGACATGCAGGACCCATAAAAAGGTGACCACTGAACTTTGCTTGGCAAAATGGTCCTTCAGGTTCCTGCTTCACAGAGGAAACTGCCAGACAATCTACAGGACACAGAGAAAAGTGACTGAGAGACTCTCGGCCTGTGGGCTGATGACAGATGCCCCAACTTTACAGAGCAACTTTGGATGACTGTCCAGGCTGCCAGCTAACTCTGTCTACTCTCACAAGACTCCCGAAAGTTGCTTGCGTCCTTCTCCTGTTTCTCAGGTAATATTATATCCTTCTGAGGTCTTTGATGTAGATAAAGACTAGATTGTTATAATTTCCTTAGTCATGAAAAAAGATAAGTTCGATATGAAACCTTAGACTCACAAATATAAAATAGGATATCTTCTTTAATTTTGCCAAATACAAATAGACTAGATATTATAAATAGACTAGATATTGTAACTGTAATTCTTGCTTGATAATTCCTCTGTTATATGTAATTTTAATATGTTAAAGTTAAAACCTTCCCCTTTGAAAAAAAAAGGGGAAGTGCTGGGGGAGGTCTTTCTGTATGTTGTGAATGTGTTGCTCTGATTCATTGATGAATAAAACGCTGATTGGCCAGTAGCCAGGCAGGAAGTATAGGCAGGACAAAGAGGAGAGTTGTGGGAAGAGAAAGGCTGAGTGAGGAGTTGCCAGCCAGACACAGATGAAGTGAGATGTAAAAGTACCAGTAAGTAATAAAAATGGGTTAATTTAAGATGTAAGAACTAGATAACAAGAAGCCTGAGCCATTAAGTCAAATAGTTTAAATAATATAAGCATCTGTATGTTTATTTGGATCTGAATGGCTGTGAGCCCCGTGTGGGACTGGAGATAACTCCAGCAACACCTGTCTCATTTTGTCACACACTGTTACAATGGAACCAAGTTTTGAAAGCTGTCAGTCCATTGTCTTAGAGGCAGGAACTAATCTTACACTCTCATTCTTTGGCAGGACTAATGTCAGTATGGGCCAAGGTGGGGTTAAGCCTTTACTTACACATAATCCAGAGATAGACTTAAAAAGACCTTATGAGAACCATTTATCACCCAAATGTGTTACCTTCTTCCTTTTCCACTGTGACAGGAATGCTCACTAAGAAGCTGAACTTCTGTTCAACCTTGTATCAATGATACTTAACAAAGCACTGAGAGAGCGAACTATCAGTATTCTACTTTCACCCATCCCTGGCATCAGCAGAGTGCTGAACTTCTATATCCAGTCAGCAATAAAAAGATGGAATAAAAGAGTGAGGAGCAGGACAATTCTTTGACCTCAAGAAACAATGATGTTCCCAAAAGTAGAAATTCAAGAAATTGAATGAGTGAAGGTAATATGTGTAAAAATAAATCCACACCAAGATGCTAAAATCAGAAAAAAATGAAGCAAACAGATTCAGTTTGAGTTGTTAAGTGAAAGTGGGTGATGAAGCATGAAAATGACCAAACAACGTGATATACATATGTGAAATTGTCAAATTGATTTAATGTGCTTCTTGGTGTAGGTAGAATACTTAGGAGTATAAGCAGGCAATGTTTTTCATGTACACGTGGAACATTCACAAAAATAAATATATACTAGGCTGGAAAACAATCTAAAATCATATTCAATACTAAGTTCTCATAATATTTTACAAAAATAAAGGAACTAAATCAGAAAATAATAACACATTTTAAAGGAAAATTTTCAAATACTAAAGAATACAATAAATGTTCCATGGATGAGAAAACCCTCCAAGGGTTGAAAATAATGCATAGGAAGGGTAAATGTGAAAATAAAACCTGCCAAAATGAATAGTTAACATCTAAATCACCGTCCAAATGGAAGATCATGAACAATTTTAAATTCTCATTTAAATAAAGGCAATAATAGCACAAAGCAAGCAGGAGGAAATATTAAAGGCTGAAGCAGAAAATGACAAAGCAAGGAAATGATTAAAAGAGAGAGCGTTTTTTAAAATACTTAACTATACTGATCCACTCCTCATGAGCCTGATAGACATGAAGAGGATGAAGTAGAAAGCATAACTATAGCCCTTATAGACTTCAAAGTTATGATAAGAGACTACTGTGAACAAACTTACACATGTGAATTAAACAAATAAGGTAAATGAACTGCTATCTCAAACCTGATAATAAAAGACCTTTATGTGACCTTATTAGTTACCACTAACCAAAGCTTAGAAACTTGAGATGATTGTGTAATGTGTTAAGGAAATTCAATTCATAATTTTAAACTACACAAAAGTGATTTCCCAGCATATTTTCTGCTGATAACTATATTAGACTTTAAAAAAGACTTAGTACTAAATTTACACATTTTTTTTCTTAAAATCTAAAAGAGGTACCAAGTTGCAACAATATACCATATTATACTAAGTAGTTCAGACAACAGATATATATTTTCTCAGTCCCTGAAGCTAGTTTGTTTGTCAAAATAGGCTTAGTTTAGATGATTTATTCTTTTAAGTTTTTGCCAAGTTGCTTTATCAGAGTGTACTCACATGCCTCTTCTTTTTGTGAGAATAGAGAGAAATTTGAACTTTCCTCTTCTTTGTAGTGGGTAGCCATTCCAGCTTTGATCTGGAAGTTCCAACCCCCATTGAGACTTCAGCAACTGTCACGCCTACAAGGCGGGGCCAAGGAAGGCACCTGGAGACCGGAGATCTGGCACTAGCTCTGGTCTGGGACCCTGGACTCTGGAGGTGGGCCAAGCAGAGCTCCAGAGAACACCGCTGGACTGCGATACACCTTCCCCAGACCCTGCGACCTACCTATCCCTTAATTTGTAAGTTATGCCATTAAATAAATCTCCTTTTAACTACGTGGAGTGGCCTTAATAATTTCACCAATACTTCTTATAAAAGAAATCTAATGGGTTAAGACCCTACCTTTATAACATCCTTCAAATTTATTACTTCATTAAAACACTACCTCAGAGCATGGTCATATAAAGTATGTGTGTGTGTGTGTGTGTGTGTGTGTGTGTGTGTAGGTCAGAAGATAATCTCCGATGTTCTTATTCAGATGATGTCCATTTTTTTTTGAAACACAGTCCCTCATTGGCTTGGAATTCACAAAGTGAGCTAGACTGGGTGACAGTCAGGCCCAGGGCCAAGTTCTGTGCCCCCAGCGGTGGTATTACAAGCCACCACACTTTGATTTCTATGTGGGTGCTGGGGATTAATCTCAGGTCCTCATATTTCCATTTCCAGTATTTTACCAAATGAATTATTTTCCCAGCTGTCTATTTTCATAAGTTTCGAAGCATCCATGGATAAATTTTGAGAAAACCCTGTTCCTCCTTAGCAGGAGGGAACACATCCCAACATATTTTATAATCCTATAATCCTCAACAAAATATTGGCAAATTAAATCTATAAACAGAAATTGTACAGAATGATCAGTTTGGACTTAACCCAGTTGTCTAAGATTGATTCATCATTCAAAAAGAATCAGTGTATACAACTATGTCAACAGTATAAGAAACATCATATGATTATTTTAAATGTCACAGAAATACTATTGAACAAAATCCAATCCCTACTGATTAAAGCTCTCAGCAAATTCGGAATAGAACTTTAAAAAGAACAAGCACAAACATTTAAGCAAACATTTCATTTAAAGTTGAGAAATTAGATACTTTGCCTCTTAAATTAAAAACAAGAAAACATTTCTGCTTTCATTATTTTTATTCACTATAACTGATTTTTTTTCTAATCTAATAAAACAAGAAACAGAAGTAAGGCCTACTTGCCAATAGAATATCAAGATATCCACAAAAATACTTCCTAGATCTAGTAACTTCAGTGAATTCACAGAATGGAAGGCTAATAATGCACACAAGTCAACAGTATTTCTACATACCCAAATAATATTTAGGAATATAGTAAAAAAATGGAACTTTATATAATTATGAAGAAAAATGAAATATTTACAAATATAACTACATAATGCAAAGGCACAATGTATCTAGTGAAAATAGCTTAATAACACGTGTGTATTAGAAAATACAGCATAATCAAACTGTAAATACTACTGAAATTGGTGATTAGCTTTATTTTCTACCAAAACTTAGAAATGTGTGTTTTCGTATATGAATAAGCTTATTATAAAACTTGTGTGGAAAGGCACATACCATCAAGCAACTAGTGTTATATAAACTTAAGTGTAAGAGATCACTGTATACTTTTATGGTGCTTGTATTTGAACTCAAGGTCTCACACATCATTAGATAATTATACCATTAAGCAATGTTCCTAACTTCAATTACTATAGATTTCTTGAAATGTCAGCATTATATACATAACAAATTAGTGCTTGCATTGATGGTGAAAGAAAGAAGAGAATGTGGCTGCAAAAGGACAATGTTGGGCTGGAGCGGTGACTCAGGGCTTAAGATCAGTGGCTGCTTTTTCAGTGGACTCAGGTTAGGTTCCCAGCATCCACATAGCAGCTCACAACCACCTTAACTGCAGTACCAGGGTATCTGATACTCTCTTCTGGCCTTAGCATGCACCATAAACTGAGACATAAAAGCAAGTAAAACACCACCCATACATGTTAAATCAATTTTAATTAGAAAAAGGTAATGTAGTTATCACTGGCAAAATGGAAACGTTTCATATGTTTATTTTGTCAGTGCTATTGTCCTGTATTTTTCTTGTTGGAGAAAAACTGAGAAAAATAGATCTCTCTAACTTCTAATCTAAATTTAGTAACTATTGAAATTAAAACTCATTAAGAAGCAAGACATCAAACCCACAGAGACAGCTGACCCGGGCTAGTGGGAGCTCCTGGACTCTGGACTGACAGCTGAGGAATCTGCACAGGACCAAACTACTCCTTCTGAATGTGGGTAACAGTTGTGTGGCTTGGGCAGTATTTGGGGCCCCTGGCAGTGGGACCAGGACTTTACCCAAGTGCATGAACTGGCTTTCTAGAGCCCATTCCCTATGGAGGGATATCTTGCTCAGTCTTGATGCAGTGGGGAGGGGCTTGGTCCTGCCTCAACTTGATGTGCCAGACTTTGTTTACTCCCCATAGGAGGCCTTACCCTCTCTGAGGAGTGGATGGGGGATGGGGTAGGAGGGAAGTTGAGGGGGAACAGGAGGAAGGGAGGGAGGGAGAACTGTGATTGGTATGTAAAATGAATAAAAACTGTTAAATTAAAAAAAGAAGCAAGACATGGAATGTATAAAAGCATTGAGGAACAGGGAAGATGAAAAAATACTTTAAAAGAAAAATGTTACTCCTTGGTTAATAGGTGTTATAGTGACTTGGTGAACTCTTGCTACAGTTGGGAGGCTTTAATTTTTTACTTGTAAGGGATCATGAGAACATTTGGCACTAGAGATGGAAAATACCAAATAAACAGATGCCACTCTCCCTCCTTGACAGTATTCACTCTGCGATATGCAACTGCCAGTCATAAATAGAACTGAACAGAGACAGCGTCATCAGCATTACAGTCACTTCATAAGGTAACTTAAGAAGGCTGGGAATTGACTTCAGTGTGGTGCTGAAATCATGATTATTTTAAAACAAGTTTATTTTCATTTTATATTTATTTATTGGAGATGGGAAGAGAGAGAGAGAGAGAGAGAGAGAGAGAGAGAGAGAGAGAGAGAGAGAGAGAGAGAGAGAGAGAATAAACATGTGTTTTGGTTTTTTTTGTGTGTGTACATGTGTGCATTTGTGTGCACCCCCCCACACACACACATGCAAGTGTGCCTGTGTGTCTGTGTTCATGTGTTGTGGTGTTCAGGTAGAGGTCAGAGGACAACTTGTAGGGAGCTGGTTCTCTCCTTATATCAGGTCTTGGTGGCAACTGTCTTTATCCCTTGAACCACTTCACTGGCCTCACAATCATAATCCTTTTCAGTGTGTTTGCATGGGTACATGTTTTTGTTTGTACAGCCATTAGCACAAAGGAAGAGGTCAGGGGAACACATTCAGTATCCTGTTCTTTTATTTTACACTTATTCCTTTGAGACAAGTTCTCTCATCAAGCCTGAATCTGGATTGCTGGTCAGCAATCCCCAGAGAGCCTCCTCCTATCTTTGCTATCTTTGCAGTTACAGGTGGGAAACACCCTGCTTGCCTGTTTACATGGGTGCTGGGGATTGACATTCAGGTCCTCAGGCTTGAGCAGTAAACTCTCTTATTCACTGAGCGATTTCCCCATCACTGACATCATTAGAAAGTAGTTGTATTTATTTCTATCAAAGCATATTAAAGGTTTCAAATGGATATTGTGTTCAGTTGCTATGTTTTATGAGATCGAATAAATGGCTTAGAAGAAATTTCATAGGGTATGCAGAGAAATCTATCCAATACACACATTCAAAATTTTAATCAGAATTATTTGATAGTTTCAATTTATTTAAATATAAGAAACACAAACTACCATATCAACACATTATATATACTATTAGTGCATAAAAGAAGCCTATTAAATTTAATACATTAATAAAATAACATTTTAAAATATGACTTTAAATTTATAGTATACAAAATGCATTTACCCTGAAAGAATACTGGTTTATTTTAAATATTTTAGTGCTATTAAAATTGCATAATACTAGGTGATGTTGCTATTTAAAGATTTGTTTTTCTGTTCATTTCCTTATATTTTAAAATAGTGTTTCTGTTTATGAGTTCAATGGCTGTCACAGTTCAAATATATTTCACAAAGTTACAAAAATTTAATTAGAAACAGCATATTACATTTGAATTTCTTAAATCATGCATATTTTAATCCCAGTCAGTAATTATAGGTATATTTCTTCTTTTATTTTATTTCAGATTATAATATACTCATACCCTTTCTCTCTCCCTTTTCTTCAAGCCCTCTTGTATATCCCTTCTTCCTTGCTTTCAAATTCATGGCCCCTTTTTATTTTGTTGTTACTTCACAAATATATACATATATATTTATATACAAATATATACAAATATATACATAAATATATACATATATATATATATCATATATATGGTTACTAAATGCAACTTTCTCAGTCTGTATAATGTTTCTTGTATGTATGTTTTCATTTAATGATTTCATATAACATTTCAGTTGTATTTGGCAATTAATGACATAGTTACAATTTGCACTTTTACAAATGAGTTGATATATTTTGAGTTTTCTTATGTAGAGAAGTTTTGAAATATGCTTGAAATACAGTTTCTAATGCTGTTTTGTTTATGTGACAATTTGCATTAAATTGTTAGCATATATTCATTATACAAAGGGATGGGTTTCCTGTTGTCATGTTAATTCACAGATACTTTCCATATCCACCCAATAACCCTTTCCTGTCCACCTTCCTCCTAAATAACCCCTGTCCAGATTCATGTCATCTTTCTATCTTTGTTTGTTTGTATACCTACATATTTTTGTGTGTATGCATAATATTAGATTCCATGTCTGAGAGAATATATGGAACATTTTTCTCTCTGAGGCTTATACTTTTACTTTTTGTAATCTACACATTTTTTTCTTTTTGTTTTTTTTAAGACAGGGTTTCTCTGTGTAGTTTTGATACCTGTCCTGGATCTTGCTCTGTAGACCAGGCTGGCCTTGAACGCACAAAGATCTGCCTGGCTCTGCCTCCCAAGTGCTGGGATTAAAGGCGCGTGCTACCATGGCCCGGCCTACACACGTTTTTTTTTTTTTTTTTTTTTTTTTATTCAGGACTAAATCACATAAGGATAGAATTGTTTCAAACATTTGTTTGTAAACTCTAAACAAGGAGACTTTGTTCACAATAGTAAATTTGTCAATTGCCAGTCAGTTGTCAATGTTGGAATTAATTGGGGGTATTTTGTAATTGTATGTTTGCATTTTTAAAATGTATCAATGTTCTATTGACATTAAATGATAGGTCTTCAAATTTGGAAAGATTATTTTTGTAAAAGACAAATACTGCAAATATCTCATATAAATTCACCATCAATAAAAAATAATATTAAGTGAATTGCATTGTATCAAAATAGCCTTAAAGTGCAATCATATAGCCTTTCTGTTTCATGGCTTCTTCTCTACATAATACAAAACAGACATAGAGACCTAATGTAATAGTATATCTGTATATTGAATATTGGTAAAAATTAGTTACTTTTAATACTAAGTTGCTAAATATAGTCACTGATAAGTAATAAATTGCATTGAGTTTCCTTGAAGCAGCACCGATTTTTGTTTTGTTTATTTGTTTATTCAGAAAAGATCTCGTGTACCCAAAGCTCACCTCAAATTCACTATGTGGCTGAGGATAATCTTTAAATTCTAATCTTCCTGCCTCAATTTCACAAGTCCTTTGATTACAGCTGTGCATCACCACTACTAGTTTTATCATGCCGAGGACGGAATTCAAAGCTTGCTGAATGCCGAGGAAATACTCTACAAACTGAGTTACATGCCAGCCCAGGAATTCTTATAAATTCTTGTAATGATTCCCATAACTTCTATAAGTGAACTAATATCACTTGGTACAGTACAAATTGTTCACTTAAATTTGGATTTCAAATAAGCACTGATTAATTTTGTAGTGCATATATGTTCCAAATATTGAATTGGATGTATTAATACTAAAAATCTGTATTCCTAGAAATCTGGAGTCTAGGTCAGAGAATTACTGACTTTGAGGTTATGCTGGACTACACACTGAGACCTTGTTTCCAAAAGAAAATAACCCAAATGAAAGTGAGTTTAAAATAAAATACCCACAAGATGGTGTAACATCTATAAAATTATAATATTTTTTCTGACACATATTTGAGAATATGAATACTCTTGAGATATTGCTGGTGGAAATGTGAATATCATAAACCTTGGTGGGGGAGCAACATGACCATGTACTGTATTTACAAATGCATATAATCTTCAGTAAAGCTATTCTAGGAATTTAATCAATTAGGTAGAATGTCCAGTAGGAAATACATTATTTGAAAGGGTACTGATTTCAGAACTCTTCATAAGAGAACAATAACAGGTTAAAAGTGAATATACTTAAAAGGTGAGATATATTATAGTACTATGATAACTATCACGCAACTATTTAAAATACATGTTTGATCTGTGACAGTTGACAGTTATAGGTTTTTGAGTAAGAACAGCAATATAGTAAATATGTGCATAAAATTATACCAGTTTGATAAGAAACTGTTCAAAGCCTTATGTGAACACATGCATATGTGAGAAGAAATATGAAAAAATCCTTTTCTCTCTTTTTAATTCTTGTTTAGTTTGGACTTGTTCTACTCATCGTACTAAAATTTCCAGAAAAAAAAAAAAAAAGATACCCACCTAGCACTCTACTGTCATTGAATTGATGAAACAATTCTATAACTGCCTAACTACTTCCCATTCTTGTCAATTGGGATTGAATTTGTGTTATTGCTTAGTATATGATTCTATGGATGTTTTGCCATTTGTAGCCAAATACATTACTAATTTATCCAGATTTATACTTGCAATGTGTTTGTGGGTAATGGTCAAAGGGGGGACTGATAGGAGGAAGGACACAGAATGGGAAAATAATGATGCAAGATGAAAACACAAGTACACAGTACCCCAAAATTTCACACATATAATATGATCATATTTTAGGTTTATTAACTATATATATGATCTACATGTATAGATACAACTTTAAGCTTAACTAAATTGAAGTAACAGCCTAAGTGCTTAATTAGATTGTATTGATCTCAAGACAGGATGTGGACTATCATCTATTTTTGAATACTTAGTAATAATTCAAGTACTATGCCAATTCATTCATATAATGTGTTTTTATTTATTTACTTTTTCATTGTTTCAACAGGCTCTTGCTAGGTATCTCAGGCTAACTTCCAAATGACTAGGTAGTCCACAGTGGCCTCACATTCATAGTCCTGTCCCAGCCTCCCAAGTGCTTGGATTACAGTTGTGCAGCACTGTAGTAACTGTTTTATTAAATATTCACCACAACAAATGAAGGCGTGGACTTTTTCTCCCGTTAAATATATTACTAAGTAGATACAAAAACTCGAAGACAACTAGCAGATTTATATAGCTAGTATATAAAACAACTGGAATTAAAATATACCCTGGCTTGCTGGGAATAGTGTGCAAGCCTTTAATCTCAGCATTTGGATGACACAAGCAGAGAGGCAAGAAGTTCTCTGTAAGTTCAAGGACAGTCTGGTCTACAAAGTAAGACCCTGTCTCACACACACACACACACACACACACACACACACACACACACACACACACTTATACACACTTGTGCATTGTAGACAAATTTCTAAGCGGTCTTATTAAATAAAAAACACGGAGCCAAATATAGGCATGAAAGCCTTAGGAATCAGGAAAATAGGAATAGACACCAGCTAACCTTACCTCACCACGCTGAAGCTTCCAAACTGTGCTACTTCCCGTCTACCCACACCTTTATTGTCTTGCTATTCTGCCATCTCATTGACTCTTAGCCCAGCTACCTCACTTCCTTGTCACTGCCTGTCTGTACAGACCTCCAGATCTCTATGGTTGGTACTGGGATTAAAGGCGTATGTCACCATGCTTGGCGCTATTCCCTAGTGGCCTTGAACACACAGAGACCCTGCCTGCCAAGTGATCAGATTAAGGGTGTGGGCTACCGCTGCCTGACTTCTATGTTTACTTAAAATGGCTTGCTATTTCCTCTGATCTCCAGGTAAACTTTATTAACATACAAATAAAATATCACCACATTTTAACACAAATAAAATATCACCACAATGCATACACATGCATAAGCAACACTGCTGTTTTCACTTATAAAATAAATCATATAATAAGGTTTGCTTAATTTACTTGATGAGTAAGAGTTGCTTTCATTTTTAAGGTATAATATAGCAATGAAATAATAAAAGTACAGTTCAGCTGTACTTTTAGTCATCTTATAAAGTTAGTTAATATACATTGAATTTTTTGTCCAATTGCTTGGTTCTACTCGAGAGTTTTCATGGACATAGCAAATAGGTCTCAATTACAGCATAATTTAAATTCAAATAAGAAGAAATTGAAAATATTTAACATTATTTCCCTCATATCGTACTAAAACTAAAGGACCAATATTCATCAGCAAAGGGTCCACCCATTCCTTTCTAATTGATACTTCTTATTTTATTTTATTTTATTTTATTTTATTTTATTTTATTTTATTTTACAATACAATTCGGTTCTACATATCAGCCACGGATTCCCTTGTTCTCCCCCCTCCCGCCCCTCTCCCCTTCCCCCCAGCCCACCCCTCATTTCCACCTCCACCAGGGCAAAGCCTCCCTTGTGGACTGAGATCAACCTGGTAGACTCAGTCCAGGCAGGTCCAGTCCCCTCCTCCCAGGCCGAGCCAAGCGACCCTGCATAGGCCCCAGGTTTCAAACAGCCAACTCATGCAATGAGCACAGGACCCGGTCCCACTGCCTGGATGCCTCCCAAACAGATCAAGCTAATCGACTATCTAACCCATTCAGAGGGCCTGATCCAGTTGGGGGCCCCTCAGCCATTGGTTCATAGTTCATGTGTTTCCATTCGTTTGGCTATTTGTCCCCGTGCTTTATCCAACCTCGGTTTCTTAAATTTCTTCTTTATGAAGTCATAAAAAACAAGTGTTATGCCTGCATTCTCAAAGCATATCTGATGGCAACCTGTCTCACATGCAAATTTTATTATGAAAGAAACATTTTTTTCTTTGTTTTGACCACATGTGCTTTCCCCTTGCTTCCAAACAACTGCACCCTATGCAAGGCCAGATGGAATGTAAGACAATGAACAGAAGATTGAAGATAATGAGATTCTCAGTTTTAGTAAATTATTTAAAAAATGACAAGCGCTAAGAACCTGATACGCATTTGTATAGTTACTTAAGAAGAGAACTTTCAAACCCTGACTTGAGAGAAAAGAGGGACATGAAATCAAATTAAATAAATTAAGAACTTCACAATAAATGTATCCACATGAATTCATATTATTGCTAACAGAGGAGTAAACAAAGGGATTCCTGTTTGCAACATGGCCTGGTTAGCCTTATTTGGCAACTTAACATAGCCTAAATTCATCTGTGAGGAGCCTCAAATGAGGAAAAGCCTAGATCAGGTTGGTCTATGGGAATGTCTGTGGGGAATAGCCTCATTTGTCAATTGATGTAGGAAAAACCAGCCCAGTGTGTGTGGCATTATTCCACAGGGAGATGGTCCTGGGTTGTGTAAAATGCTAGCCATAAAAGCAAGCCAGCAAGTAGCATTCATTGATGGTTCTGATTCTTGACTCTAGTTCTGCCCTGACTTCTCTCAGTTAAGGACTATGAATTGGAAATACAAGCCAAAGAAACCCTTTCCTCCCCATGTTGATTTTGGTTAAAGCATTGTATCATAGCAACAGACAAAAAACTAGAATGCTGTATTTCTTCTGAATTCCTAACATTTTTAGTCTCAAATTCTGTAGTATATTAAAAGGAAATTTGGAGTAAACCAGTGCTCAGTATGTGCTGCAGTTTAGTTAATTTTAATTTTACATAAGATCATGTGTATTACTTATATAGTTATTCCACTGAAAAAGGAAGTCTGATTTTTCTGAATTAACACATTGATAAGAAATTTCTTTTTTTTTTTTTTTTTTTTTTCGAGACAGGGTTTCTCTGTGTAGCTTTGCGCCTTTCCTGGAACTCACTTGGTAGCCCAGGCTGGCCTCGAACTCACAGAGATCCGCCTGGCTCTGCCTCCCGAGTGCTGGGATTAAAGGCGTTTGCCACCACCGCCCGGTTTTTTTTTTTTTTTTTTTGGTTTGAATGCTGGTAATAGTACTCAAAGCAACCCTAATTTATATGCCATGTGACTGAAATAGTGTTAAAATGCTGGTAAATTCCAGTAATTGACGATAAATCAAATTTTGTTCCAAATCCTACAGATGTACTGTGTTATTCAGCTTGGACTACAAAAACAAAAATACCTTGGATTTAGTGGCTTAAACAACAAGGAGTTATTTTTCACAGTTCTTGAGGCTAGAAAGCTGAGATTAGAGTACTAGTGTCTCAGGAAAGGGACCCTTCCAGACTGCAGAAGATAGCGTTTTCTCTGACTCCTCTCACATAACACAGGAGAATCTGCCTTCAGGGACTTACATAATGATACCTATACTTCCATAATCTATCTGTTAATCCCCACTCACTGAAAGTTAGGAGTCCAACAGAAGAGTTTGTGATGATGATATAGAAACATTCAATAGTTATAATTGAATGAGATACATAAAAAACATTCATTTATATACAGTAATTTAAAATGTATTTTGGATAATCATTCACAATGCAAAAATCATACATCTATGTGGTTTGCAGTGAAACGTATTTGGCAGATTAGTACAAAATGTATTTCTCTCGAAAATTTCAACATGCATGTTCTTTGTGTACAGTCTCTGAGATGCTTTCCATGAAACAAATCAGTTTTGCTTCATTCAGTGTTTTCCAAAATTGCATTACATTATTAGACATTGTTGTATAGAAAACACTGAGAATTGCTAGTTTCTTTCTGACATGCTCTGCTTTGTCTTCATGTCTCCCAAAGGGGATTCTAACCATACATTTTGTGAATTTGGGTAAGACATGCAATATTATATATGCCCTGCAAAAACAACAAAAAGAATGTTGAATTGAAACAACATATGGAGCCATGGTATAAAACATGTTTAAATATTATATGATTAATATTTAGTATCTTACTCAGAACAATTTTTTTTAATTTATCACTTTTATTATTATTAATGTTTATATGTATGTATGTATGCACATTTTTGTTTTATTGTTTGAGACAGGGATTCTCTGTGTAACCTTGGCTGTCCTGGAACTCGCTCTGTAGACCAGCCTGGCCTCAAACTCTGAGATCTGCCTGCCTTTGCCTTCTGAAGGATATTTTTTATTTTCTATATTTTGAAACTAAATTTTTTTACAACATTTTCCCCTTTCTCTTCCTTTCTTTGAACCCCTCCTATGTTTCTTTAAAGAAAAATGGGATAGAGGCCATGTATTTGAGAGAGAGCAAGAGGAAACATAGGAAGGATTCAAAGGAGGAAAGAGAAAGGTATATAATATATAATATGTATATGTACTACACACATACACACACACACACACACACACACACACACACACACACACACAACCTGCACAGCCTGCTCAGTCCTTATTATGTTATTGGTTTGTGTATGATTTCAGGTCTGACCACTTGGATCTGCATAACTAACTGGAGGGCTCTTCCATTGATGGGATCATGTGAGATTTCCTCCTTCCATGTTATCATGTGTATTGTTGATAGACTCTTTAGTTCTTGTTTAGGCTGCCTTGTTGTTGAGACAAATGGGTGAATCTCCCAGACGTTTCTGTGAGACTCATTCTCACAGCAAACGTACTGTTCTTGCAGCTTGTGTAATCTTTCTGTTGCCTTTTCCTGTATGTTGCCTGAACATTAGGTTCAAAAGTTGTGTTTTTCATTTTCCATTTGGGATTCTGCACTAAAGGACTACTTGTTCTCCCTTTTTTGGTCAGTTGTTATTTTCTCTAAATGTCTCTATGTGTTGCAAAGGGAAGTTTCTATGTCGAAGAGTAAGTGGTCATAGTAGGTTCTCTTCAAAGATCTATAACCTCACTAGCCCTAGGTTGTTGAGTAAGTTTCTAGTACCACATATGATTTTCCTCTGGTTGAGTAGGCCTTGAGACAAATCACAGAGCATTATATTGAAAAGGAAGATAGTGGCAGCTCTGTCACATTTATGATTTCAGAAGGGCTGCTTCAACTTTTTCTTTATTTAGGATAATGTTTGTAAGATTGTGGCTGGCTCAGCAGGGCTGTCTAAATTAGGTAGAGTCACTTGATGTGCTAGGCTAAATCAGAGGGTTTGGGTATGGTACCTGGAGGGGAGCATCAGGCAGACTCACTGGGCTAGACGCTGCCACAAGTTGTGCAAGACCTATCTGAGCTGAGATGATAGATGTGGAATGAGAATGGGCAAGTATTACAAGTAGATGACAGATGGTTTCCTGACATGAGGCTGAAGGTTGTGATGGGGCAAACAAGGCTATCCAGACTAGGCTGGGGCACTAGTGTGGGACTTTGGTTAGATCTTGGGGACCGGGAAACATGCATTGATTAGAGGACCAAGATGACTTACCTACCTAGATTCTGGTACAAAATGTTTAGGACCTGGCTGACAAGAAGTACGTTGATGGTGATGTGAGCCATTTAATTATGTGAATGATAAAGGGAGGATACATGAAATACATCTGTATCACTATAGATGACTTTTAACTATCTAGAAGACTGATTGTTATAAACAGTGATCTGGAGTGTATTCTAATACTACAGCACATGGCAACCACTCTTTAAAACAAACATACATGTAAAAATCAATTAGAAAAGATTCATTTGACTAATTGTTCTACATAAACTTTCAGAGTAGAAGTTGGTTCATTTGACTAATTGTTCTACATAAACTTTCAGAGTAGAAGTGATCAATTTTTTAAAAGAGATACAAAAACCTTCAAAGTGTGAAGTAAATTTCCACAATCCCATTTTTAAATGTCATGACAGACCTAGAAACAATTAAGTGAATATAACTAATTAAAACCAAATTACTAAATCAATAGTGTAATTTAGGCTAAACTAAAATTCACTCTAACAGACTTGAAATACTAAGATTTGACAAGCTAGATACTAGATCTCAATTAAAGTGTGTAATCCCACTGGCCAGGAATTTTGCAGAAAAAAAATGTATTCTGATTTGAGTTTAATGAAGAGGTCTACTATGTTTTCAGAAAATATAAAATTGTCCAACATTAAATAAGCTGAACAAAATTCTTCACAATATATACATTAAGATTAGAGTAGTCTTAAGATGATGCCTATATGATGAGATGACCTTTAATTAATTTTAAACACATTAATGTATGGATATTTGTTTCCTTTTGTGTTTATTGTGATATTCTATTTATAGCCAAAAATTCTTTCAGTAGAAAACTGCACTGCTGTTGGAGTTTTGAGATTTGTGCAGATGAAATTCTCTGTGATACTTAAGTAATAGCACAAGACTTTAAAAATCTATAGGCATGCGCCGGGTGGTGGTGGCGCACGCCTTTAATCCCAGCACTTGGGAGGCAGAGCCAGGCGGATCTCTGTGAGTTCGAGGCCAGCCTGGGCTACCAAGTGAGTTCCAGGAAAAGGCGCAAAGCTACACAGAGAAACCCTGTCTCGAAAAACCAAAAAAAAAAAAAAAAAAAATCTATAGGCATGCAAAAGAAAAAGTGTGAAGCATAGAAAAGTCACCAGTAGTATACAGTAGGTGAAAATATTGAAGGAAGAAATGTATATTTAGGGCAGGATGGAAAATTTATACTACAGCTGTACTAATAATTGGTAGAGTTTAGGATATTAATTTATTTAATTGTCCTTTAGTTATATGAATACAGACTATGGAAGATATGGAATAATATAATAAAATAGTTTGGACAATGATAATTATCTCCTGATTACCACTGAATAAGAAATATTAACTTTGAGAGGCTGGAGAGATATTCCAGTGATTAAGAACAGGTACTGCTCTGGTAGAAGACCTGCATGTCAAGCAGCTCACGGTTGCCTATAATCCCAGCTCCAAGGGATATTAGGCCTGTTTCTAGACTCCCTGGATACCTGCATTCATGTGTATACATATATAAAGCACACGTGGAAACATATAATTAAAAATAAAAATAAATCTAAAAGGAAAGGAACATTAGCTTTTAAAATGCATTTATTCTTTGAAATTTTCATATATTCATTTAATTAATTCTGGCCACACTCATCATGCTACTCTTTCTTATCTCCATCTAAGTCCTACCCACACTCCTTCCTTCCATTTTCAAATTTTCTGTTTGCTTGTTTGTTTGTTCTGTTTTTTGTTTTGGTACCCTAAATTTAACCAGGACTTCTTGAGTGGGCATAGGTGTAAAGGCATCCAATGGAACATGAGAAGCTGTCCAGTGGCTACATCACTGAATCTAGTGACTTTCTCTCCTCCAGCAGGCTTCTGCTGTCATCAGCTCCTCTAGATAGGGCTCCACATGTCCCCCTTCCATCCATTATTATATTTTTCTGGCCTGGTCTTGTACCAGTCCTATATAGGCAAACAATTTTTCTAAGTTCATACTATCCCTGGCTACATCATACTCACAAGATAGTGTTCATGGCCAGCCCTCTTTCCTGACATTTGGCTCTTGCCTTTTCAACTCCCTCTTCTCCATAATGTTCTCTGAACCTGGGAGGGGGTTATGTTGGTGAATTTTAAATATTTAAGAGACACAATTTGATCAATAATATTATTTATGCATATGAAGAAAACATTTATTTTATTAGCCAGTGTTTGTGCTGGTGTAGTTGTGATTATTGCTTGTTGTGATTTGAGTTTAGGAGAGTAAACCATGTGTGGTGTGAATTCATTTTCCTCTGCAACATACTGACCAACATTGGCTATCATATTAATGATTAAAACTCAGAGTAAACAATTACAGAAGAATCTAACATGGAGATATAATTGATTAGGACTAGACAACTTCCAGTGAAATGTTTGTTGGATGGTGTACTAGCTGAGTAAAAGGTATGAAGAAAGAGGAGAGGGCACATTAAGATAAAAGGAGTCTAACTTATTCAGGAACATACTGATACTGGTAATAGAATAATTTTGATAACTATGCCTCTCATATAGAGCCATATTGAAAAGCATCCTTTGAACAAATAACCAATGTTGAGAACTTTATTTTGAGTCTTTAAAAAATGGCTGTACAAGTGACATCTGAGAATGAGTGGACTAGAATCTCTCAGTGCTTTCACAGAAAGAATAAACAAAGGACAAAATCTAGAGTATGCAAAAAGAAATTTTTACTTATTCTTTTCTCATCCAGACCATAGATTCCCCTCCTTGAACTTCTCCCTGTCTCCAAGATCAAATCCCTCATCCAGTCTTCCCCCAGAAAAGAACAGGCCTTCCAGGGACATCAACTGAACACAGAACAAAACACAATAAGACCAGGCACAAATCCTCACATTAAAGCTGAGTGAGGCAATCCACTAGGAGAAAAAGGGTACCAGAGGGCAGAGACATCCCACTCCCACTGTCAGAAGTCCCCCCAAAACACAAAGCCAACAAAAGTAACATGTGCAGAGGACTTAGTGCAGACTCACGCAGGCTCCTCATTTGCTGCTTCATTCTCTGTGAGCCCCCAAGAGCCATGTTTAGTTGATTGCTCAGTCCATGCTCTCATGGTGTCCTCAACCCTAGGTGCCCTCCAATTACACAGAACCCCCTCCCAAATGCCCTCCAGTTCCAATTGTTTCTCTGAGTACTCTCTCTCTCCATCCTGCTTCCAACCTGATTCCTCCTAGTCCCATCCCCACCTGCTCCTAGTCCAAGCACAAAATCTTTTTTTTATTTCATTTTCCCAGGGAGATCTATCCCCTAACCCTCTAGAGCCCTCCTTGTTTCTTGGTCTTTCTGGGTCTGTGGATTGTAGCATAATAGTTATTTACTTAACAGCTAATATCCACTTATAAGTGAGTATATTCCCTGATTGTGTTCCTGTGTCTGGTTCATCGTACTCAGGACGATTTTTTTCTAGTTCCATTTGTCTGCAAATTTCATGCTGTCATTTTTTTTAACAGCTGAGTAATACTCCATTGTGTAAATGCACATTTTCTTTATCTGTTCTTCAGTGGAGGGACATCTAGGTGGTTTCCACTTTCTGAATATTATGAATAAAGCTGCTATGGACATAGCTGAGCAAATGTCCTTGTGGTAGAATGAAGTATACCCAGGAATGGTATAACTGGGGGTTGAGGTAGATCTATTACCAATTTTCTGAGGAATTGCCATATTGATTTCCATAGTGGCTATGTAAATTTGCACTCCCACCAGCAGTGAAGGACTGTTCCCTTGCTCCACATCCTTACAAGCTGAGGATGTGCTTTTTAGTCTTATCCATCAGACAGGTGTAAGATGGAATCTCAAAGTAGTTTTGATGTGCTTTTTCCTGGAAGCTAAGGATATTGAACATTTCTTTAAGTGTTTATCAGCCACTTGTGGTTACTTTATTGAGAATTCTCTATTTAGATCTGTACCACATTTTTAAAAATTGGATAAGTCCCTTTTTTATATATAGTTTCCTGAGTTCTTTATACATTTTGGGTATTAGACCTCCATTGAATGTTGAGTTTGTAGTTGGAAGGTTTCTCTGATCCTGCCTGGCCGCCCTGTGGTCCCACAGCAGCTTATAAAATAATTACTCAGAAGCTTATATTAATTATAAGTGCTCAGCCATTAGCTCAGGCTTATTATTGACTAGCTCTTACACTTAAATTAACCCATAATTCTTATCTATCTTCAGCCACGTGGCTTGGTACCTTTTCTCAGTTCTGCCTTGTCATGTTGCTTCCTCTAAGTCTGGCTGGCAACTCCTGATTCTGTCTTTCCTCTTCCCAGAATACTCCTAATCTGCTTATCCCGCCTATACTTCCTGCCTGGCTACTGGCCAATCAGCATTTTATTAAACCAGTGTACAAAAGCATTATCCCACTGCATGAGTTGGTAATTTTTTTCCTATTTTGTAGGCTGCTGTTTTGTCTTTCCTATTGATGGTATCCTTTGCCTTACAGATGCTTTTCAGTTTCATGAGGTTGCATTTATTAAATGTTGATCTTAGTGTCTGCACTATCAGTTTTCTGCTCAAGGAGTTGTCACCTGTGCCAATGCTCCAAAGCTATTCCCTACTTTCTCTTCTATCATGTATAGTGTATCTCATCTTCTTTTGAGGACTTTGATCCACTTGGATTTGAGGTTTGAATAGGGTGAAAAAATATGGATCTATTTACATTCTTCTACATACAGACATCTAGTTTGACCAACATCATTTATTGAAGATGCACTCCTTTTTCCAGTGTTTCTTTCTGGCTTCTTCATCAAAATCATGTGTCCATAGGTGTGGGGATTTGGATCTGGGTCTCTGATTTGATTACGTTGATCAAACTGT
This sequence comes from Peromyscus eremicus, assembly GCF_949786415.1. Classification (NCBI taxonomy): domain Eukaryota; kingdom Metazoa; phylum Chordata; class Mammalia; order Rodentia; family Cricetidae; genus Peromyscus; species Peromyscus eremicus. The sequence continues at coordinate 106,324,088 of NC_081439.1, forward strand.
CTGTGTGTTTATGCCAATACCATGCAGTTTTTATTACTATAACTCTGTAGTACAACCTTAAATCATTGATTGTGGTAACTCCGAAGTTCTTTTATTGTTCAGGATTATTTCAGCTATACTGGGATTTTATTTTTCCATATGAATTTGAGTATTGTCCTTTCAAGGTCTGCAAAGATCATGTTGGAATTTACAAGTATTGCTTTGAATCTGTAGATTGCTTTTGTAGGATGGCCATTTATTTTTACTATATTGATTCTACCAATCCATGAGCAGGAGAGATCTTTCTATCTTCTGATACCTTCTTCAATTTCTTTCTTTGAATACTTGAAGTTTTTGTCATACAAGTCTTTCACTTACTTAGTTAGAGTTACACCAAGTTGTTTTATATTGTTTGTTTCTATTTTGAAGGATGTTGTTTCCCTGTTTTCTTTCTCAGACTGTTTGTCATTTGTATATAGGAGGGCTAGTAATTTTTTACATGATCTTGTATTCAGATTCTTCGCTGAAGTTGTTTTTCAGCTGTAGGAGTTCCCTGGTATAATTTTTGAGTCATGTTATGTATGCTATCATACATAATACTGATATTATTATATTATATTACCACAAATACTGATACTTTCTGTTTGTGAGTATTGTATTTAGTATTTGTGAGTATTACACTTTCTGTTTGTGAGTATTGTGTTTTCTACTTGTGAGTATAGATGCTTTCTGTTTGTGAGTAAACTTATTTGAGGGTCAGAGAATAGAACAGCCACTATATTAAACATAGAGGTTAGGCAGTGGTAGCACACACCTTTAATCCTAGCATTCCAGAGGCAGACATTCACCTGTATTTAAAGCCACACTGGAAATAGCCAGGCATGGTGCCACACACCTTTAATCCCAGGAAATGATGGCAGGAAGCAGCAAGATATATAAGGCCTGAGGACCAGGAACTAGGGGCTTTTAAACTTTGAGATTTTTTTAGCAGCAGTTCAGCTGAGATCCATTTGGGTGAGGATTCAGAAGCTTTCAGTCTGAGGAAACAAGATCAGGTGAGGAATTGACAAGGTGAGGTTGGCTGTGGCTTGTTTTGCTTCTCTGATCTTTCAGCATTCACTCCAATAACTGGCTCTAGGTTTGTTTTTATTAATAAGACCTTTTAAGATTTGTGCTACAAGTATTTAGTATTTTTGTATCTTTGTTCATAATAGAAATTGGTCTGTAATTCTCTTTCTTTGTTGAATCTTTATGTGGTTTGTGTATCAGGATGACTCTGACCTTACAAAATGAATCTGGCAGTATTGCTTCTGTCTCTATTTTGTGGAATAATTTGAGGAGTAGTGATGTTAGTTCTTCTTTTGAATGTCTGGTATAATTCAGTGCTTAAACCATCTGGCTCTGGGTTTTTTTAGGTTGAGAGATTTTTAATGACTGCTTCTGTTTCCTTATTGGTTATAGGTGTATTTAAATTATCTGATCTTGATTTGACTTTGGTAAGTGGTATGAAAATTATTCATTTCTTTTAGGTTTTCCAATTTTTGTGGAGTACAGGTTTTAAAGTAGGATTTAATGACTCTTTGGATTTCCCCGGTGTCTGCTGATGTGTCCCCCTTTTCATTTCTAATTTTCTTAATTTGGATATTCTCTTTCCATCTTTTAATTTGGATAAAGGTTTGTCTATCCTGTTGATTTTCTCAAAGAAACAACTCTTTCTTTCATTGATTCTTTGTTTTGTTGATTTTGCTTCTATTTTATTGATTTCAGCCCTCAGTTTGAGTATTTCCTCTCATCTACTCCTATTGGGTATGCTTACTTCTTTTTGTTCTAGAGTTTTCAGATGTGCTGTTAAGTTGATAGTATGAGATCTCTCCTTTTTTATGTAGACACTTAGTGCTATGAACTTTCCTCTTAGCATTGACTTTCATGGTGCCCCCTAAGTTTGGGTATGTTGTGTATTCATTTTCATTGAATTCTAGAAAGTCTTTAATTTTTTTTATTTCTGTCTTGATCCAATTTTCATTCAGTAGAAAGTTGCTCAGTTTCCATGAGTTTGTAGGTTTTTTGTTGTTTCTGTTTTTGTTGAAATCCAGCTTTGACATGAGGTTGTTTCAAATTTTCCTGTATCTGTTAAGACTTGCTTTGTGACCAAGGATGTGCTTAACTTTGGAGAAAGTTCTGTGATGTGCTAAGAAGAAGGTATATTATTTTGTATTTGGTTAGATGTTCTGTATATATGTCTTGTAGAATATTGCTTTAATTATGTAAAGATGTGTTACATTTGTTTCACCTTACCTGCCTAATACACCTTATTAGTCAAATAAAGAGCTGAACAGACAATAGCTAGGCAGAAGAAGGATAAGCAAGGATGGCAGGCAGAGAGAATATATAGGAGAAGAAATCTAGACTTGGGGAGAAGAACAAAACAAGAGAAGAAGGAGGAGGAAAGATCGAGGGATACATCCAGGGCAAAAAGCCAGGCAGCTGCAAGCTGGCCAGATGTGAGAAGCAGTGAAAGTAAGACACACAGAAGGAACAAAAAGTAAAAAAGGCCCCAAGGCAAAAGGTGGATAAAGGGAAACACGTTAATTTAAGTTAAAAGAGTTAGCCAGAAACAAGCCTGAGCTAGGCTGGGCATTCAAAAGTAATAATAAATCTCTGTGTCATGATTTGGAAGCTGATTGGTGGCCCCAAAAGAAAAAGTCTGTTACAGATATGTGTTAGGTCCATGTTGGCTATCATATCTGTTAGCTCCATTTTTTTCTGTTTAGTTTTTGGCTTGATGACCAGTTCATTGTTGAGAGTGGAGTATTGAAGTCACCCATTGTTGATGTGTGAGGGTCAATGTGTTATGTAAGTTTTGGTAACTTTTTTTATAAATCTTATTGTCCTTGAATTTGGGGCATAAATGTTAAGAAGTGAAACATCTTGGTGGATTTTTTCTTTCATGAGTATGAAGTATCTGTCCTCATGCTTTTGATTAATTTTGGCTTGAAATCTATTTTGTTAGATATTAGAATGGCCAAACCAGCTTGCTTCTTAGGTCCATTTGCTTGGAAAATCTTTTTCCTACCCTTTACTCTGAGGTAATGGCTACCTTTGCTGTAGATGTCTGTTTCTTGTATGCAGCAGGTGGATACTGTTTTTGTATCCTTACTGTTAGTGATTTTATTGGAGAATTGAGTTAATTGATATTGAGAGACATCAATGACAAATGATTGTTAATTTCTGTAATTTTGTTGTTGGTGGTGTTGTTGCTAGTGGTGGTGTGTATGCGTGTGTGTGTGTGTGTGTGTGTGTGTGCGCGCGCGCGTTTGTGTGCTTACCTTCTTTTGGTTTTGCTAGTGTGAGATTATTTGTTTCCTGTGTTTTCATGGATGTAGTTGACATTCTTGGGTTGAGGTTGTCCTTCTAGTACCTTCTGGATTTGTAGATATTGTTTAAATTTGACTTTACCACGATATATCTTATTTTTTCCATGTATGGTGATTGCAAGTTTTTCTGGGTATGGTAGTATGGACTGGCATCTGTGGCCTCTTAGTGTATGCAGTACATCTGTCCAGGTCCTTTTGGATCTTAGAGTCTCCATCGAGAAGTCAGGTGTAATTGTAATAGGTCTTCCTTTATACTTGCTCTTTTTCCCTTGCAGCTTTTAATATTCTTTCTTTGTTCTCTAGGTTTAGTGTTTTGATTATGTGGCAAATGTACTTTCTTTTCTGGTCTGTCTTAGTTAGAGTTTCCATTGCTGTTATGAAACACCATGACCAAAACACAAGTTTGGGATGAAAAGGTTTATTTGGATTATACTTCAGTATTGCTGTTCATCATTGAAGGAAGTCAGGACAGGAACTCAAAACAGGGCAGGTTCTCAAAGGCAAGAGCTGATGCAGAAGTCATGGAGGGAAGCTGCTTATCGGCTTGCTTCCCATGGCTTGTTCAGCCCACCTTCTTATAGAACCCAGGACCAACAGCCCAGGGATGGCACCACCAACAATAGGCTGGACCCTCCCCCACTGATCACTAAATGAGAAAATGCCTTACGGCAGGATCGCAAGGAAGCATTTCCTCAGCTGAGGCTCCTTCCTCTGATAACTCTATAGCTTGTGTTAAGTTGACACACAAAGCCACCCAGTCCATTGTCCAGTCTATTTGGTGTTCTGTATGCTTCTTGTATCTTTATAGGCCTTTCCTTCTTTAGGTTAGGAAAATTTTCTCCTATGATTTTGTTGATAATAATGTCTGGGCCTTTGAGCTGGAACTCTTCTCCTCCCTCTATTCTTATTATTCTTAGTTTTTTTTCCTAGTGTCTCAGATTTCCTGCATGTTTTGTCTCAGGAATTTTTTAGATTTAACATCTCCTTTGACCAATGTATCTATATCTTTTGTTATATTTCAATGCATGAGATCCTTTCTTCCATCTCTTGTATTCTCTTGGTTAAGCTTGCCTCTATAGTTCCTGTTCACTTACCTAGATTTTTCATTTCTAGACTCTCTGAATTTGCATTTTCTTTATTACTTCTCTTTCAATTTCAGGTCTGGAACTGTTTTATTCATTTTCTTCAACTTTTTTTGTTTGTTTTCTTAGCTCTCTTTAAAGGATTTATTTAGTCCTCCAACTTTTACACCACACTTTTTTCACACTTTCATTTTCTTTATTTTTCATTGATGCCATATGTATACAAAGTTTCTAAAAAGCTACAAAATGTCTATCACTTTATCAAGAAGCCATCAAAATGTGTCACTTTGCAACAACATGAAAATACCTGCTTGAGCTGACATAAAAATTGCATTTTAAAGTGATGAAATAATTGCATTAACTGTCATGGATATTAAAGTTACTGCAAAAGCTAGAAAATATTACTTTTATGAAGTATTTTATAAAAAAATTCTCTACACATGAACCCTATAATTTTCATATAACTGTCATACTAAAGATACTTTAAAGCCAAAACTTAGAACATTTTTCAACAAAAAGATACCAGTACCTAAGCATAACATTACTGATTTCTTTAAGGGGTTTATTCATTTCCTCTTTAGGGACCTCTAGCATCTTCATAAAGTTGGATTTAAGGTTTTTTTCCTGTATTTCAGCTGTGTTGGAATATTGAGGGCTTTGGTGGAGTAGGATAGATGAGATCTGCTGGTGACATAGTGCCTTGGCTGATGGTTTTTGGCATCTAGGCATCTGGATTTGGGGTAATTATATGTCTAGGTGCTTATTTCTGAGTTTGTCTTTGTTGGATGAGTGTTCTGTTCCTTGATTTTTGTTTCCTCCTTGGTCTTCTGGCCAGTGTGGCCTGTAGTTGAGTAGTGGGTCTCCACCTCGGTTGTTTCTTAGACTTCCGGTGGCTAGTGTGGCCTCTGGTTGAGCAGAGGCTTCTGCCCAAGATGGGGTCTGGGACATGGTAATAAGGAGTAGTCAGGGGCACTGAGAGAGTGGGGGAGGATTCTACTGGCAGTTGGTCTACCTGGACTTCTGGAGGCTACCTTGGCCTCTGGTCAAGCAGAGAGTCTTCTCCTGATTCAGGGCCTAGGGAATGTTGATGAGGAAGGGAGCAGGGATTGATGTGGGGGGCACCCAGAGAGTAGGGGAGGTCTCTGGGTTGGCAGCTACTTGAAATTCTGGAGTAGAGAATAGCTTCTTTTCAAGCATGATGTTCTTTTCCTGAGTTGGGGGCTGAGAGACAGTGATGAGGAGGGGAAAGTGGATTTAGGATAGTGTTGGGGGTACACTGAGAGAATGGGGGAGGTCTGAGGGTGGACAGCCTACCTGGAGTTCTGGTGGCCACATGTCCTCTGGTGAAGCAGGGGATCCCAAAAGAAATTTTAAAGAGCTAAAAATAAATCCTTCTTCCACTCAAAAATAAAAGAAAAATCGAAAGTAAATTCTTCTTCATATAGAAAAAAAAAGAAAAATAACTAGCACTTGCATAATAGTCAAAGGTCTGTGGTGACAAGTTATTTGATAAAATAAGAAAAATCAGACATGAGATAATAGAAAAATTGCTGGAAATTTTTTCTTACTGTTATTCTCATACTGCATAGTTTTTAGTTCAAGGAGTCAACAGCTGTTTCTAATTCATTTTCTTGACCCAGAATGAGCATAGTGAAGTAATTTTTGTGGGGGTTGTTTGAGGAATTTGGAACTCAGGCAAATGAAGGAATTCTATGACTCCCTCTCATGAGGGATTCTTAATCCTCTAGAAACTTCAGTGGAAGCAAAGTCTTCCATAAGTTGCCCTGGTCATGGTGTTTTATTGTATCAAAAGAAAAGTTACTAATACAACAACTATATGAAAACACATAGACAATAGAATACTTTGAAAATAGTGAAGTTATTTTTCAGTAAAAGCATTCTAAAAATGACTATTGGCAAAATTTTCTCCAGCAATTTTGGAGGACAAACAAATATGGTTTATATTTTTAATGATTTTAAAGAAAAATAAGTAACCAAAAATTTATATGTGGAAAAGTGTCCTTCGAATAGGATGAAGAAATGTTAAGGTCAAAATTGTAGAATGCCAGAATATAGTGGAAAAATATAAATCTCTAGTAAAAGTAAAAACATGGGCATCTCTTCATAACTTAAGGTTTTAATTTCACTATTTACTAATTTTCATTTATTTTGTGTTTTTTTACTTATTTATTTTTGTTTTTGGAGGATTGCTTGCCATATTATAAGTGTAGAGGTCAGAGGTCAAGTTCAAGCGTTCGATCTTGCCTTCCATTTTCTCAAGGCAAGGTTTTTCCTGACGTTTATGCTTCTCTGCTATGTATTTCAGGCTAAGTGGCTTATGGATGATCCTCCTGTCTCTGTTTTCTACCTTGCTTTAGGAATTCAGTCTTGCAAAGTTAACTCTTTTACCACCCAAACTATCTTTCCAGCCCCAGGCTTAATGATGTCTTTTGATTTTGTTTTTCTTTTGTTTTGTTTTGTTTTTGTGGGTTTTGATTGTTTTGTATAGAAAATTATAAATCTTTGTTAATGAATACCTATTATACTGTATATATATATATATATATAAGTTATGACAGAAATTTCATAAAATGGGCAGCAAAATAGGAGTATAAATTTATAAACAGTATGTAAGCATCATGACAGCCATATTAAATTATATACAGAATATGTGGAGAAGGAAAAACCAAATCCACTATGGAAAATCAACTTTGAAAAATCAGTAAAATAAGAAATAAGGAATAATATATTTGCAGTATACAAAAAATAAACAATAAAATGGAAAATTTGAATCTCTATTAATATGTACTTTAAAATTAAATAGATTTGAATCCCTAATATAAAGACATATATTAGAAGAATGGATAAAAAAATGATTCAGTAGCATACTCTACATAAAGGATTTACTTTACCAGTAAGGATATACAAAGGAAAAGAATTAAAATTGTAGCTGAAAATAGAAAGCTGAGGAAGATATACTAACATCCAATGAATGCAACATTTTCCTAACACAAATATAGAATCTTTATTAGTTTTCTTTAAACAATTGTCGGAACTGGAATCAAAGATAAATAGAAGGCAAAGTTTTACTTGGTTTTGTTATCAGATTTTGGCAGGTTTATTTTCTTGTGGGGATTTTTTGTTCCTTTTCTTTTTAAAAAAAAATACAAATAAAACATGAAAATCTCAATGTCAAAAACAAAATTTAAAAAACAAAACAAAACAAAAAAACCCGTAATAGTCCAAAACAAAAGTCTTTAGCTGTGTTCTAGACATCAACAGGCTACATCAATAAAATCCAATGGTATAAATGGAAATTTAGAACTGTTTGCTAATGACAAGTCAATAGGACAAAGTTCTGGAAACAACTTTTATTCAGTTAGTCACACTAGCAGGGACCCAGCAGCAGTTGCCAAAAGGAACTTTTCCAACATAAGAAGGGAGTACTGACATCTGCCAAATAATATGGATTTTTTTCTTGCTTCCAAAATGTTTATCAAATCCTGTGTCTCCCAAGAAATGAAACACCCACTGTTAGTGAAGAGCAAGATGCACTCCTAAGGAAATTGCTGTTAAACTCCAGTCTGTATCGTGAGCAGGAAGGTCATTCTTCCCTCTTCTTTAAATATCTATTACTCCTAAAGTATCATTCCAGAAAGCAGGAAGGGAAGGGCTAAAAGGTCAGGGCAGTAAAAAGTTGGGGTAATGGAGCACACAGCATGAACACAAGTGAAATTAAACCTGTACAAACCAAAGCAGTTTATAGCAGACCTTGCTGAGACACCAAAGGCTGGTTGAATGGTTTCACCATTTTGCAGGAGCCAGGGCTCTGTGCTGTGTGGAGTTCAGGGCCAAGTAATTCACCGCCTTGGAATTAAAATCCTGACCATGGCAAACCCTGGTTTCTGCATCATGCCTTCCTGGTGAGGGCCTCCTCTTCCACTGCTTGGTCCAGTCTACTACCAAGCCTTTGGGGCCACGAAGGCCGTTATTCCTAAGATGATCTTCCCTGCCAACATGAGTCTTCTCTTCCACATCCAGATGACTGCATCTCAGAACATGATGGGCCTATTGTTAAAGACCTTCTGAACAGGCTCAAGAATTATCAAACACAACAAAACCAAAGTTGGATAACTTCCCAGCACTGTTAAAGTGAAACTCCCCCACTTTCCCATAATTATGGAAAAAATCCATCAGTTCTGAGTTGTCAGCCTCATGTGGCAGGTTCCTGATGAAGAGTTGGTGACTGTTACCGTGTGCCTTACCATCCATCAAAATTCCACATGGCCTGTTTCACTAGCCTCTCAGATTGACAAGGGCTCCTTCTAAGGAGGGATATTTATCCATTCCTCTTGAACTCCCTAATCTCTCTGAGGCCTTTGTGGTGGAAATTGAGATTCAGGCTTAGATTTCTGTAAGGGCTATGAAGGTGGCACTTAGACCACATGAGGTAATGTCCCCGTCATTGGAACAGCTACACTGAAAGGGAGATTCTTACTTGTCACAAATGCTCAAGAAAATTTTTTCAAGTCCTCCTGTGTTAGGGTGAAGTCCACTGGGGCTGGGAAAGTGCTCTTCTGCAATCCTCAGAAGCAGCTTCCTCTACTGCAGGCTCAGGCTTGTCTCCTTGGATGTTGGACACAAGTTCCCAGACCAGCTGCATCTCTGGTTCTGGCTCCAGCTCCACAACAGGATTTTCCAAATGCTCCACCAAATCATTGCTGACAGCCTGATCATAGAAAGTTTCAGAATCATCAGGCATGACCTCAGATGTCTGCAGTATTTTTTTTTTCAGGTTCCTATTTCTTCCTCAGATTCCTCCTTAGGCCCGGTGAAAAAGCCCCCAAGATTTCATCTTGGTATCTGAAGATGTTATGAACATAGAATTATTGGCAACAGAGCCCCCAGGAGCAAGGACAAAGATCTGTGTAAACCTCTGCGGAGCCTGATTGTTGTTGTGTGATCATCTGGACCGCCCCCTCGTCATTCAGAGTCCTGTGAGCATCCACATGGTGAACCTTGGTGTGGCAATTGGTGAAGTTTTGTAACATTGCTTTCCTGTGGATTTCCATCTGCTCATAGACTGTGTCTGCTGGCTTCCCTTTGGAATCCAAGTACCCGTGGGCATTGGAAGAATTCTTTCCATAAAACCTATGCAGCATGTCCTGGGTCTGGTTAAACAGCATGTAGTACTGTCTCACAAATTCCTGCCCGACCCGTAGGGGACTATGCTTCTCCATAACCATCCCTTTGGTTGATTCTACCTTGCTCAGCCACCATCAGAGCATCTTCTTTTGAAATAGCTGGGAACAAGTACAGAAACCCACTACTGAACAATGTGGAGAGTGAGAGACCTTGCAACATTCAGTCCTAAATGGAATGTCTTCATTAAATCACTCCCCTCAGGATTCAGGGAACCTTGGAAGGCTGAGCAGCAGGTTGCGGCTGCTGCTCAGAGGAGGTGGTGGCATCCCTCATGAAAATGTAACCTTACATGAATAACAATTATAAGAACAAAAGCGCATATTTTGAAAAAGTATCAATTCATCAAACATTAATAACGATTATCCAGGTGTAGTGGTACACACCTTTGATCCCAGCACTCAATAGGCAGAGATAGGTGGATCTCTGTGAGTTTGAGGCCGTCCTGGTTTACAAAGTGAGTTCCAGGACAGCCAGGATTGTTACACAGAAAAACTCTGTCTTGAAAAACAAAAATAATGCTGGAGAGATGGGGCTCAGAGGTTAAGAGCACTTGCTGTTCTTGCAGAGGACCCCAAGTTCAGTTCCCACTATCCGCATGATGGCTCACAACATCTGTAACTCCAGGGGCTTTGACATCCTCTTCTAGAAGGCACACGTGTTCTATGCAGACAAAAACCCATACCTATGAGTTAAAATAAAACAATTAAAAAAACAAAACTAAATGAAATAAACTAATAATAAAGTTTGTAAACTAATCTGTGGAGCTCAAAGTGCACTAAGCCAATGCTGACAAAGAGATAGGATAGATAACTAGCTCTCCAATAACAGTTGGGAAGGTCAACATCCACATTTAATAATGTAAATAACAGCTACAGAGACATTTAGCTAGGAAACAGATAACTTAAACAATACAATAAACCAAGTGACCCTAAAACTTCTTACAGAACAGGAAAAGCAATATTTTTGTCAAGCATGGAAGATTCCTCAGGGCCAACCTAATGTTAGGTCATATAACTAGTCTTAATAAATTTAAAAATATTGCTATCTTAAGTAATTTACAAATTGGAATGGAATGAGACTATAGAATGACAGAAAGAAAACTGGAAAAACACAAAAGTATAGATATTAAATAATATGTCCTCCTAACTAATGAGTCAAAATTAACAGAAGTGAAATATACATATGAAATACCTTATGTCACATGTAAATAAAAGTATAATTTACAAAAAAAATTATGATGTTACAAAAGCACCACAATAGAAATATTTATAACTTTACATGCTTATATCAAATGGAGTCAGGCAGGGAAAAATAAATGATGGAGCAAAGAAAAATGATCTCAAATAAAACAGAGCCCTGAAATTTAAGGAAGCATAAAAATAAAATCAAAGCTGTAATCTTGATAAATCAGAGCACAAATAGGTAAAGTGGACATCAAGTGTCATGGCATAGTCCTGTCATCCCAGCCCATGAGAAGCTGAGTAGGAGGAAGATCAAGAGCTCATGTGTTCAAGTCTGTATCCTGCTACTTAGCAAATATGAGGTCATCTTGTATGATCTGAGATTTTGTCTCAAAATCAATCAGTCAAGTAATTAGTATAGGATTATAGAAAATAAAGGATAAAAATTGTTTCTTCAAAATTGGTGATGAAAAGAAGTTGGATACATTAAGAAAACAGAAGAAAACCTAAGTTACTAAAATCAGAAATGACAATTGTACATTCCTACATATTTTTTAAAAGTATTATACGAAAGTACCATGAACAATTGTTTGTCAACAAATTTGATGCCACAGGTAAAATCAAATTGCTAAACCACATAACCTAATTGGAGAAAATTATAAGTAAATATAAACTTTGAATACATTTAGAAGAAATAAAGGGGTTGAATTAATTATCAAGCACTTTCAATAAAAGGAAAAGCTTTGCAAGAGATACCTTTAGTGTTAAGTTCCCCAAAAGATTTTTAAAATTCTCCATGCTCCTCTGTAATATACGTTATATTGTTAGACTGTCATATGTTGCTTTAGCTCACTGAAAAGCCATCTCTAGAATCAGGATTAACTAGCCTTTCCCCATTTTAGAGACAAGCCATTGTTTCAAAGTGTCCTCAAAGGCCCCATGGAGGGCTGGGCCTAGGGGCTTTGTAATAGGGAATTTGAAGAACAGCAAAATGGCTCAAGATTAGGAACACTGTGCCTTGAAAATCAGCTAAAAAGCAAATCATTTCCAAAGGATGTTACTACTGTTTACCCAATGATTAAAAAGTGTCCATATCAAGGCTGTTTGTACCTTTTTGTATGCTATTATGCCATGCTTAGTTTGTGTGTGTGTGTGTGTGTGTGTGTGTGTGTGTGTGTGTGTGTGTGTGTGTATGTATTTCCCTTAAGGGAAATGCAGGAGCAGTAGATTGGGAGGAAAGTTGGTGGGGAGAATTGGAGAAGAGGAGGGAGAGAAGGCTGCAGTAGGGATGCAATGTAAGAGGGAAGAATACATTTAAAAAGTAAAATGGGGGGGTGGATGGAGAAGGACAGTATTGAAAGAGATTACTGGAAATGGGGAGCATTTCTGGGTCAGGTAGAAACCTGATGCAACGGAAACTCCCAGGAATCTACAAGGATGACCCCAGCTAAGACTCCTAGCAATAGTGGATATGCAACCTGAACTGTCCATTTTCTACGATGGCGACTATCCCAACTGTCATCAGAAAGTCTTCATCCAGCAATTGATAGAAACAAATGCAGAGACCCACAGCCAAACATTAGGCCAAGCTCAGGCAATCCTGCTGAAGAAAGGGATTGTAGGAACCAGAGGGGTCAAGAACATCACAAGAAAACCCACAGAAACAGCTAATCTGGCTCATAGAAACTCACAGAGTCTAAACCAACAACCAGGGAGCTTGCATGTGACCAACCTAAGCCCTCTAAATGTATGAGAGAGTTGTATAGGTTGGTCTATTTGTGGGATTCCTAACAATGGAAACAGGGGCTGTTTGTAACACTCTGACTGGCTTTTGGGAACTTATTCCTCGTAATGGACTATCTTGCCTAGCCTAAATACAAGGGGAAGTGCTTAGTCTTACTGAAACTTGATAAGGCATGCTTATTGTTTATTCCCATGGAACAGAAACAGAGGAGGAGTGGATTGAGAGGGAGCCTGGGGCTGGGGTGGAGGGAGGCGGAGGGGAAATTATGTTCAGGATGTAAAATAAATAAATAAATAAATAAATAAATAAATAAATAAATAAATAAATAAATATTGAAGTGACAAAGATTAGTTGACTATTAGACAAGCTAGAAACCTAGTGCAATGGGTACTCCCAGGAATCTATGAGGGGTCCCCAAGCAATTCACAGCACTGGGGGTTACAGATCCTGAACTGGCTATCTCCTGTAACCAGGCAACACTTTCAGCAGAGGGATTGGTACACCAACCCAGCTCAAAGGCCTTTCATTTACAATCTTTTCCTGCCTAATAGATGTGCTGGGGTAAAGGCAGTGCAGAAATTATAGGAGTGGCCAACCAATGACTGGTCCAGCTTGAGACTCATGCTATCAGAAGATCTCATCCCTGACTCTGCCTGGAGGGCCGGGTCTAGAGGCAATTCTTAATGCATTAATAGCTGGCTCAGGGAGCCTGCATGGGACCTGCCTAAGTACTCTACACATATGTGACAGTTGTGTAGCCTTGTCTCTTTGTGGGACTCCTAACAATGGGAGCAGGGGCTGTCCCTAATGCTTTGGCTAGCTCCTGGGAACCTATTCCTCATACTGGACTGCCTTGCCCAGCCTAAATACAAGGGGAGGAGCTTAGTCTTACTGAAACTTGATATGTCATGCTTTGTTGATACCCATGGAAAGCCTGTCCCTAGGGAGGGGAAACTACTGTCAGGACGTAAAATAAAAGAAATAAATAAAATAAAATAAAAAGTAAGATAAAAGAAAGTGTCCATAATGGGGAAGAGAAGCTGATCTTTCAGCCATGGGAAGCTGTTTCATGGAGAGAAAACTTCAGGGGACAGCCTCAGTGTCCGCTATTGCTTTTCTGCTGTGTGATTGTAAGAACCTGATTTGATTGTTACCTATTTGCTGATATTTTAGTGTGGGTTACAGATTCTACAAAGTGCCATTTCTGATTTGAAAGATTGATTCTTATAAAACATAAGAAGACTCATATAGAATGATAAGACCTATGGCAAGAAGAGTGATGATGCACCTCATAAAAACCAGTGAGGTCAAGATCATGATGGGGAAAACCACAGAGACAGCTGACCCAAGCTGGTAGGAGCTCATAGACTCTGGCCTGTCAGATGGGGAATCTGCATGGGACTGAACTAGGCCCTCTGAATGTGGGTGACAGTTATGTGGCTATATCTGTTTGGTGAGCCCCTGGCAGTAGGACCAGGACTTATCCCAGGTGCATAAAATGGCTTTTTGGAACACATTCTCTAGGGTGGGATACCTTGCTCAGCATTGACACAGAGGGGAGGGGCTTGGTCCTGCCTCAATTTAGTATGCCAGACTTTGTTGATTCCCCAAGAAAGGACTTATCCTCTCTGAGGAGAGGATGGGTGGTGGCATGGGGGAGGTACGTGTGTCAGGAGAAGGGGAGGGAAAGGGAGCTGGATTTAGTATGTAAAATGAAAAATAACTTTAAAAAAATAGTAAATAAATAAAATAATATTCTACACACACACACACACACACACACACACACACACACACACACACACAATGCCTTCCCTGTTTCAACCTAGAACAAAAGAAGTAAATGTCTTTTATATCTAAAACTGAGATTACTAGGTTAATATGTAAAGAATTTTGGCTCTCTTTGTACTTTCTGTTCTGCATTTTCTTGTTTACAAAGAATGTTCACTGCTCAAGGTCACTGATAGCTCAGTAGGTCCTTGCTAAAATGTAAAACTTTAACTCCCAAACTCTGAAAGACCATAGTAGGAGAAAGGTCTAAAAATATAAGCAGTGAGGAGACTGGCCTGAGGCTTAAAACAGTGAAAAATCAGCTTGGCGGTTTAATAATATATTTATAGGTAATCTTAATTTGTTACTTTATGCCAAGGATATAATTTGTATTCAAACATTGTGTAAGGAAATAAAGTAAAACAAAAAAAGTAAATAAGCATGAAAATAATGTTTAAAAGGGTATTAATCTGAGGCTACATTTTTAGTCAAAAGGGTTAAGAGAAAATGTTTTAGAAAAAGTTGGATTCTGTACAACAGCAAAACCCCTTATAGCTAAATCACACAAGGTCTGAGGAAGATATACAAGATTACTGAAGAATAGGATTTAGAGATGGCATATGTTTGATGATTAAAGGTTATTAATATTCTCCAAATTTTTGATGTACTGTTGTTAGCATTTGTAAAAACTGGCATATAAAAATGAAACTAAATCTAATCGAGAAAATACTATTTTTACTAACTTGGGTAGGTTTCAGACATTTGAGGATACTGATTTTTAATAAAATCAGGATTTATTTAAAACTTTCTTGGTCCAAGCTTTATTTAAATATTACTAGAGATTAAAATTACAAGGATGGTAAATCTTTACTTCTGGGAGTTTAGCAACCAGACCTTGGAAGTCTACGCCAATGAGGATAAGAGGATCCAAAAGGATGACTGATATTTTAGCCCTTCTAAGGTCAGCCAGGACCCAGAGATGCTAAGACTCCCCTGGTAAGTCATTTGTCTTCTTTATTAGACAGGTTGTGGAGTCTTTGGAGATTCAACTCCAGCCAGTACACATCCTGTGGGAAGAAGATTCAATGGACAGGGACAACTTTCCCATACTTCCTAAGGAAGTGATATGTTCAGCAGGCTCTTGAAGCATCCCTACAGATAGCCAGACTGCCAGAGGAAAAGTTAAAGGAGCCAGGGGGATTATCTTAAATCCTTAAGAGTAATCCCTAAGGAATCCCAGCTGACTTAAGTAAAAGTTTATCTGTGGTCACCTACATGATCTTGAACACCCGAAAGGAATGTATAAACAAGGAAACAGCTGTCATTCAGATAGCCAGCTTTAGTCAATTTAAAAGGGACCATTTATTAACTTGAATAAAATTAGTAACTGGTTTACCTTCTCCAAGATTAAACCCTATTTTCCAGGAAGCATTCAAAATGAAAACCAAGAAAGCTACAAACTACTTGAATATTTATACTTTTTATTCAAATGATACCCCGCATATCGCTTTCAGATTAGTACTCATGAGCCCCTCCACACCCTCAATGCAAAACCTTTCTTGAGCACTTTCTGTCTCCTTAAATGACAAATCTGGGTTGTTTCTTCCACAGTTGAGCAAATTATTCCTGAGCCTGTTGTAGAAGTCAAGTCAGTGAGACTTTCCAGACAGCAAAATTAGCTGTTACTCATATCACTGGGCTTTGTAGTGCCTTTCTTGCCGTTTAACTTTGCTTTGCTTCTTTGGTCCTTGTTCATTTAGGATTGCCGTTTTCCAAACTCCAGGCCCTAAAATTTCAAATAATACTAATTAAGGGTTGCCAACCCTTGCCTATCATGACCAACTTTTTCCACCAAGGACCCCTGGATAATCCCAAGTAAGGAAGTAATGTGTTTCACACTGCCTTTCTTTAGTGTGCCTCCCATGGAAGGGTACATCCGGCCCTTTCATCAAGAGTGGTCATTGTCTCATGTCTCCCCAAATTGGTCACTAAATACTTGGAATGGGAAGTACTATGATAAAAGCAAATGTGTAAATTAAAATAAATATATAAACATTTTAGGGTGTTCAATCAATAAGGTGACTAAACCAAAGAAGGCAAATCAAAGGTCTCACTGCTGCATAAGTGCCAAATTGACCAGTTAAGACAGGTCTCTAAGAGCCACACCTTTACAGTTAACTAATATGTGATTTCATTTAGCCTAAAATGGATTAAACAGATTTATCCTGTTTTGTAATAGATATGGAAATGTCCTATAATGACACTGGACAATTTAAGTGTCTAGTGTAATATATATATTATATTGGTAAAGGGTAAAGTATAAGGTGTTGTTTGAGCTAATTGAAGAACTGGCTGTAGAGTTAGGGTTTCCTCTCCTCAGTTTTAAACTTAAGTATGTTTAAGTTCCTTCCAAAGCCCTTTGAAGTTGAAGCTGGTCCCCTGGTTCTGTAATGGGGAGAGAGAAGAAGAGTAAAACAGAATACAAAAATGTCCTCAAAGACAGCTAAAAGGTACATCATTTCCAAGAAATGTTTCTATTGTTTATCTCATGCTTTAAAAAAAGACAAAAAAAACCAAAGAAGCCGAAAGCTGAGGCGTGGGAAGCTGAGCCACAGAAAGGAAGCTCACTTCGGAACTCCAGCTTACTCCTCAGCTTCCTCAGTTTGTTCTGCTGGGTGATCATAAAAGCAACCTATTTGATGATGGTGTCTAGAAACTGTTCTTTCACTTGGAAACCTCGCCCCAGCGGACATACTGAGACATTGTGTTTCACTGCAACTGACTCCCTATGTGGAACACCAGACACTGATAGGAAGAAACACTTAATGTCTTCTTCCTTGTGATTGAAGGCCTCGGAAGAATATTTTAAAAGTATAAAAATAAATTAACAATTTTGTAATCTCTACAACTTATTTTTTGATCTAATAGGATTTTTGTTTTCCATTTCTACTGCTAATAAATAATACTTCCAGAATGCAAAGTAAGTACATTCTGATGACCTTGCTTTTTCATGGTGCATATGTGTATGATTTGGTTTTAAATAGTGTTCTTTTATACTCAGCATTCAAATATAGAAAGCAGATGGTGGTCAGTAGGACAAGATAATAAATGATGTGTTTGTCTACCTTCCAAAAGTGAAGATTTCTAATTAATTTTCCTTTTACATTACAGATTTTACTTGCGGTAAGCTATCAACTTTCAAACTGGCATGCTAGCTGAAGAAAATCCAACTATTTTTTCCTCATTTTTTGGCATTGTCACAAGATACTTGTTTTTACAATAAGCAGGGAAAAGTTTAAAGGTTGATTAAATCTTATTGGAAATGTGCAGTGCGAATCCTCAAGAGCCTTTTGGTGTAATGCAGAGCAATTTATTTCAAAATATTTTATTCTAATGTACTTAAGGGTAATGAATAATAGGCATTGTAAGTTAAGAATGGAAGTAGAAATACTATACAATATCTTTGAAAATGGCCATCTCTACAAAATCTAATGCCTGATTATCATAAGAAAAATATAATAAATGAAAATTAATGTTCTTTAAAGTATTTGGAGAAATGTAATCATATTCATATATACATAGAAATGCATCTGCAAGCTTCAATGGGAATTCAGGTATGTGTAACAATATAAACATCTCTGTTTCATTTACAGACAGTCCTCAGGATATTATGCTATCTGTAGAATGACCCCTTGAAATATCCACCAATTTTATGGGGTACTTATGAGGAGTATCTGTTTTCTTACAGTAAAAAAGAAAATCAAATATATTTCCCCATCGTCAGCCTTCTTCACTTTCCAAAATAAAATTTGATTTATTATTGTTCAATTGTTTTCGGATTATGAAAGTCATAGTTCATATCTCTAAGAAATAGTCACTGAGATGTAGGTGATTTATTGAGAAGTGCTCTGGGAACTATCATCTATGATCGAGTAGTGGAAAGAAGGCTGACAATGGGAGGATTTGGACTGTCAGAAATTCTCAACAGAGGATGTCCTCCATCTAACAAGGCACTCCTTCGGTGTAATATGCTTAACAGGTATACAAATGGAGGCCAATTTCTTCAATCTTTGTAACAATTTTATCAACCAGATGTTCAGTACTAGAGATGTAGGTACAAAATTTGTGTAACTTTGGTTAACTTGACTTTATAAAGTTGTCTACACTTCTTCAAAAAAGAGTAATGTATGTGAGGCTATTTGGAAACATTCATATTCACATAGTTAACGAATGTCATGAGATAATAGTTTAATGTCATTAATATAATAATTTAAAAACAGAATCAGAGAATTTTCTAGCGTTTGAGGGAAACCAAAAAAGAAAAGGACAGGCAAGTTGTAAATGTTAGCAAGTGGTGGGAGGAATGAGATAGATGAAAGAAATAAAGATAGATAAAAGGCTTGTCTTTTGAGTTAGCTCCATGAAGACAGGCAGGCTCAGTGATAGAGGTCTGCAATAAGCTCTATGGTGAGGAATATAAATCCTTTAGAAAAAGACTGAATATGTCCGCAGTATAAGAATGCATAGGATTCTGATTTGTCTCTGAAGAACAGAGAGAAAGAAGAGAGAAATAGAAAAGTTATGCTTCTTGTGTTATAACGCAGAAAAGAAAGCAGTGAAGAGGTATAAGCAACCACTCATTAAGAGTGTGTTATTCCTCCCATCTTATTAACATGTATTTAGTTATTTCTCATTTCTTCAAGGTGACTAGCTGATTGACATGTCTGGATTAATTCTTAAGAGAGAGGGGGAAAGTATGTTTGTAATCTTACATTTTGGATAGTTTAGAATATCATGTCTCTACCCAGGGACAGATGATGAACTGATATTCTATTACTTTAACCAGCAGTAAGCAACCTCATCCCAATGGGTCCCCCAAATCCTGATATCTCTTTTTTTCTCCCTTTTTTATGGCATGTTAAATCTTGAGGAGCAAAAGAAAGAGAAAATGGTATGCCAAAGGCAGGCAGACCAACAGAACCTTATGATGGTTCCCATATGGACTGCACTAGGTGTAGCCTTTTTTGGAAGGAAAAATATATTATCTCATTAATGTGATAGCAAAAGAAAACTTGGAAGATAGTGCTACTGACTGAATAAGTAAGCTAGAGTGTGAATTTAAGAGATATTCTCCTAGAAGGTATCACTTAATCTTAAATTTTAATGACAAGGGGAAGGCCATAATAAGAAGGTAGATTAGTTCCAGAATATTAAACATTTAAAATAATAAGACCTAGAGGCAGGGATGACCTTGGTAACTACATAAATAAAGAACAGAAAAAAAAACAAGTACAGATAAACATTCTGTAAAGCAAAGCAAAGGCATATTATATACAATTTTATGAGCCAGCATAAGTTTTTGGACTTAATACTAAAGCATATAGGAAATCCCTGGCAATCTTTAAGCATAGTATAATAAATATGCTGATAAGGTATCAGGGGAATAATTTAAAAAGAAAACTTAATATTGGACTTGGCATGTTAAATGGATATTAATTTTGAAAATATGAGAAAAGGTTAAGTCAATACTTCAGCCAAAGTTTGGGAAAGGGACTTTTCTTCATGACATTCATCATGAACTATAGATACTTTGTCTCTTATCTGTCCTTTTCCATACAATACAATGCCCAGAAAGCCACAACACTGATTTCTCTACGGTTTTACAAAAGACATGGGAATTTGCTTCACACATTTTTCTCTTAATAAATAAATTAACAGTTATCTTTAACTTTTTATCTCATTAAACTATACATTTATCAGGACTATAGAATATACCTTAACTTGAGGTACTTTTTTCTACCATAAGATCTGAACATGTAAGTCTGTGAATTAAGGAGTCAAGAAGAAGGTGTTGGGTGTCCTAGAACTGGTGTTACACACAGTTGTGAGCGGCCATATGAGTGCTGAAAATCACACTCCAATCCTCTGGAAGAGTATTGATGTTTTCAATTCCTGAGAAATCTCTCTAGCCTGATTCTTAACATTTTGAAGAAGCACCTTAATATCATTATTTATGTTCTTCACTGCAAAACGTCTGTGTTCTCTCTGTATTTAAGAGTTCTTGGGGTTTACGTAAGCAAGGGATACTCAGTGAAAGTGACAAATGTATAGAAACAAAGCTGTAGCAAATTAAATTAAATGGTTCTAAGAAGCTAGACTAGAAAAAGTATAAACGTGATTTAGAATGAGATATTTGGGAGAAAATCTCCAATTTTAAAAATTTAAACATTTTGATATATAAAACTTCTATTTGTAATTCCTAAGAACAATAAATATATAAACATCCGATAGCTTGGTCTTTAATGTTGCTTTTTTATCACTATTCCAAAGAACAAACTAAGGTTTTTTGGAGAAAAGAATATGAGAGAAGAGGGCAGGAATATGTCAGATGAAACAGAAAAGAATATTGTATCAAAAAAAAGCATTTTTTAAAAAATACAAGTGTTGTCTCAATAGGCATAGACTCCATCCCAAACAGATTGCTGTGAGGGAGACATGGGAAAATATGAGTCTCCAAGTCAGTAATAATAGATAGGCAGACAGATGTGGTAGATAGATGAAATATTAAATCCATAATCCATGTCAACATAGCATTGCTACAATGTGATACCTAACATAACCAACTCAAGGAAGTGGTTTTTTTTGTTGTTGTTTTTGGTTTCAAGGCAGTGAAACCATTGCTTCAGGAACTTAAGAGTTAGTTAGGAGATAAATGATGAACACTTCGTATTAGCTCCCCTTTTCCTCTTAATTCAGTCTGGGAACCCAGCCCATGGAAAGATGCTGTCCATTTTTGTTAATGGTGAATCTTTTGGTGTTAAAAACCTGATCTAGAAAATACTTCACAGATATGCCTGAAGACATTTGATTCGAACTCCTGTCAAATTGGCAAATTTAGATTAGCCATTACACATAGAGAATTAATGTATAAGACAAGAAAGGAAAGAAGAAAGAAGAGATTAAAGGAAAAAGGAAGAAGAAAATAGTGTACACAACTGAAAGCTAATCAGTAACTTTAGAAGGAAAGGTGAATTTTAATGTCACCAGAGAACAGAGTACTAATTTAGACACAAAACTTTAGTGTCTTAGGGGGATGCATGATTACAAGAGAATGTGCAATATAATAATATTGTTCTAAAATTTCTGTTAAACATACAATGAACAGGTAATTTGGTTGTTAAAATGTCTATGTCATTTGAAACATATCATCAACATTAGCATCTCCAGGTTACTAATAAATGGAAATTTCTGTTCGCTTAATACTATGTTCTAAAAAAGTAATAACACTTTCACTTCTATCAGTTCCAAAATATTGTTTGACATAAATCTCACCAGAGAGAAACATAGAGACAAACAAAACCAGCCTTGTCAGTCACATAAATTTTCAAGTTCAAAATATTTACAGTCAAGAAAGATTAAGATTGAGGAAGTACTATAGCTTGATGTAGATATTTAAAAGTTTATATGTAATCCTGTGTTAGAGATCTTCAGAGAAACAGAACTTGCAGAATGAATATATATTACATAAGACGATATATTAGATTATCTTACATTACACAAGCTGTGTAATTTAAAATGGCTATCTGCAGACTAGAAGCAATGAGAATCCAGGAGCTTCTCAGTCTATGAGACTTATATAACTCAGTATTTCCAATTTGACAATGAAGACCTGGAAAATTCCTGGGAAAAGTTATGTGTTCAGTCCATGATAGAAGGCAAAAGAACCTCGGCCCTTGTGCTAGCAAAGGAGTTCTGGAGAACCAACAGTATAAATAAATGTTCCATCAAGAAGCAAAGGTGTTAAATCAAGCAGCAGTATTTTTTTTTTGCTTTAGACAATTTTATATCTGAGCCACTGCCAGAGAAAGCTATCTACTCTGTCAGAAGGTCTTCTCCCGTCCTTGATCAGCTCATGCTTAGGTAATTGTGTTAATGAGACTTTACGTGTGTAGTTTCTGAAGTTATTGGGAGACACAATCTTATAGGAAATTCCATGATCTCCTGCCTTTTACAATCTTTCTGCTGCCTTCTCCCAAGTGTTCACTGAGCCTTAAAACAGAAATTGTTTTGTAGATGTACACATTGGAACTAGGCTTCATAACTCTGCATTTTTATTGGTTGTGGTTTTCTGTAGTGGTCTCTGTCTGTTGCAAAAAGAAGTTTCCATGATGCAGTGCAGACTACAATTATCTGTGGGAACAAGAACAAATGTTTATAGATTGTTGTTAGGGATTATGCTGGTTTAGTAAATTAGTGCTTGCAGGTTTTCCTCCAATAACCATGACTTCACTAGCTCTGAAATCCCACAAAGCATTAACCCTATGCAAATATCTATTGGCAACTCAGGAAAGCTGGGAACAGGAAAGGTGTAATCACTAAGGATCATTAAGATAAAATTATTTGTGTTAATTTTCCAAATTAAGAAACTGTGATGGGTAAATTTGAATTGTTATCATGAATATCTAGAAACATATAGTAGAGAAATACCTAAACATATGTGTAATGAAGTTTATAAAGTAGGTTAATTATAGAAGGAAATCCCACCATGACTGTGAGTCCATTCTATAGGATAAATTCCTGGACTGAATCAGAAGAAAAATAAATCTGAGTATCATCATTCATCTCTCTCTGTTCTTAAGACTCTCTAGTCACCTCAAGTTCCTGGTGTCATGATATTTTTTTTTTTACAATGGATTTAATACCTTGGAACTATAAACTAAAACAAAACCCTTTATAAGATACTTTTTAAAGGTATTTTGTCACAGCAAGTAGAAAAGTCAGTAACACCAAATTCATTAGAAAATACAAAACTTTCTCAATGGGATTATGGTCATTAATTCAGTAACCAGGCTTTATGTTTGTACCTGAAAGCATTTGAGTTTAATTCCTTTTTGATTTTTAAGACCTTTACTGAATCAAATATTGTCTTTTTAACTTCTAACAAGTTTTCTTCCTCCATCATATTTAAATATAGTCAATTATCTGTATTCTTCATATAAATGTGCAACCAAACAAAATTTCCTTTACTTGACACATTTGTATTGCTATACTGCAGCCAGTGGTTATCTTTCTTAAAATTATAGTCTCTTTACCTGAATCATTTTCTACACACACACACACACACACACACACACACACACACACACACACACACAAGAACCCTACAAGTTGGCTTCTAATCCTAATACTAATACTAATACCAATGTTTTTGGTAACTGTAGTTAATATAGTTCCATGTATTGAATACAATGGTGTCTTCATGGTTTTAAAACATTCCAAAATATTACAAATATACACACAAATATGTCCATGTTAATCTCATGCTTAATGAGGCCTCAGATTATTTGGAATAAAATCTAGTTTCTTAGAAACCCTGAAGAGGAATCATTAAGATAGAATAAGAACTTAATTCTCCGTTTGAATTTCTTATTTCTCCTTCCTTCATAAGATTTTAGCCTGAGACTAGAACATTCTGTTGTCTCTACAGTGAATTCAGTTACTATCGTATAAGAAATAACATGTAAAAATGTAAGTAATGACTAACATATTTCCTGACTCTGTCAGGTTCTAGGAATAATTTACATGCATATGTTAATATGAGTATATTATATTATAATATACTTATTATATTACAATATGAGTATATAATTTAAATTATATGAGAATATTTATTCAAACTCAGGAAGTGTCAAGTCCAATTGTCTAATTTAGTTATGAGTCATTTTTAAGCAAAATTTTGTGACAATTTTTCATTAAGTATCTTTTTACTTTGTTTTACATTATGTTCATAAGTGCTTTGCCTGAACAAAAGTTTGTGTACAACATGCTTGCCTAGTTCTCAGGCCACAGAGTTCAGAAGAGGTTATCAGATCCCCTGGAAATGGAGTTACAGATGGTTGTGAACTCAATGTCCTCTGCAAGAGAACAAAGTGTTCTTAATTATTTAGCTGTTTCTCCAACCTCTATACTAACATCTTTAGTGGTCTGAGAAATTTTTGAAACATAAAGAAGGTATAGGTTAGATTGTAAAAACAATGAAGAAAAACAAAAATGAACTTTTAGTGCTTAATGCTATGCTAGCTGAACTAAAACACCCAATGGACATGTTTAAAGATAAAAAGATTAAATTAAATACACCTGAAAAATTGAAAACAATGACATATTCTGGGGATCCAGTGTTGGCCTTCCAAGAATAAAATTGCAGGTGGCCCCCACAAATACACACAGAAGGAACTTAGGTGGGTTCTGCGTATTGAATGATTGACATTTTGAATACAAAGCTGTAACAGGAATCCTAATTGTTCATAATAAAAACCCAGAGCCAGATATCAGGGTAAATGCTGAAAGATCAAAGAGACAGAGATTAGGATTCGTGCTACACAAAGCTATTTCCCCTGCCTGGACAATCCTTATTTTTGATATAAATATTCCAGTAGCATTTCATTTAAAATACTTTTTTTTAATTTATAATATTATCACATTATTTCATCCTTCCATTTCTTCCTTCCAAACCTTCTTGTATACTGTTCCTTGTTTTCTTTCAAATTTCTGGCCTCTTTTTTATTTATTGTAAGAATATGTATAATTATATATTCCTAAGTACATAAGAACAACCTGCTCAATCTGTACGTATATTTTCAGGGTTGACCATTTAGTAATGAATAACCAGCTAGAGCGTTTTTCCCAAGGTAAAACTATTTCTCCTTCTTTCAGTATTCTGTGTTGTCTGTAGTTCTTTGTGTAGAGTTAGGACCCATGGGCTTTCCTCTCTCCACTTCAGCGTGTATACTACTGTTGTTCTGTTCAGCATATGTATGTTGGTGAGACTTTATGGGTGTAGCTTCTGACACGAGTAAGAAACAGAGTCTCATGGCAAACTCTCTTTAGCTTTCACCATCTTTTGGCTCCCTCTTCTGCAATGTTCCTTGTGCCTTAGATGCAGGAGTTCTGTGGTTGATTTGTCAGGTGTGACTAGGCTCCATATCTCTGTGTTTTGATTAGTTGTAGTTTTCTGTAATGATCTCCATCTGTTGTAAAGAGAAGTTTTCTTTTCTTTTTAAATAAGTTTTCTTGATGGGAAGTGAAGAATACACTTACCTGTGTGTATAAAAAATATTTAGAGTACCATTAAGGGGTATCCTGATTTGTTAAAGTGGTGGTTGTAGGTTCTCCTCCAAGATCCATGACCTCACTAACCCTGAGTAGTTTCTTAGGTTTCCAGTACTAGGGATAATTTCCCTCTTGTTGAGTGGATATAGAATCCAATTAGAGAGCGGTTGGTTACCACCATGTTATATACCATTTACTAATGCACACTTTGATTGTCATGCCATGGTGGTTATTGTTGTGGTTCATAGGCATCATACTTTTATAGATGGACTGCCAGGTTTTCTCCCACACAGACACACAAATCAAGACACAAATCATTTTATCACTTAATGAGAGGGGACTCTAATTAGGGAAAGAGAAAAAATGCAGAAGATGGAGGGTAAAATAACAGTAAGGATGCCTGAAAAAATCATAAGGAATCATAGTATTAACTAGCTACCTTAAGAAATTATAACGCATAAGTCTATGTATAAATATACATACATAATTTTACTGAAATTCTATCACTTGGGCTGCAATTTTCCCTCAAAAATTCAAATAGAATCTAGCAAAAACCCCAACACCAGTCATGAGAAGCCCTCTTTACAGTTGTTGGTCAAGGCTGTCCAAGAGGCTCTCAAAATATTACAGGCTATTGATATTGTCTTTGGTTGTCCTAGATATAGAAGATAAGTCCCAGTTTATGAAGACACCATTTACTTCTGAAACAGGGTTCAGAGGTCCCTAAGCTAGAACTGACCTGAAAATCTCCTCCCAGAAGGAACCATGCAAGCTTCCATTTCACTTTTAAATAATCTTCCATGAGATCGTTCAGAAAAAAATAAAAAGAAATAAACCACTATTTATGAAATTATGGTATAGGTATAGATGATTTTCATGTAAGGAGTGATCAGTAGGAAAAGTGGGATGAATGGAATATGGCCCAGAAAGTAATGCCCAAGAAACAATACACTTTTAAAAGTAAATCCTAATTGCATACTAAGAAAATTAATTTATCAAGTGACTAGCTACTAAAGAATAGTTTAAGTGGAAGGGAAAATATTACTTTTAAAACTTCTAAAAACACATTTTGAAAATTTTAATGATAAATTTTAACAAGATACAAATGAATTAGAGACTAGGCCACACTTCTGTTTAAAATATTCCACTGATGGTGGAACATGCTAGCACTGAGCAGTTTACTCTAATCATCATACTCCATTGTCACTTGAATAGAAACAGCTATCCATTTGCCAATTTTCCTTTAGAAATTTAAAGGAATCTGGAAGTGCATATTAGTAGAGTCTCTAGAAGAGCCCGGTGGAAGGGGAGAGATTTAGGCCCCATTTTCAGACTTGTATTCCAGCAGTTTATTACCTGTGACAGGTTACAACAAAACTGAACCACAAATTTGCCTCAAGATTAGGTAGGTAATTATAACATGGGACTTAGTATTAATATAGCACTGTGCTGATTTATCTGTTCTATGGGTTCATGTCATGCTACAGTATGGTACTGCTAACACCATGCATAACACAGGGGCTTGTTGCTGATGCCTCCATGATTCTTCCCAGACCTGGTAGTATAGATGAGACGGTAGAAAAATGAGAATATGCATTACTTATGGAAACATAAAATAGAAATTTTGCTTGTGGTAAAAATTTCACCATTCCTATGCAAAGTAAACATAGAATTACTGTTATCATATTTGGCATGCTAGTAAGAAATGAAGGAATTCCAAAAGTTCTCCTGTGTCCCTCCCTTTAGATACCACATGGCTGAAATACCAAAAGGATTTGAATTTCACCCAGGAATTTAATTCTGGGAGAAGAAAAATGCTAAAGCCTGGTGCCAGCCAGAGGGTCAACTTATCTCCCAGCGAAAGGAGAGGAAATCAGGAGCTCACACAGTGCAGACAAGACAACTTGTCAGACCACCCTGAAGAAAAGGCTGGAACTCAGAAAGTGATAGTTAAATAGGAATCGCATACTTTAACCAGGAATGCTTTGACGTTCATATGTTTTAGCATATATTTAATCCTAAACATCTTGTGAGTATACTAAAGCTGGACATGGAATTTTGCTAGACATTTTCAAAATGTGTCCTCATCAAATAAAGGTCCTTTTCTTGCTTTTCACTATTTATTTGCTCTTGGATCCTCAGTGTATGGTGTCTTCAGCAACAGGGTCTTACCTTCAGGTCTTGGAAGGCAAGTAAGCACAATTGTTATAGCAGATATATTGTTTTAGCAGATCTTGGACTTCACTGATCAATGACAGGAAGAGAGGTTTCCCATGTCTGGCCCTGGGGATGTTGTTAGAAAATCTATAGCTTTTGGTGGAGAGCACCACTCCAATTAGTATAATTTCACTTTTTATTATTTATATATATATATGATTATATTATAATCTCAAAAATAAAAGAAATAATAACATTTAAAAGTTTAAATGAGAGAAAAATTTAAAAAGTATTTATGTACACACACATATATATGTGTATATAGGTTACATACGTACTTTTGAGGAAACATAAAATGATATTTTCCTGTGGCTTTATCAGCATCCTTAGTGTTGTTTGGCCTCTCCCTCCTCTTCCTCTGCATTGGTCTGCCTGCCCACTGGCCAGTTAAATCCCCCCTATTAATTTATTAATTTCCCTAATTTTTCTTTTCATAACAACTGTATCCTACTGACACCCTCTCTGCAATTCTTCCCCTCAGAATGCTCCAATTTTTACTTTCCTACTTTTTGTGGTTACCCCAGGTTATACATTTGCATGCGAAGGTTCAGTGGTAGGAACCACATCTAAGAGAAAACATGGAGCATTTGTCTTTCTAGGTTTGAATTTCCACAATCAGTGTAATCTTTTCTAGTTCCAGCTATTTACCTGCAAATGTTATGATTTAGTTTTTCTTTGAATCTGGATAGAATTACATTATGCCAGTATCCCACTCATCAGCTGAAAGACATTTAAGTCATTTACATTTCCTAGCTCCTGTGAATAGAGAAGGATAAGCATAGCTGTGAAAGCATCTGTGGGGTAAGATGTGTGTCCTTGGGCACATGCCAAACATTCAACAAATGCCAGATGGTATACTGGATAGCACAGTGGATGTACTTTTAACTTTTTGAGAATTTTATACACTGTTATCTAACATGGCTCCTCTAATTCACGGTCCCACAAACAGTGAGTGAGAGCTCCTCCTGGCATCCTCACCAGCATTTTGTTATTGGTTCTTTTGTTGATCTTAGCCTTTCAAACTGGAGTGAGATGAAATTTCAAAGTTAATTTTATTTGTGCCTTCCTAATTTGTAAGATGATGATGAATATATTGAAATATCACTTAGCCTAAAACTGATAACTCTCTGTTCAGATCCCAAGCCTATATATTTCTAATTTGGATATTTGTTTTTGTTTCTTTACTCCTTGTTTGTTTAAGTTATTTGTATATTCTGAATTTTAACCTCCTTTTACTCTGTGGGTTTTTTCTTTTGTTTTATGTATTTATGAGGTCCTATTTGTCATTTATTGCCTTGGCTTTCTGAATGAATACAGTGCTATTCAGGAGATCCTTTCCTGTACTTATATCTTGTAGAGTATTGTCTATGTTTTCAGTTTCAGCGCTTGTAGTTTCACAGTGAAATCTTTGATCCATTTAGAGTTGATTTTTAGGCAGGGTGATAGATATGGGTATAATTTTTTAAGAATATCTGATGGTTCTATGCAAGGAAGAAAAGTAATCACTAGTACTACCTTCATGTCATACTTATGAACCACAATGGTGACCAGCATTGCACAATATTTCCAAGGATGCAATAGTACAGTTATTTATTGTGAATAACCAACAGTCTTTGATTGAGCTTAATGTTCACACAATAAGAAGCAGTTCGTACCTAGTACTGTAATACTAGCCAACTACCCATGGTTGGAGAGGTCATGAACCACAGAGTAAAACCTACTCCTGCCACTTTTCTAAACCGGTATAATTTATAGCTGCTTTCTGAATCCTTATCCTTAGATTCACAAATAAGTGTAGCTGTCACCCCTCATCAAAGAATCTTCGTTGAGAATCATGGAAGAACATTACAGAAAACCACAACTGGTCAAAATGCAGCAATTGATGCATTTGAACTGCAATCTCTACACCTAAGGCTCTGAGAACAACACAGAAAGAGAAGTAGAAGGGTTGCTAAAGCCAGAGGACTACTACATTTACTCTGGGATTGTGTGGTCTAGATATGATAAGGGAGCTATACCCATGAAATCTGAAGAATATTGTAATCTAAACAAGACCAGCATAATGGCAAAAGGAGGATCAACTCTGACAGTTCTCCATGTCTAGATGGAGATCTATAAGCAGAAAAAAAAGGAAGATTCAGTCTTCTCCAGTGAGGGCCCCTGTGATCGGTTGTACAATCCCAAGGGGTCTGCACGGAACGATAAACACGCATGCAACACTAAATGAACTCAGCAAACTGGTTTTACATATATAATTTGTGTGTGTATTAATAATGATTAAGAAAATTTTCCCAGGACTCAGAAAATTGCACATATATATGCATAAATATTAATAATTAAAGAAGTTGTTTTTTAATTGTTATGCAACTTCTTTGTGTTATTGAATATGTATTGGAAACATTATGAATTTTCTATCATGTTTGCACACATTAATAATCCCAGCACTTGGGATCTGGATATGCAAGAGTTCTGAGTTGGACATGAGCCTGTACTGAAGAGCAAGAGCCTGACTCAGCAAGTCGAGGACTAGGATTGTAATTTAGTGATAATAAAATTGCCTCATCTTAACAACTTTTAGAGTTCTAATTCCAGCACCAAACTAACAACAAAATTGTGACTGTAATGAATGTTACAGAATAGTGCACTTAAAATATATTTATATTATATGACATAAAACTTAGAGATATTAGGGATAAGGAGAGATTCAGTACAGACTAAGGAAATTCAATAAAATTAAAATTGTAATTCATACTAATATATCTTTTGGTCCATTATTTGTGACAAAAGAACCTCTTAATGTTTATTGGTAATAATAAGGGAAATTGGATTTAGCATATTTGAGAACACTGCAGTATTTTTGAAAATTCTCTATGCCTGTGGAGCCTGCTTGGGACTGGACTAGGCCTTCTGCATGGCCAGACAGTTGTGTAGCCTACTTGGGGGGCCCCCTGGTGGTAGGATCAGACTCCATCCCTGGTGCATAAGCAAGCTTTTTGGAGCCCACTACCTATGAAGGGACGCCTCCAGCATCCTTGAGGCAGGGGGAAGGGCTTGGACTTGCTTCTACTGGATGTGCCTCCCCATGGAAGGCCTTGCCTTCTTGAGGGGAGGAGTGGGAGGGGGTTGCGGGAGAGTCTGGAGGGGTGGGAGGAGGGAAGAGGAGGCTATTTAATTGGTGTGTAAAAATTAAAAAAAAAATTCTTAATTATAAAAAGAAAATTCTCTAAAAAGAAATGTAAGTATAAAACTGATATAAAATTAATGTATTTTTTAAAATATTCACATAATACAGAAGAGTCTAGAATGTGTCTTTACATCTATTTTGACTAGTGCATGCCCAGAAACTGCATTATGTAAATTATAAAGCCTAGAAATAGACATAATTTCAAGGCATAGTGATGTAGCATCTCATAAGAAAAAACAAGCATTTATTGAATCTCTTTCATAAGACAAAGGCTTTTTTACAATTTTTTTCACTCTTCAAAGTAATGCTGCAAGTTAATTATTAAGTGTTTATTATTAACAAACAATGGTGATATGGATTACGACACAGTTGTAAGGGAACATGAATTCGACAACAAATCTATACAATTTTATGCTTGTCATTTTAAGAGTTTTAGATTCTTCACAGAAACTTTCATAAGCTCAATATGTAAGCTAATTAAAGAAACATAAATGTTGAAAACACAGTTTATCAATTTATAAAAGCCAAATATGCAGTAGGTCAGAATATTGGTCATATTCATATTGGATATGTTTGAGTATAAAATTTTAAAATCAAATAATAATCAAATGGAATTAAAATAAAGTATAATCCAGGAAAAATATCAATACTGCTAGTAGCATAGTATTTGCATGTGTGGTACATAAAGAAAGCAGCCAAATGTATGGGCAATATTTTCTTAATAGTAAAATGGTCAAATAATTTGCACAGATACTTCAAAAAAGGGCAATTAGTGATTAAATATGTTGGGAAAAGAGTTCAAAGTGAAGTCACCTTAGGCATGAAAGCTTAAGTACTCATGTATTCAGCTCCAATGGTAAAAAAAAATGGCATAAACTTTAAAATATATAATATTTCAATGTGAACTATATGCCATAAATTGTATGTATTGTTTGACCCAGAAATTCTGATGGTAGTATTTCTATGAAGAGAGTAATTTTATTTTATTTTTTTCATTTTTCTTTATTAAGAAATTTTCTACTCACTCCACATGCTATCCACAGAACCTCCCCTCCCTCCTCGCACCCCCCAGCCATCTTTCCCAAGCCACCCCACATCCCCACATTCCCCAAATCGAGGTCTCCCATGGGGAGTCAGCAGAGCCCAGCTCACTGAGCCTAGGCAGGTCCAAGCCCCTTCCCACTGCACAAAGGCTGTGCAAGGTGTCACACCACAGGCACCGGATTCCTAGAAGCCTGCCCATGCACCAAGTACAGATCCCGATCCCCCTGCCTGGATGCCCCCCAAACAGTTTGAGCCAAACAACCGTCTTCCGTGTCCAGAGCGCCTAGTCCAGTCCCATGGGGGCACCACAGCCACCAGTCCACAGTTCATGGGTTTACACTAGTGTGGTCCGTCATCTCTGCACAAAAATGTGAAGTAGCTAATCCACTTGAATTGTTTTCTGTCAAAATATTGGAAATAATTTAATTGTATACTTTCAATGAAATGATTTCATAAATTTTCATGCAATGGCAAATAAAGAACATTAAAATTCTTTAAGCAAGACTGAAAATATCCAATTTTGATATGATGTCAATAAATGATTACAGAACATAAAATGCTAAGAAAATGATTACAATTATATATATATATATATATATATATAATGCTGTGTTGATATAAGGTAATCTTCATGAACAAAAACAGTTTCTGTATTGGAATGTTAAGAATATGCATTCTTTGCCATAATAACATTAATCCTGAATTTCAATGTTTGTGGGACCAATGTGTTTGTTATATTCTTTTAATATTCTTGTATCACTTTAGAAAATGTTCTTATAGCTTGAGGGAACTAAA
The DNA here is from genome assembly GCF_949786415.1 of Peromyscus eremicus. Classification (NCBI taxonomy): domain Eukaryota; kingdom Metazoa; phylum Chordata; class Mammalia; order Rodentia; family Cricetidae; genus Peromyscus; species Peromyscus eremicus. The sequence continues at coordinate 106,356,772 of NC_081439.1, forward strand.
CTGAGGGGACAATAAAAACCACCAGAATGATAACCACTTAAGTTCTAATAATAGAAGTCTCTGGTTTGATATTAGGGAAGAGGTGTAGTACACAGAGGAAAGCTACCATATGGAACAAGGATTTTCTGAAAGACTAGCAGATGTGTTTAATTACCAGTATGATGTAAAATCTTTCATATCAAGTTTAGGAATTGTTCATTAAAGTAGATTTTAGTGATGTCGCATAATTGATTCTTATCTCAAATTGTCAATGATTGCCTTTGTGTGTATGGTTTTGTTTAAAAAATATTCTGGATAAGTAGAGAAACTATTAAGATTATAACTTGTTTTTATTGGACCTATATCACAACATATGTTACCAGAAATTACATTTTCTTGTCTTAAACTATATATTTGTGAATTAACACCTTAAACAGTAGAATCTGAAGGAAAATGAGTAACAACCATTAGTGGCTAATGTTTATACTCTAGTTTTATTTCAAAATTTCCTGTCTCTTTTGGTTTAATTTAAATTTCAAGTATTTTTGCTATCCATCCTATATTCTAATGAAGTTCAAATGCATTGATTCATGAGCATTTTTCTTAGCCTAATGTAAACAAGTTGTCATAGTGCCTGACAGTGTTCAAATTTTTCTCAGCTAATATGGCACATAGGAATGAACCATTATTTTAGTTCTAGAGTGCTGTGGAATGTCTTTCTGTATGCTGTGAATGTGTATTGCTCTAATTGGTTGATAAGTAGAATGCTGATTGGACAATAGCCAGGCTGGAAGTATAGGCACGATAAGCAAACAAGGAAATTCTGGGAAGAGGAAGGGTAAGTCAGGAGTCACCTGCCAGACACAGAGGAAGTAAGATGACAAGGCAGAACTGAGAAAATACCGAGCCATGTGGTTAAACAAAAATAAGAATTATGGGCTAATTTAAGTGTAAGAGATAGTCAGTAATAAGCTTGAGCTAATGGCCATATAGTTCATAATTAATATAAGCCTCTGTGTGTTTATTGGAGTCTGAGTGTCTGCGAACTAGGCGGGACACAGGAAAACATCCAGCTATACTAGAGCAAAACTAGGAACCCACCAATTAGAAATGCCCATTAAGAAATGCATACTGTAGTATCACTACATTAATTCTGTGAAATTGTCAAGTGGTATCATAAAGCTATGTTTTTCTCAGAGATATTACCTGTGATAAATCACATGATGGTTTAAATAGCCTAATCAATAAGACTTTTTTTTTAAAATAATGCTAATTGTTTTATTGTAGCTGTTAAACAAAATTTCTAGCAACCAAGAATATCTACCCTAATTTACTAAAACATTTCTTTAATAATTCTTTGAAACTTTTAAAAGTAATATTCAATTCACCTAGGGAATAGGGTCCTCCCGACAAAACTAGTGGATATATGAACGCATAGATTGTGGCAGCGTCCATAGGGTCTGTGTTAATTTAAGCCAAATGGGGTTTCAGAGCTAAGACTAGGTAGTGGACACAAGCTTCCAGCCCTAAACAATATGCTATGACATCAGCTTGCAAAGGAAATATTAGTTCTCTCCAATGGAGTTTCAGTGGGTATATTAACCACACTGTGTAGGCCTCATGTCTACTAGTAGATGGCCAAAACAAAACAAATGAGTGGCATTTTGTAGAGACATTTTGTCTCTTCTTGCTTTGTTTGGAAAATTTTTTTTTTTGTTTATATCAGAATGAGCACTTTAAAACTGTAGAGAAGTCAACTCCTATGGTAGAAAAAAAAATTAAAGAGGAGAATATTTACTCATCTTTTGTCTGTATATTATAGTTTCAGGTTTGTGATTTTATAGGTTATGGTGGGTTATTTGTTTGTTTGTTTGTGCTTTTTTGTGTTTCTCATTTTTAAAATTATTTGTTTCCCTGTTTGTTTTCTAAAGAGAGAGAAAGAAAGGGCAGAAGGGCACAGAATTGGGTGGATGGGAAGGTGGGGAGGATATATGATTACAATATATTGTATACTTTTTTTTAAAGAAACAAAGCATCTATATGCCACTCCTCTTTAATTGTTAGTTCTATCGTAGGAGTTGACTTCTTTACATTTTAATGTGCTCATTCTGATCCAAACAGAAAATAAACTAAAGAAACAAGGAAAAAAATCACTGATTTTTCAAAAGTTAATACTGGTGTTACAAGCAAAACTTTTTAAATACCACTTGGCAAATAAACAATTTACTTCTTTAAATTCTTTTTTAAATTAATTAATTCTTTCTAGCCTGATCAGTTCTCACTCCCTCCCTCCTCTCCTCCCAGCCCCTTGCCCTAACCATCCCTCTTCTCAAACTTCTCTCCCCTATCCACTTCTCCTTCTTTCTCTTCAGAAAATGGCAGGTCTCTCCTATATATCAGCTAGCTATGACATATCAAATTGCAGTAAAACTAGGCACTTTTTAAAATTCTTAAATCTTCTTCGTTAATCAATCAATGAGAATTAGCTATGCTATGGCAAAAAATGATTAGGATTGAAAAAGAAAAGTATAAAAAACTTAAAAATGAAAAAAATTTAATAATAATAAAATATTTCTAGAATAATATATTTTGGAAAAAATAATTTCCACTCAAGCATTTTCTCAACTGAAAAAGCAAACACTATATAACTATTGCATTATTAATGATTTTTAAAAAATCATCAATAAAGGTAGAAAAAATATTCTCCATGTGCCAGTTTTGTGGTTAAATGTAGGTCATTTCAAAAGTATAGGCTGAGATTTTTATAGTCCTCTTCAAATTGTTTCAAAACTTTGAAGATGGATATAGGCAATATCTATCAGTACATAGAGATAATATAATTGCTGAACACATGAATTTTCTCCAATGTTCATTATTCAATTTTGGGCCAACTCATTTGCAATTTTTAGATTATTGAAAGTGAGTTTGTCAAATATATATAATTCCTTATATATTCATAGAAAAAGCTATACTTTAAGCCTTATTCACATTCTTCTTTTAAAATGTAAATTTTTATAAATTAATTTACTACATTTACAGGAATAAATTCTACTTTGATAATGGCTTTTCAATAAATCATTAAATGATTCATTAGTGTATATTATGTGTGACAAACTTCCTTTAGTTTGTAAATCATGCTTATAAAGGTAAGGAATCAATAACTATCTTTCATACTATATAAAAGCAAACATAAACCTGGGTTGTCTAAAATCTAGTCTTAATTTTATAATGAAGTAATTACAGTATATTTTTAAATCCAATTAATTACTGAATGTATTTATGTAGAAAAGAGGAAACTAAAATAAAATTTGCCAACACTTTCAAAGAAGTTATGCTAATTAGAACATCAGTCATTTCTCAAATACTCAATTTGGCTTTACAAAATGACCTACAATTCCATCAACATTGTTGCATGTGATAGGATTACATTCTTTGTATGGCTGACTAGCACTTCATTTTGCATATACACAGTATTTTATTTATGCTTTCCTCACTGGCTACATAGCTGAGTTAATTCCATAGCTCAGTCATGGAGAATAATGTTGCAGTGAACAGGATATTCAGGTTGATCTTAGGTATGCAGATTTTTTTGTGGTAACTGCCATGAAATCCATTGCTCTCCACTTGTTAAGCAATTACTGCACGTTGCTAGCATTTAGTTCATCGCCTTTGAATAATTATCAAGAAGTTTGATCGCTGGTTCATTTTCGTTTTAATGTATCCTCCACATCCTTCTACTAGCAATGTCTATACTATTTATATTCCCATCATCATCAATGAATCCAAGATCTTTTCTCTTCACATTCTTGTCAATACTTATTATTTAGGTTTTTATTATAATTATTAAATTACAGCTAAATATAATTTATAGATGAGTTAAGAAGAAAGGAAAGTGTTAGGTCACAAAGAAACCTGGATCAAATGATGAATTGATGAATGAACTTACAGAAAGTCTATTTTGAAATAAAAACTATACTATCAAAAATTAGAGAATTTACTTCTATTTTTTATTTTTAAGAACTATTCAAAAGGTAGAAAGTGGAAAGAAGTCTGTCGTTTGGGAATTAGAAACAAACCACAAATCGTGTTCATGTATTTTTCATTCATTATCATCTTCCAACTTAAAACATTTCAATCCCATCTACTCAATATAACAATGTTGCTGTGATCACACATTTGAATCAGGGTGAATTTTTTATGCAGCTATGATCTATGTTATTCTTATGAAAGTTAGAAAGTCACAGCTTTAGAAAACAGGCCTTCAGGTTTTATTTTGTAAACTGGATATTTTTGCAAAATTGTCATGATTAGATTTTACTTGTGCACATTGGCATTAAATAGAGTCAGAGCTAGAGTTTATAACACTTTCTGCCTGCAATGTAAAATTCAGCAGAGAAGAAAATCTGAACAAAAACAGTGATGATTCAGAATCTAAAATATATGACGTTATCCATTTATCCAACCTCAAAAAAGTGTATGGCTTTTATTATTAGGTTACAATGGATCAAGATGTGTGTTCACACTAATGTTGCCCTCATTTCCATTTATATTAAACTGGTATTTGTTTTTTAAAGGAGGCACATGAATGAACAGAGCCTTCCACAATCTCTGTTTGTTCAGCTTGTAACATGCACAATAGCAAATTCAATCTTGTTAAGAGGCTTATTCCACCGTTGTAGAAGTTACTTGAATTGCAAGAAAGTTTGAATTTACATAGGTTGTGTGTGTGAAAGAGTGAATTGAAGTTATAAGAACATTTTTCTCACTAATAAATTGCTTATGAATCTTTGATTTCAACAATCATTTGCCCATGCTAGTACTCAAATGGGAAAAAAATATTTAAACATTAGGAAAGCTGAGTTCATCTGAAATGCCAATTAGATCAGACTTCTTAAACTCAAGGACAATTTTTTATGCAGTCAACTTTGAAGCAAAATGTTACTTGTTTGGTGAAGTACAATTTAGTTTAAATCAGGCAAAAAGCAATGAGTCCAGAGTCACATAGTTCCATTTGTGAGAAAATGTTTTTTTGACATATTTGTAGGCATTTTACTAAGGATCATTAACCTAAATATTTGTTACAAAGAAAAAAAAATAATTCTCATCAATCAATTCATGAAAATATATCTAATTAAATTTATGTTGTAAACTTGTAGGTTATGTTATTAGTATATAATGATTACTATTTTTACTATACTCCATTAGCATAAATATTTGTAATAACTGGCATTGATCACTGAAGGGAGAAGCCTGTGGAGCACACACAGGAAAAATTCACACAGTTACATAAACAATGAGACTCATAAACATTTACAATTTCCTAACAGAAAATGTGACCTTTGGAAGTCAATTTTTCTGACTTCATTTTCTTAGCTCCTTCCTTCCTTCCTTCCTTCCTTCCTTCCTTCCTTCCTTCCTTTCTTTCTTTCTTTTTTCTTTCTTTCATTCTTTCTCCCTCCTGCCTTAGCTCCCCCTCTCTCTCACTCTCTTTCTTCCTTTCATTGTTTTAAATGAGAAAACAAACAAAATGATCTGTACCATGTGTAAAGAGTTCAAAATTCAGTAAAAATTATCAGGAAAAACACATTCCTTCATTTGAAATTGGTTACAGAATATTATATAGTCCTTAAGATCACTGACAGATTAATTTTGTAAGGAAACTGAAAGGAAAAATACTGAGGCAAGAAAAATTATACCTCAAAATTTATCTTTATATTACCTTTGATTTTTAGAAACAATAAGTATGTTGTTAGAATCCCACTTCCATCACAAAAATCCAAAATGAGATCTTATCACAGTGAAATGTTACTCTATAGCTTTTATGTTTGAACATGAATGTTATCGTGTATAGCCTAATTTATCTTCTATACAAGTAAGTTACATTAATGCTAGCATAGTTCGAACATGACTAAACAGTATGGTCATTTAAACAAACTGCTAAATACCAGTAGGAAAGCCTGCTTCTCCCTTTCTTTATGTATTTTGCAAAAGTAATACGACAATGATTCTCATTTTCTTTCTCCAAAAGCCTCACACTACTTCAGTGTGAGATCAGGAAGGTGGAGTATAAAGGTTATTGTCTAGAAGCCAACTGATTATTTTTCTCAGAAAAATAATGACAAGATGCATTCATTCAAAAAAATTAGAGATGGTTATGTCTAAATCTTAAGCAGATACACTTTGTAATGACAGAATTGAACCTCTAGTTTGTTAATTTAGGAAGACCCATGGGAGTATTTTATAGTTTGATACAGATATACAAAATCTCTAGTCACTGAGAAAGAAATTGCCTTTCCTTATAAATTTAGGATTTTTATATTTACTTATAGATAAAGGATTACATGACTAAACTTTCACTTGATTAATTATAGTAAGCTGTAATATTTTTCAACCATTGTGCATAAATCATCATAACTGACAAAGCAGTAAAATTTTAATTGAGACTACATGAAATTTACTCTTAAAGTATTTACACTATCGATGCATATGAATTGTGAATGTGAAAATTAGGTAAGGATTTTTCTTTTCTTACTTTCATATATATCAGTGGGCATATGTATGCTCAATATACTTCAGGGTGAAAGACCCATATAGAGAGAGGTTTAAGATTTTATGAGTAGTTAGCTTTAATCTTAAAGAATAATTTATCTTTATTTTATGTCCTTGAGACATATGTCTTGATGTATATGAGTATGTTGGGTGCATGCCTAGTGCCTGCAGAGGTCAGAAGAGTTCACTGGACCTCCTGAAATCAGAGATAAGGACAGTTGTATGTTACCATGTAGGTACCAGGAACTGAATTCTGCCTTCTGCAAGAGACTTTCGAGCCGTTTCCCCAGTCCCATTTAATCTTAAAACTGAGGGAAGCAGAGGCAGTCCACAACCAAACAAAAATATATGTAGAACAAATTATTCTTTGAAATGTTTTTTTTTATTTTTTATTTTAGTGTGTGTGAGAGAGAAAGAGAGAGAGAGACAGAGAGAAACAGGGAGAGAGAGAGAAAGAGAGAGAGACAGAGACAGAGACAGAGACAGAGAGAGACAGAGAGGATAGAAATAGAAAAGAAATTCATACAACCTGATAACTAGAGTTTGGCCCCAAGAACCCTCAAAAAGTTGAATTTGGTTTAATCAGAACACTCCTAATATTCACACAGGAGGTAGACATAGAAAATTGCCTGGAGGATTATGAGCTAGTTACCCTGGAATATCCAAAACAGTAAAGCAAGCTCTGCATCAATAAGGTGGAAAGAAAGACCTGTATCCCAAAGGCTGTCTTCTGATCTCTACACACATGATTCTCTCTCTCTCTCTCTCTCTCTCTCTCTCTCTCTCTCTCTCTCTCTCTCTCTCTCTCTCTCTCTCTCTCTCTCCTGCCATGTTCATGTTTGTCAGGATGTAAAGCTCTGAGTTACTGCTCCAGCACCATCCCTCTCTGCTCCCCACCATGATGGTAATTGACTAACCCTCTGAAACAATAGTCAAGGGTCCTCTTAAACACCTTCCTTTATAAGTTGCCTTGGTCATGGTGTTTCTTCACCATACTAGAACTGTAACTAAGACACCTCCATAATTATCATGCATATTTATTAGTAGGAACATTTCTCCAGCCTGTTGAATATTGTAGCATGCAAGTTCTAAGGCTGTATAAAACCACTGATGTGTTTTCTACACGAGCAGTCTGCAAAGTACTGTGTTCTGGTCCTGTGTAAGAATGTAGAGTGGTTGTAAGTGGAAAGAATTTAAGAGGTAGTGAGTGGGGAAGAGAGTTCTGAAGTGCTAACATCTGGACATGATATGCCTATTGGACACACAATTCAACAGCAGCTATGTACACCTGCACAAGACCTCTACAAGATGAAGTCAATGAATATTTCATCATGAATGGGGGAAGTAATCCTGTGGCACTATGCGTATTAGTGGAGTTATTGACAGTCGGTAGCTATTGAGGGAGGGAGAGGGATTCTTTTTTTGAAATGGCCAGTGGTAGGTTATTCATGCCTTAGTGGATGGCCAACCACCCATGCATATATTGGTAACAGTAATTGTACTCAGGGGGTTATTAATAACAAATAAAAAGGAGCATGAAATTGTCATGTAGATGTATAGGAGGCAATAAGGGAAGTTTTAGGGGAATAATAGTGAGTTGATATGATGAACATACCTTGTATAAATGTATATGTCCCAGTTTTGTATACTGTTGCTGTGATAAACAATTGAATAATGAATACTTGGGTGAGGGAAGGTTTTATCTTAGCTTGTAAATTATAGTACATCATTATGGGAAACCAAAGAAGGAACTCAAGTCAAAAACCTCAAAGTAGAATTTTTGGGCAGTGTTCTAGCACAGCAAAACAAAAGCAAACTAACAAACAAATGGTGACAGGAAACCTGTGTATTGCTGAGATGGACCAGATCATATTGTTTCCTGGAAGGATTGTGGGAGAAATTTGGAACTTTGATCTGGAAAAGCCTTTGAATGTTCAGTGCTTAATTCTTAAAGGTCTGTTCTGTGGGAGTTTGCAAGACAGAAATACTGGAGAAAGGTAGTTGATGAAGATCTGGCCTATGCAGTTTCAGAAAAAAGCTTGATAGTTCTTCAAAGATTCTTCAGGGCTATTTGTATGGTATTGTAAATTATGGATCTATGGTGTCTGGTCAAAGGACACTGGAGAATCAGCTGTGGTTAACAAGAGACCAGCACCCCTGAAGAAAAACATTTGCCTTACTGGGAAAATCAATGTTCATTAGCTGGGGCTGAAAAAATAAGTGATTAGTAAGAGTTCAGCATCATTAAGTGAAACATTCTGGGAAATATTTCCTCAGGGATAACACACAGTGGCTGTGGTCTGGAGGGCCAAGGCTGCACCACAAGCTCTCAGTCAAACCGGGCAACCTGAAATTAGCTTTGTGTGCTTTAAAGTTGAAGAATTGCAGGGGTTTAATGATTGATTGTGAAGGCCCAGCACATTGTGGTGGTGCCACCTTGGGCAGGTTTTCTTAGGTTATGGAAGAAACCAAGATGAGCAAGCCATGAAGAGGAAGCCACAAAGCAACTTTCCTCTATGGTTCTTGTCTTTGCTCCTGCTTGCGTTCCTGTCCTGATTTCCCTCATTGATCAAGTGGGATCAGAGAGTCTAACCCAAATAAATGCATTCTTCCCAAAGTTGTTTTTGGTCAGTGCTTCATCACAGAAATGGAAACCAGACTAAATATGAAACTTTCAAAGAATACAATTATTATTAAAATAAAAATACTATATCCTAAATAAAATTTACTTTGAGATCTTTACAGAGTACTCCATCTAACTGATAGAGAATACAAAATCAGGGTACCTTATGCAATTTCTCTAAACTAAAGTTCGTACTAGATCTCAATGCAAGTCGTAACAAATACAAAGAATTTAATTCTTTTCTTGTATCATTTCAGGACATGAGGGAATAACATTAGAGATCAATGCCACTAACATCAGAGAAACAATGCAAATAATTGAATACTGAACAATTCAACTCTGAATAAACAGTGGATTGTTGAAGAATTCTAGGAGGAAATTTAAGAGTTTTTAGAATCAAACAAGAATGAAAGCCAATCAATAAGAACCTCTGGGATATGGATCAGGCAAGTATAAGAGGAAAGTTTGTAGTCATGAATGATTCTATTTAAAAATTCAGAAAAATCAGCAGGGGAGTGGTGGCACACACCTTTAATCCGAGCACTTAAGAGGCAGAGGCAGGTGGAACTCTGTGAGTTCCAGGACAGCCTGGTCTACAGAGAGAGTTCCAGGACAGGCTCAAAACTACACAGTGAAACCCTGTCTTGAAAAAAAATTCAGAAAAATAAAAAATCAATAATGCATAGATGAACCTCAAACTCTTAGAAAAACAAGATCAAGCCAAACCAAAAAAGAATACTCCAAAAGATCAAATTAAAAGGGCAAAAATCAATTAAATGGCAAGTAAATGAACAATACAAACACTCCAAAAAATGGATCTTTGATAAAGAAAAAATAAATTAGTAAATATCTACCCAAATATCCCACAAAAGAAAGACTTTTTGAAAGTGCTCAAATAAAAATAAAATCATATACGAAAAAATACAAAGTTACAGTTGATTCAAATACCTAGAGGATCACTAGGTAAATTCATTCCTAAAACTGAAAACCTAGAAGAAACATGTACAATCTTAGTACACATGACTTACAAAAGTTAAATAAAGAATATATAAACAACATTAACAAATCCTGAGCAAGCAAATAGATTGAAGCAATAATTAAAAATCTCTGCTCAAACAAAAAGCTCAAGACTTGGTGGATGTGTTGCTTAGTTCTACCCTACCAAACATTTAAAGAAGAGCTAAGATCAATATTTTCAAAGTGTTGGAAATGAAAAAGTGTTGGAAATGGAAAAGAAAGGACAAAATCCCTACAGAGTTCCATTTACCAAGTAAATATTAGCCTGATATCAAAACCAGATAAGGATAGAGGAAAAAAACTGCAGAAATTTTTTATAATGAATATATGCAAAAGTTATCAGTAAATTATGCAGACAATTCATAAACATACTAAGACCATACACCATAACCAAGTAGGTTAGTTCTCTGTGATATTAATTTAGTTTCAAATATGCTCATTGATAAGTGTGATATATCATTTTAAGACACATAAAGGCAGGAAATACATGGCTACTTAGACATAGTAAAGGCCTTTGATAATGTTCAATGAATCATCCTATACAAATCCTCAATGTAACTAGTAATAGAAAGAACATATCTTAGCACAACAAAATGTATATACAAAACAAAAAGCTGTACCAAACATAGATTAAATGTGGAAAAACTCGATGCAGTTCTACTGGAATAAAAAGAAAAGCAAAACTGCCTATTCTTGATATTCTTAGTCAATACAGTGTTTAAGGTCTTAGCAAAATTAGTAAGACAAGAGAATGAAATAACAGAGATATGGATAGGGGAGGAAGTAATAAAAGAATCTATGTTTGCAGATGGCATGTTCTTACACTTAAAAGACACTTAGGATGACAACAAAATCAGATCTGATACAAGTTCAGAAAATTATACAACATAAACATGCAGAAATCAGAAGAGACAGTTGTGGTGTTACATGTCAGTAGGATATGCTTAAAAACCTGAGGCAAGTTTATCATAAGAAGCAAATTGACTATGTTTATAATAGTAATTAAATTTCCAAGGAATAAAATCAGAAATACCACTATTCATAATAGCTTAAGCAGAAGTAAAATATCTAAGAATAAGTTTAGCAATGGAGGCTCAAAATATATCCACTGAAATTTTTAAGAAACTAAAATATCAAAGAGGACTACAGAAGGTGGAGTGACTTCCCATGATCATAGATTAGCAGAATCAGTATTGTAAACATGTCTATATTGTACAAAATTATCTATAGATTGAATGCAATCCCCATTAAGCTCCAATTATATTTTTCACAGAAAAAGAATAAAAACAGAAAGTTCATTTGGAAACAAACAAATAAAATAAATTTAAAATCTCTGAAATAGCTAAGGTAATCATAAGCAGAGAGAATATTGGTGGATGCAAATACCAATATCTGTCCTCAAACTATACCACAGAGCCCTAGTAACAAACAGGATGGTACTGGCGCAAACCAGACATGTAGCCCAATGAGATGTAATAGAGCACCCAGAAAGCAGCCTGAAATGTATAGCTACTTAAATTTCCTCAAAGAATTTAATCTAAAACTTGAAATTTTGCAACTGTGAGAGAAAGAACACTTCAAGAGCTAGGTTTGCAAGGTTTTTCTGAAGAGGAGCACACTAAATCATTCTGTAAATTCAAAGTAGGGATTACATGAAATGAAAAACCTTCAAAGAAAATGAAATGATCACCCAAGTGAAGAAATATCCTAGAGAATGAGGGAGAAGTCTTTATAAACTGTACACAGATAGAGGATTAATAGCTACAGTACACAGAGTACTACTAATTAAACATCCAAAACAGAAACCCTCAAATAGTTTAATGAATAAATGGGCTTATAGACAGTTCTGAAGAGAAAACTATTAATTATCAATGAGGATTCTAAAAAGTTTAGCATTTTTATCCATCAAGAAACACAAATTAAATCTGCTTTGAGATTCCATCTCAACTCATTCAGAAAGGCTATCATGAAAGAATCAAACAAGAAATACTGAAATGATATAAATAAGAGGCACCTTTGTTCTTTGTCTATAGGAGTATAAACGGGTTTAAAAATGTATAGAAGTCAGTGCAGAGGTTCCTAAAAAATCCCAAAAGACAAAAAAAATACCCCTGAAGATATGAATATCAATACCATTTGACCCAACTAGGCCACATATCTGTATACTTGTAATATTAAAAAAACATACCACAAAGATACTTACATTTATAGATTTATTAATGAATTTTTGCTAATTAATTAGTTTAAAAGTTGAATATACGGCTCAATGTGACAATCTTTGCCTATCGGGTGTAAAACTCTGGATTTGATCACTGGTACTACAAATACAAGATAAACGAATCATTTCAAACAATAAATTATACTATTGAAGGGATATTAATCTATCATTGTTTTACATGTCATAAATATTTAATGGAATAGCTCTTTTTAAAGGAGCAATAGGGTGGATATTCTGTATTTTCCAAAGATTTCATCATGTAATAAAAGCAATGTCACACACACACACACAAAAAAACAACCTAAAGACAAATTACTCAATATAAAATCTTGGGAAATCTAATTGATTATTTGAAAAATATGTAAGAAAACTTTTGATACTTACTTAATGGCTCTTTTAATTTCTATAACGTGCTCTAACTAGAAGCAGCAAAATATCAAAAACACTGGAAGCTGACAATGTAGACCACAATGAGCTTTTCAGGCTTCCTTTAATGAAGGTGATCTTTAAACATCAGAGAATACATTCTCCACAACATCACATTAATCAACAAAATTATTATTCACCTCACACCTTCCTAAGCTACAGGAATAATTGAATATAATGGTGAAAATACTACTTTAAAAATCAGCACTGGCAAATGTAAAAACAGAAAGTGAATTTAGTGTATGTATGGCTCATGAATATAAAAACTATTCTTCAGATACCAAAATGATTTTTTGGGGGAGGGGACAAATAATCATTATGGTGGTTTGGTATTTCTTTCCCTAATTACTGCTGTACACAGTAGTAGGTATGGGTGGGAATTTGATAGTTACATTAAAAAAGTGAATATAAATATTAATAATATATCTGTAAGAAATATAGCTTAAAATTTCCCTCATTTTTATTAAGTGAACATTATGATTATTGACATATTAGTTAAGAACAAATGTTTATGTAGTAATGTGACACTAGTAAATATGTACTTGGATATTAGATTTTTATTTATTTAACAACCACATATAAGTGTATGGCATCATATTCACCCTCAATTATGATCTTTTATGACTTTTCCCTGTTCCATTCTGACAAACCTCTTTTTGTCTTTTTGTCGTCTTCTTTTTCTTTTTCTTCTTCTTCTTCTTCTTCTTCTTCTTCTCCTCCTCCTCCTCCTTCTTCTTCTTCTTCTTCTTCTTCTTTGTTTTTTTTTTTTTTTTTGGTTTTTCAAGACAGGGTTTCTCTGTGTAGCTTTGCGCCTTTCCTGGAACTCACTTGGTAGCCCAGGATGGCCTCGAACTCACAGAGATCCGCCTGGCTCTGCCTCCCGAGTGCTGGGATTAAAGGCGTGCGCCACCACCGCCCGGCTAAAGATTTATTTACTTATTTCGTATACAGTATGACTGCAGGCCAGAAGAGGGTACAAGATCTCGTTACAGATGGTTGTGAGCCACCATGTGGTTGCTGGGAATCGAACTCAGGACCTCCGGAAGAACAGTCAGTGCTCTTAACCTCTGAGCCATCTCTCCAGCCCATGTTTTGTTTTTTGAGACAGGGTTTCTCTGTGTAGTTTTGGTGCCTGTCCTGGATCTTGCTCTGTAGGCCAAGCTGGCCTTGAATTCACAGAGATCCACCTGGCTCTGCCTCCCAGTGCTGGGATTAAAGGCGTGTGCTACCACCGCCTGGCCTCTTCTTCTTTTATGTTTTTTTTTTTTTCTGTGTGATCTACAAAGTTTAATTCAGATTACTCCCAGCATGAGAGAGGGGTTATGTTTTGGAACATGGACAGTTAGCCACTGGCTATATTGCTGAAGAAAATGATTCACTTCTCTCCAGTGACTCTTAACAATCTAATGGCTCCTCAGGGAAAGGTGGGGCCTCATAAGCCCCTCCTTTATTTATGACATAATATTTAAGGTGACCAATCTTGTGCATGTAATTAGGCTGAGTGTTATTTCTGAAGTACTTGCATTTTGAGGAAAAGCTGATGGAGGAAAATGTCTATCATTATTCTTACAAAATTTGATTATTTGTATTGAGATCTATAAATTTAAAGATGTACTTCTGGTGATTGACTAAAGTATGGTAAGTGTATAGAAGGAATAATGCCTGGGAAGTGGAGTATAGTGATTAATTGTATACTAGCTTCCCTATAGTAGGTCATATGCATGTATTAACTCATTGTATAGGTGTGTGTGTGTGTGTGTGTGTGTGTGTGTGTGTGTGTGTGTGTGTAATAGCTGTGAGTTGAATAGGACCAAGAATTTATGGTCAGCATCAATATTACATTAACATTTCAAATTTCTCTTCATTTCATATTGGAGACTACTTTTGGTTGAAATGAGCTTTGCAACCTCTGATCCAAACAGAATCTCACTCATTTCAGAGCTCCCTGATTCACAATGCCCACCCTCAGTCTCCATCACCTTGTCATTTCTACTGGGTACCAAGCATTCAAATACATGAACCTATGGGGACCATTCTCATCCAAACTATTATATTCTGCTCTCTGGTCTACATAGGCTTGTAGCCCTATTATATGCAAATATGCATTTAGTGTAACTTCAAAGTTCCCCATAGACTATAACAGTCTCAATACTGTTTAAAAGGCCAAAGTTCAAACTCTCTTCTGAGACTGAAGACAATTTCTTACCTGTAACACCCTGTAAAATCAAATCTAAAAGCAGATCACATACTTCCACCATACAATGGCACAGAATATGCACTGTCATCCCAAGAGGGAGGAAAAGGAGCATAGTGAGGAAGTACTGGACCAAATGAAGAACAAAAGCAGCAGGCCAAACTCCAAATCCTGCAACTCCATGTCTGACATTAATGGGCTTATTAGATGTCACTTCCTTTCCTTTGCTGACCGCAACAATTTTTTTCTTTCTTGGGCTGGTTCCACGCTCTGCCTGCATATCCCAGGGCTCTGGCATTTCCAACATCTGGTGGTCTCCAACAAAATCCAGGCTTCATTTTCTCAGCTTCACATAACTGCCTTTTCAGGCCTCCATGAAGGATTTCCCTGCCACACACTTGACATCAGCAATGGCTGTCCTTAAGCTTGGAGGAAGACTCCACAATCCATGTATTCCTGTGCTCTTCTTGATTAATCCAGAATTATGTGGCCTAAGCTGCCCAGTTCTACAGTATGCTGACACTGGAACCTGGCCTTGTCCTTAAATTACATTTGAATAATCTTTCAGAACCTATCCCCTAATGACACACCTCCCCCTAAGAAGACCACATGCTCAAACTCCTTCCTAAACTGTTCACTGACTTGAAACGGGGCTTATTCTAATTCAAACCACCACAGTCTCTCACAGATATCTCACCTAGACACTGTAGCAGGGTGAAGTCAGGCTCCCCAAATAATGATTATTCTATATATTTAAGTCTCTAGAGTAGTTGAGTATTATTAAGTAATAGACCCCTCCCCAAAGAGAACATCTGTCAATACTACTCAACATGTGGGAAATAACAAATTGAATTTCTTTTTCAATGTCTGCCTGCTGCCCAGTAGATATAACTGCACGAAACATCCCACCACTGGGTGTAACACTGGTGAAAAGTGCAGGTCAGTCTGTTGTCTTAAGTTAGTCTTGATACTATATAGGGTTTAGCTTCCTCCCCAGGTTAGAGCAATGGACAGCTTACCACTTCACTAGTAGCTTTCCTGTATTTCTATACTCTTCGGGACAGGGCTCTGGCTTCCTGAGCTTTTGTCACTGCCAGGAACAGTGTGCTAATGGGACTGATGACTGAAGCTCTTTGTCATTTTAGTCCCACTCTATCATTAATTATAACATAACTATTGCACAGCTCCTTATTGCACAGGATCATAAGGTATATATCTTTTTAGCTTTTTTAAAATGCATGTATTCATGTTGCTGAAGTATATTTATGACATTTAAAAATGCAGACCATCTTTTGTGCAGTATATTATACATAAAAATCTCACTGAATAATGTTTATCATTTCATTCTATTATATATTATTTTAGAATTTATCTTCAAGACACAAGTTAATTTTTGTGTATATTATGGTGGAAAGGCCCAATTTCAACTTCTTGAATGTAGTTTGTACATTGTTCTAATATTATTGATTATTAAGTACATAATCTGGATTGGAAAAATAAAGCATAGCCTTTTACCCACTTAATTGACACAATATCATTATCTGAAATACACAGATTTTTAACTGCAATAATTATCCTATTTCTTTCCATTTTGTTTTATGCATATAATTTTCCAGACACAAATTATATCATTTATTGTAATTATGAAGGGAATTTTGCAATAGGTAAGTATGAATCATCCAACATTTTTCTTTTTCAAGATTATATTGATTCTCCAGTTCCTTGCATTTTTATATGAATTTTAATATCAAATTTTTAAATTTTATGAAGGAGATTGCTGAGTCTGTTTTTTTTTAATTTATAGGTTAATTTGGCTAAGACTTGTCTGTTCCAGAATGTTGAATCTTCCAATACATGAACCTAAAATGTTCATGTTAATTTATTCCTAAGTACCAATTGTATTCTTTTCATGTTATTGCAAGTGGAAGTGGTTACATAAATTATTTTGGAGACTAGTAATTACACTGGAATATAATTGATACTGGATATTGATGCTGAATGCTATTACCTGCCTGAACTTATCAGTCACAATCAGTTCTTTGATTGATGGAGTTCCTTGGGATTTTCCATATGTAGTATAATGACATCTATGAACAAAGATTCTATTATTTATTTTCTGATACTGATGCCTATTTATTCCACTGCCCTATTTTGCTGAAAAGACTTCTAGTATAGTGTAGAACAGAGGTGTACAAAGCAAATATGTTTTATTATTCCTAATTGTAGGGGGAAAGCATTTAGTCTTTCATCATTTAATATGATCTGAGCTGAGAGTTTTCAATAAATGCACTTTATGAGGTAGAGAAAGTACAATTCTATCCCTAGCCACTTGAGTGCTTTTATTATAAAAAGATGTTGGGTTTTGTTAAATTATATTTCTGTATCTATTAAGATGTTAATGTGTTATTTTACTTTATTCTGACAATATAGTTTATTAAATTCACTGATTTTTCTGATGTTAAATAAACTTTTCCATTCTAAAGTATATTCTGCTTTGTCATAGTGTCCAAACACCCTTCATCCATTGCTAATTATGGTTTACAAAATTTTCTTAGAGGTTTTATACCTACAGAATGATTTGTGTAATATTTCTCTTTCTTTTCAAACTTGAATAATTTTATGCAGAAATCAGATTATTTCTTCTCAATGTTACAGAATTTTACATACAAATCATTTAGAAAAGGATGTGGAGAGATTTTAATAATTAATTAATTTTTGTTATAAATCTATTTATATATTTTGCTTTTTAGTAATTTTTTTAAAAAATTATCAGCCTTCTAGAAATGTATCCATTTCTTCTAATTAGTATAATTATTTAGATGACTGGTTTTAGCATGAATCTTAAAAGTTCTTATTAATGAAATCAAACCTGAGCCAGTTACTGGGGTAAACACTGGAAGATCAGAGAGACAGAACAAGCCTCAACTAACCTCACCTGGCCAACTTCTCAGCTGGTCCTATTTCCTCAGACTTGAAGCATCTGTGTCCTCACCCCAATGGCTCTCAGCTGAACTGTGCTGCTCAAAGCCTAAAAGCTTAACCAGCTAAAATGCTTCTACTTTCTGGTCCTCACACCTTATATACCTTTCTGCTTTCTACCACCACTCCCTGGGATTAAAGGCTCGCTTTCTGGGATTAAAGGCGTGAGTCACCATACTTGGCTGTATCCTTGAACAGATGGATTTCTGCCTCTGGAATGCTAGGATTAAAGGCGTGTGCTACCACTGCCTATCCTAAGTATCTAGTGGCTTTTCTGTTCTCTGACCCGAGATAAGTTTATTAGGGTACACAATATTTTGGGGAACACAATACCATCACAACTGGTTTTCATATCATCCCACTCTAACCTACTCAAATATAGTTTTTTCAACTAGTAAACCAAACTTCACAATCCTTACAACTGAAATTTTCATTCCTTTGAATTGACATGCTACCTCATTACAGAAGCTCCATTTGTGTTTTGAACTCTCTTCTCAGCCCTTAAGATTGCTTCGTAGAGCAATCTCACAGATTTTTTGTAACACAATAACTTCTACAGTAGTTCTCTTTGACAATACAGCTTTTGTACTTATATGAAACCACATTTAAATTTCAGGATGTGTCTAGGAAGTATCCTTTGATAGTGCTTTAAGGGCTCCCATGTGCATCATCAGGTTCAGTTGCCATTACTGTCTTTGGTCTATACATGCACACAGATTTAAGTAAGTGAATCCTCACTCTGCACACTATACTAACCTAAGATGGTAGTCATTTGCCCTCTTTGACAATCTGTGTCTGAAAAATTTACCTCTGCTATTATATATTTCCCATATCTTTCCAGAACACCAAAAATTACCTATAATCCAAATTGCGTGAAGTTAATAGAATATTGAAATGTTTGTTTATATTAATTTTTCATGTTTTAAATGCATTTAGAAACGATTTGCCAATCTGTCACTAACAAAAAAAGGAAACCCAATTTTAAAAGTTTTTCACATTACAGTTAGTAGAGTGAGTGAAAGAAAACTTGGCTTATTAGTGATTCATTCAGTTTAATTGCTTTGAATATGTGTGTTCATTTTCCTCTGGAAAACAAATATTTAAAAAAAAATAAGATATGTCACTTATTCATGATTCTCTGAATTACTTCTGTGGATGAAAAGTAATGGAAAAAAATAGTTTTCTTTGTGAAAGAATAATAAACACAATTTTTCCTTTCAGGTGGTTTGGCAACTCACCGTGTTTTTCAGCAATCACAATTAAGCACTAGAGTCTTTGTGAAAGATGTAAAAATCCAGAAATGGCATTAATGTTGTTATTCGAATTAATAGAAACTCTTTGAATTTGATTATGTCACATATTGTGCAATTACAGTTTCAGAAGAATTTGAAAATCACAAATTAGATTTACCATATATTTCCAAAGGAAATAGTTTATAATGATGTTGTTTATTATTAGTACATTAGAATTGGAAATTTTCATAAGACACTGAATATCAAAATTAAAGTATTTGGATATGATGTGATACATCTTTGAATTGTAGGAGTTGACTTATAATATATTGTTTATGTCTAATTTTGATATCTGAAATCTGAGTATTGTTCTGTAATGGTTATGAATCTGAAAAAAGTTAATCATTTTTAGTTTTTCAATTATTTCCTTGTTGTGATTTCAGAAACTGTAATTTCTAAGACCATTACATGCCATATGAGATATATGAAATCCAGGCACACATTTCAATTTCTTAATACAAGAGAAATTTTGAAAAACAATACAAGTTTTTATCACTAAGATTCTTGGTTATTTTTGTATGTTCTTTGAATGTTATCATAAAACTACTCACAAAGATCTAATTGTAGTTATCTATACGATCATTGAATTCTATGGAAAAGATATATGACCATAAATGTGATGATGGAATGATGCAGTGAGGTTTTCATTCCTTTTTCTTTCTTTCTTTCTTTCTTTCTTTCTTTCTTTCTTTCTTTCTTTCTTTCTTTCTTTCTCTCTCTCTCTCTCTCTCTCTCTCTGTGTAACAGTGAAACATATGGCATCAATAGCTAAATACTGATAAACTCAGTATGTTAAAAATGTTGATGATGAAGAAATAAAGCACTAAGGCTAGATTTAGAAATGAATTCATTATAATGTTTTAAACCAATATATTTCTAAATTAAATGGTACGTTAGACTTAAAGTTCAATATTAGGTATATGTATATCATTGAGATTTGGTACTAAGAAATGAGATTTGACTCTTGTTTAAAAATGTATTTCAGAATGGAGATGAATTAGGGTGATGAATACTTTTTTCAACTTTTGGAAAAAAAGATTCAATGTGAAATGTATCTATAATAGACATAAAATCTATGCATTTTCTTTGTCTAAATAATATAACATCAAAATAAAAGTAAATGCTGTTTTAAAATACAGCAAAAGTAAGTGTATCAAAGGAGTTCTGAAACTGAACAGCATTCCAAGGATGCCCTGATGAAACAAGGAAAGATGTGAAAGGATGTCTTCTTCCATCATGTTTTACATGTAGCATTTATGGGGAAAGGTTTGAAGGAATAATTCTCAGAGCATATACTCATAACTTTTTGCCTAATGTGAGTATGTGTTTTGAAGCATCAAGAGAAATATCTATTTACAATAATCCTGAGGGAGAGAACTCAGCCAAGACAGATATCTGGAAGTTTGGAAAGACTTACTCAATACAGAGAATATATAATTGTACAAGCTAGTTGTAGAAACTAATGGAGTGCAGAATCTGAAAATGCCTTGGCAGACAACTGGAGATGGCAAAACAAAGAGAAAAGAAGAGTAGACATGTTGTAGACAAAGAAAGCAATGGAAAACTTTAATATTGCAATACCCCTTAGAGAAGTTTTCAACCTTCTCGCGTGCCTGTTGGGTCTGTTTTGTTCTTGGAAATATAGATCTAGAACACAATTGTTTAATACATAAGTTTTTCCCCTCTGGAATAGTAACTTGTATTTTAGATAATACAAAGCTGATAAGATGGCTCCACAACCTGATTAGAACTTCTCTGACTCTTCATATGTCTTGGGCAATGTTTTATATATCATTGACCTTAGAAATGCATTTATTATATTGCTATTCCTACATACAAATAAAACTGGAAAATATTGTTTTGTCTTTCTCTGCTATATTGCTCATGAAGAAATGATATTTATTTACATTCGGAAGAAGGAAAAAAGAATGTTGATTAGGAAATTAGCAGTACTTTTCATACATACATGAAAATGACCATTGACAGTTTTCTATATGTTTGTCAACTGTTATAATATCATGGGTAGCTGGTGAAATGTGAATTGAAATTCTAACACTGTTTTTTTATTCTACTGGTTCTTGAAGCCTAGAGGTTGCTAAAAATTCCTTAGCAACAGCAAGTTTATTAATTATTTCAAACCAATTCATTTTATTAGTAGCAGTCAACATTCAAACCTAATTTTCTAACCTAAGGCTAAAATACTCCCAGAAAATCAACTACTTATTGCTGATTACTTAAGGCTAACTCTACTTCTATCCTGGATGAAAAATTTAATGTCTCCTCAGGTAGAGTGCTTTCTCATCTGCCAATGTACACCACAATTTTATTTGTTTTTGCCTGTGACTGCTCAAATGAAATAACATAACAAATCAGAATTTATATATGCAGAAAACAAATTAGCAGAAAGGCTCAATAAGATAAACAGTCTCTTCTAGCTGTTCAAACAAAATGACATCTGATAATAAGTTACTGTTTTGACCTTTATTGTGTGTGTAAATGTGGATCTGTGCAGTGTACTTGAACAATCATATGGTTCCACTTCAATGGCTTTAGAATGGGCAGGTATAAAATTCCTCTTCCTGTTGGTCCCATTAATTATTTGATTTCCTTTAGACATAGACTTGTTCTTTCACTCTTGGAACTAGCTACTAAATGAAATTTACCTTAGGAAATCATTTCACTTTCTTCTCTGGTCATCAACCTGCTGTGCTACTTGTCTGTTCATTTTCAGTCTCTGTGTTGATCAGATTTTTAGCTGTAAAATAGAAATAAATATAGCAGAAAAGTAAAGAGAAAGGGGAAGCAGCAGAGTATGAACATTTTAGCTTTCAAATAAAAATGCACCTACAACTCTATGAGTAACATTTGTTTTTTTTTATCCCATAACTTTAAATTTTAAGATTTTTAAGAAGAATATTCTACCTGAAGATTCAAATTTCCCTATAGTTGTGCATATGTATAGAGTATATACATATATACAGATACATATAAACATACACACAACAAAAAATCATATAACATAAATATAATTATTCAATTGTCTTTTAATTGAAGTAATCATTTATTTTAGAAAAGATCAAGAGACTCCTTGATTTCATTCTGGTGAAATCCTAAGCAAAGAAGCTAACTCTACTATGCAAACGCTTCTCAACTACAGAAAAGGTGACATGATAAACAGAAAAATTTTAAATGATCATCTTGTGGAAATATTTTAATCAGCAACAAAACACTAATGTATGGTGTGTAGGTTTTAGTTTTGCTTATATGTTTCAGTATCAACACATGCATTGATTTATATAACATATGGAACAGACACTTTAAGGAGCCTGTTTTTACAAAAGATGGAAAAGAATAACTTTTCTTCTTAGCTAGTGCTCCATTTGTAAGTAAATACAACTACTATAATATATTCAATAAGCTAGCATTTTAGTTTTCCTATTATAATTACATACTTTGCATTTTACTTCATGAGGACAAGACAATGATACCATCGTAAAATAATCTATACAGAGTATTCAAAATTGAATAATTTTCACAAGTGAAGCAAAAACATAATCTTAAAATTATACTAGGTATTGAATAGTTTCATGTTTATACGTTGGAGCCATTACTTCAAGAAAAAATGTATACATTTTGCAATTCTTTTATTTGGAAAACCTCACAGCATTTCAAAGTGCTCCTTCTGTGGTTACATTACTTAGTGTAATACACAACAAAGGAATACTGGAAACAAGCTTTAGGAATTCATAAAGCGAGGATGATTGTCTAATGTATATGAATGTGTTGTCATCATCAGTAAATCATCTGAAATTACATGTAAATTTTTACAGGTATGTGTAATTTTGGAAGAGAGAATCCATAACTTTCAAGAAATTCTCAAGTAGGTTCATGACCTAAAGATAAGAACATTTTTTTAAATATATTGCTGCATGTACGTCTGTGCACCACATGCATGCTTGGTGCCAAAGTAAGTAAGCCATGAAAAGGGACATCACATCCCTTGAATTTGAATTACCATGTGAGTTCTTGGAATCAAACTCAGAACCCATTAAAAAGCAGCAGCTGTGCTCTTAAAAAATGAGTCATCATTCTAGGCCTATCAAAAACTTAACACATGTAGAATACACAACACAATTTGTGTCATCGTTATACTATAATCAAAGCTATCATTATGCTCTTTTCAGTATGTGTCATGAAACTGTGTAAGAAAAAGATATTCCTGTCCCTTGTTGTTTAGTTATCTCATTAATGGTCACTCCCAAATTGCATGAGTGTATAGTAATAATTAATAGTACTCAGCCTCAGAATATTTGAGACAAAGCTTGTTTGCTTGTCTTCATTTTTGAAACTCGTGGAGTCCAATTTGTACTGACTATAGACTCTTAGGCATGTGGTTATCCACTGAACTATGGTAGTCTCAAAAAACTAAAAAAAAATAATAAATATATGCAAAGAAAATTATACATAAGAAAGCAAGTTAAATAAAGGAAGAGTAGTATGGAGCAGCTACATGCTTCAGCAGAAATGAATTAAAGGTAAATTTTAAAATTTGTATTTAACATATCAGAATAATTATTAAAATAAGGAAAATAAATAATTCAGTGTGGTGTAGATGTAATCAACCTTCTTATTAAATAAGAAACACAGAACCAATGCAAAGAAGAAAGCCAAGAGGTCAGAGCTAAGAGCTAAAACCTTACCCTTCCTCTCGCAGTGGTCCTACCTCTCCGAACTAGAACTACCCCTGTGTTAAAGTCTTTATATAGTGTTCCTGTTCTGCCTTTTCATTGGTTGTAAACCCAACCACATGACCGCCTTGTCACGGCCTGTCTGTATAGGCCTCCAGGTTTTCCATGCTTGGTATTGAGATTAAAGGCATGTGTGTCCAATAATGGCTGTATCCCTGAACACACAGAGACTTACCCAGCTCTGCCTACCAAGTACTGGGATTACAAGTGTACGCCACCACTGCCCTGCTTTCCTATGGCTTGCTAATAGCTCTGAACCCCGGGCAACTTTATTTATTAACATACAAATAACAATTTAATACAAATAAAATATCACCATAGTGTGGAGGTTCCTAAAACAAAAAAGCTGCAAACAGATCTACCACATGATCCAGCTATCCAAATTTTGGGCACATATTGAAAGGATACAAGTTCACCTATGTTAATGCCTTATTCACAATAGCCAGGAAATGAAAACAGTATAGATATCCAGCAACTGATGAATAAAGAGGGCAAATGTGGCATATGTACATAGTAGGATAATATTAAACTCTTAAGAAAATTGAAATTCTAAACTCTATAAAGAATAATGAGTGGAGCTAGAAATAATCATCTTGGCTGAAAAAAACTCAAAGAAAGATAAATGTCACTGGTTTTCTTTCATTTCTGGGTGTTAGCTTTGAATCTACATATATGTGCATCCCATTTTAAATTCCCAGAGAAGTCAAGAATTAGGTAGGGATCATTGTTGGGAGGGACCGCAGGGAGGGGTACTGTTCTGTGCGCTGTGAATGTGTGTTGCTCTGATAGGTTGATAAATAAAGTAATCACTTGCTTGTTTTTTGTTTGTTTAACTAAAATACATTAATTTTTATATATACCTGAACATGTGTATTTTTATACCTGTCGATGATATTTATTTTATGATAATATCAAATTGAAAAACTATGTTTTGTACCACTTAAGTATTTATTTAGTAAATAATTTATTTCAATACTAATATAAATCAACAAAGTTAGTAAGTCATATAATGAAATTAAGAGTATTACATGATCTCAATTCCCCCAAAATATAAGAAAATGTTGTAGAAGCTCTTATTTTTGAAGCAGTGCTGTTAACCTAAAGTATTATCACAGGTATAGTTCTAGTAAGTTCAATGGTTAGGAATATGTTGGAGATATCAAATATTTACATAACTTAAAAATTTAGGGCTTTCTGCTCTTTTCAGTTAAACAATATCAACATAGAGGTATAAATATCAGATTCAGTTTTCTCTATATTTTAATAACTGATGACAATATGCATGACTTATTATTAAAGATAAGAGGCAATTAAGCATTGGCAAGGTATATTATATATATTTTACTTTGAATATTTTA
Organism: Peromyscus eremicus; assembly: GCF_949786415.1. Taxonomy (NCBI): domain Eukaryota; kingdom Metazoa; phylum Chordata; class Mammalia; order Rodentia; family Cricetidae; genus Peromyscus; species Peromyscus eremicus. Next base: position 106,382,155 of record NC_081439.1, read on the forward strand.
CTACAACCTTTCAATGAATTGTTTTATTGAATCAAATTTATTACAAGAAGTAATTTATTCCAGCTCTTTTATTTGTGCTTGTTACCAAGCTCTGTGAAAAATAATTTATATTTTCCTGACATTTACTTGTTGATAGTAGTTTTTATGACCCTGCATTTTGGATCTACAATTCATTTTTGTCCATGAGAATTTGTGATTTAAGATTATAGTTTTACGTATAGTGAATTATAATACTGGCAAACTATCTCCTGGTGTAGAAGGTCAATAACAGTATGAAAATATGTTATAACTATAATAAATTAGACTTAATATAAGGTATGAAAATTTTAAACAAATCTTACCCTAATAAGTATCACATATATTCATCTTGATGATATTTTTCATATTTCCAGTCATTTGAAAGACAGATATTTCATATTTAGATGGCAATTTATGGTAGATTGTGTTCAGTAAATACTGTTCCTATTTGTTTGGCTGTATCTCATAATCCAAATAAAATTGTCTAAATAAAAGGAGATCCAAGTTCAATGATATCTTTATTGAGAGAACTGGGCTTCATAAATATGCTGATTAATATTCATTATAATAAAATGTTTTCCTTAACAAACAAGAGAAACTGAAATGTTGCCCACCATATACTTTATTAAATCTATTTCATTTCATTTTTTTCTAATTCACAAATAAATGTGATATATTCTTCACTATAATGACCAATGACTAAAGAGTTATTTCAATTTCTCCAAATGCTTCATTCCATCACGTTGCTGGACAATAATCTTTCAAAACATATTCTTAGACATTCTTTTGCTTCTTAAATTAAGTTTTAATATTTTTAATTTCCAGATATGGTTTATTTCTAGCAATGTAGCAGAAGTATTAGAAGACTCTTTCAAGTGTAAAGTTGAGGCCTGGTGAAAACTTTCCCCCCCCACAAGATTAATAAGGTTATTGAAAGGAAGTCTAATTAAGAGTGTATAAGGGACAATATTTTTTTCATATTTGTCCAGGACACTTCAAACACTATGAATTTGTGTCACAATCATATTAATGTTATAATGTTATGAAATAGAGCCCCAGCTTACAGGCTTCACATTTTATGCTTTCTTTTGCTATTTCTTTCCTTTGATCTCATTTGTTATAGATTTTTTTAAATTTTCATGTAATATATTCTGATAATTGTTTCTCCTTTCCCAATTCTTCCAAATTCCTCCTCACCTCACCTCCCATCTGGATCTACATTCTTTCTATCTCTAGTTAGAAAACAAACAGGCATCTAAGAATTATATTTTTATAAATGCATGGATGAATGGATGAATGAATGAATGAATGAATGAATGAATGAATGAATGAAAGAATGAAAACCTATCCAGTAGGCCAAAGCTTTAACAATTGAACTTTCACTTATACCTGCTGGGAAGGGAAAAATCAGTTTTTTCCAATAGAGTGGCATATCAACCACTCCAGGACAAACCTCATGTTCAGGAATAGTTGGCCAACACATAACCGACTCCACAGCTGTATTTTGTGTACATTTATTTGGTTGTAATTTTGTGGGTTTTTTTTGGGGGGGTATTTTGCTTTCTTGTTTTGGGGAGGGTTGTTGTTGTATTGGGTTTTTATTTGATTTTTGAGATTTTGGATTGTTAGGAAGGGAAACAGAATCTGGAAGGACTTGGGGAGGGGAAGAATACTATCAAAGTATATTTATATTTAAAGTTGTTTTAAATAATAAAAATATGATAAAAATAAAATAAATAAAAAATAAAATATTATGAATAAAACCAAGCAAATTATAATATAACAAAAACCCAGAAAAAATGCATATAAATAGAGACACACACATACTCAGGAATCCCACAAAAACCTAAAACTGGAAGCTGTAATATACATATGTGAAGGACCTGTAAGATAGGGGACAAATTGCACTGACTTAACATTATGAAAGAAAGAACCTCCATGTACTACTGGATCTGGGGCTTAGCCTTATGAGTGGTGTGCTCCCCCAGTGAGACTCCATTGGAGATAGCTTGTGGGTTAGAGATGGGTGTGTGTGTCTAGGTCTTTCAGTTCTAGGATCTTATCTGGTACAGACATGTGCTGGCCCTGTGCATGTTGCCAGTGAGTGCATATGTATGCCAGCCCTATTGTTAAATAAGTATAGCATAATTTAGTTAGGAATCATTTAATTGCTATGTTCCTTTAGCAGAACATTAGTATTTAGTTTTCCCTTAGATTCATGTGCTATCTATTCTCAGGTCCTCGGCCTCCCAAGCAGTGTTGGGTAAGGGTTCCATCTCAGGGCATGGAACTTAACACAAAGCAGATATCTGTAGGTTACTCCCATATATTTGTGCCACTGTTGCACCAGAATTTCTTGCAGGCAGGTTATGCTTGTAGATGGAAGGTTTTGTAACTGGGTTGGTATTTACCATTCTCCTTTGATAGAGTGCAAGATACCTTCCAGTACCATGAATAATAATCCAGTTGTTGGCAAAAGTGTCCCATGGAAACCTCCAAACAACCAAGGCTATATTTTGTCCATTTGAATTTACTGAGTTGTTCTAAAATGTTTTCCATCACATAGAACTATGTGGCTATTAATTAAGCTATAATTTTAATTCATTCTTTTCATTTCTCATATTGTCAAACTATACTAATATCCCTTATTTTTAGATGTTTCTTTAAACATGTTACAGTATCAGTCATAGCAACATATTTAACAAGAACCATTTAAATACCAAATATATTTTTTAAATGATGCCAAGTCAACTGGATGCCCATAATAAACTTCATGAGCTGTTTCAATTGACTAGTGAACTATTTTCTTTATCTCCATTTTGCTTAAATTAATAACTGAAATGCAAAAACTGATAAATTGAAGTGATAGCTCAACTCATTAAATTTTAGTTACCAATATAATAAGCAAACCACATAATATTAACATTGGAAATTTTATGTCATTCTATCACATATCAAAAATTAGATTTTGTTATTGCTTTTACTACTGAAAACATAGAGTGAAATATAACACTAGTCTATCAATGTTTCTGGAGAATAAATATAAATAAATCCTAGGATATGACTTACATTAAAAGTGCACTTATTAATTGGTCACACCAAGACTATTTATAAATTTCATAACAAAATAGGTATGTAATCGAATCTACTTATTCACAATATGAAAATTTGAAAACATCATCCTTTGCAATGAACCAGCATAGGTTGTTTTCAACCTCCTATCATAATTTATTAAAGAAGCAAACATCCTACAAACCACTTTTAATTGAACAGAATTAAGTAAATAGAGGGAACACTAATTTGATCAAGGAAATTTTTCCCTTCTTTCATCCATACACTTTGAATTCACACATACTCGATTTGTAGGTTGCTTATCTAAGCATGATTTATGGCAGACACCTAATAAAGCTGAAATTTTGATCTTAAAAGATTTAGAACAGGAAATGTTCATAGCTTGAAAAAGTGTTTGACAAACTGTTTGTGGGAACACTTAAGATTACGTACTACCCTAAAGAAAGAAAACAAAAATAGACACTGAGACTTCTTAACTCTTTTTGAAAAGATTATCTATTATGTACTGAACATTTTATACATATAATATTTGATTTATAAAAAGTTCTCCTGGGATTCAAAAGATTGTAAATTGTTTATCTTGAGAAACTTAAAGCCTTCTTAAGCCTACCAGAGTAAACTGGAGTTTACCATTTAAGGTTAAGTGCATGAGAATTCAGGGAAAACTTCATTTTGGTGTTATTTTTAATATCTCATGACAAAAATAATCATTTCACAATAAATTTAAGAAAGAGAAAACATGAATTTATTATGGAATTTTAAGACATGTGTGAAATGTACACCCTATAAATACATTGAAATTAAAGGCTAGCCAGAAAGTGCATGCCAAAAATTTTTAATATTTGATGCCATATGAAAATGGAAGTTTATTTGATTACATTAAGCATATATCTCTTTCTGCTCCATTGAAAATCTTCATGAATCAAAATGACAAATTATGTATAAATATAAGAATTAAGTTATTGAAAAAAATCTTTTCACTTTTTTGAATTTTATTTTAAAGTTTACATATAATAGTGATTTGTTACTGTTGTTGTTTCAAGGATATTAATGGCTGAGGAAGAAATGATTTGACCATGACAGATAATATTTAACTGAAAAGGATTTTAAATTATGGTCTATAGAGCTCTGTACTACTATCCAACAAGGTCACATGTTGTTATTGAGTATATAAAAAGCAGCTGTTCCCACTAAAATACCCTTTAATTCCAAGGCATTAGTGTCTTTGACCAGGTCTGGGAAAATTTGACATATAGAGAAATTAAAGGCCTATGACTGAACACTTATTAGTAGAACAAATGATATGATGATCAAATCATTATTCTCAAATATTTATCTTACATCTATGGCTCATAATAATAGGAGTAATCAAGGTAGAATATATGTAATCTTTTCAGCACAGCCTTTTTCCTTCCTTTTGATAGACAAAATCGTTTATAAAAATATTGTTTCATAAGCTCTGTTATTTTGTAATTAATAAAATAATTGAATTTAAAATAAAAATTAAAAAGCACATGATCAGTAGTATTTAGCATTATTTAGCTCAATAACATCTTCACACAAGATCTTCTTTCCTGATTTCCTCTTCCTGTCCTTTATCTGCTTTTCTGAGATCATATAATAAAACCACAACAGCGAAATGTATATTCAATTTATTTCTGTTGAACACAGGGAATAGTACAATCTCAAACAAGAATCTCAAGTTCATTTCTGTTAACAGTGATATCACACTTCCTCAGCTAAAGCTACCTTTCTGTCTTCCCTACACACCAAGAGCTTACAAACAAGGAAATAAACCTGAGTTTAGGTAGAAAGAGATTTACACAAATCCATCATAGAAATGCTAACCAAATATTCTAAATCAAGGCTGGTTTTAACAACTGAGTTTCTGTCTCTTTTTCTTTTCCTTTTAAAAATTTACTTATTGTCTATCTATCTATCTATCTATCTATCTGTCATCTATCTTCTCAAATCATCATTCTTATTTATAAAGATCAACTTGGGTACTTACCAATGTTGAATACTTAGGACTATCATTTTCTTTGACACTAAGAGAGATAAACTCAGTTTTTCACCACTATTAATTCATTTACTTGAAATCAATGAGTAAAAGTCTAAGTTATGCAATTGGACATAATGTCCATTCTGACAGTAGGTCCATAAGCTTTTACTCAAAGGAATGAACAGTTACTGGGTAAAACTGAAAGCACACCTTAAAGCTACTATAAATGACCGTAAAGCAAGGTTTGATTTCATTAAGGATAGGCCAGGGCGAACTGTTTACTGACCATGTATTTTTGTAGACAAGATTGAATATGGTTATCAAGGCTCCTCACTAGCAAAGCATTTTTGACCAGGGCTTCTTCTTAGTGAGATTATGAGTTCTGGGAGAATAGATAGCATGCTGAATAGCTTCACAAAAGCAAAAGACTGTGAAGTAGCAGCAAAGGGGGCAGCAAAAGGCTAATGAAATCCAAGGGACTTCTACAGGGTGATAAACTAGAGGGGAAAAAAAGCAGAGTATTGGAAATTTTGGAAATTCAAGTTCATGAAGTCATTTTTTATGAATATTATGCACCCTGATGGTAAGACAAAACAGTAAAATATACACTTTTTGAAGAATAAAAAGATGGCTTTATTAAGATCTTTTCAAACTTTGAAAAATAGAGAAATATTACATGAAATCTATACACATTTTAGCATATAATATCATATATGATAGAGAGAAGGGGAAAGAGAAAATAGGCTTTGTGATGGTTTCTTTATTAAATTCCTTTTAAATTTTATTTAGTTGTGAAAGCAGGGATGTAGAAGGAATTTCTGGCATTAAGATAATGCAAAAAATAGATCAAAATATTGACAACAGATGTCAGTGGATATTCAAATGATGACTGGCAGGGTGGCTGTCAGAATCATAGGCTTTCCAGCTAGACCACTTGTGTTTGAATCCTTACCCTCTCATTCACAAGTGTGTCATTTTACACAACAGTATATAACCTTCAGGAAGTAAAAATAATGTCATGCACAAAAAATAGAGGAGTAACTGATAAAGACTATGTGTTTAGACATTATTAGATATAATTCCACTTGAAAAATGCATATATTCATTATGTGAGTCTTACAATTACAAATTTAAATAAAACTTAAGAAAATGCATTATTCAACATTTATTTTGTAAACTGAAAGAATGAATCAATATTCTGTATAACAAATAGGAATATGATTGTGTCATCATAAAGAAAAGTAAACACAAGAGGGCCTAAAAGACATAAAACATTAATATATATGTATGTATATGTATATATATAGTGTGTGTGTGTGTGTGTGTGTGTGTGTGTGTGTGTGTGTGTGTGTATGTATGTACTAACAATGACTTGACTACTCCTGGACTTTCCTATAATAGATACTCTTTATTGAAATTAAAGCTATTTCCAATTTAAAATTCCATTTTCTGTACAATTTGATCAGTCTAAAGATGTAAATTACAAAGACTTTTTTCAAACCAATATTTGAAGTGACATATCATCATTTATAGTGTGCAATGGTAAGATGCTTCACAGAATGATTTATTTTGGCCTAACATACTCCAGCACATACCAGGCTTTTTCTTTTAGGCCACCAACCAGCTCCCACATTATGACACAGAGACTACTTACTAGTTATGAATGATCAGCCTAGCTTAGGCTCATTTCTTGATAGTTCTTTTAATTTAGATTAAACTGTATTTCTTTATCTACTTTTTCCTTAGGGCTTTTTACTTTTCTTTCCTTCTGGCTTCTCTCCCCAGGCATGTCCCCCTCTTATTCCTCATTCTCTTTTCTCTTCTGTTCTTTTCTCTTTAGATTCCTCTTCCTATTTATTCTTTCTGCCGGCCAGCCCAGCATATCCTTTCTCTGCCTAGCTATTGGTTAGACCAATCAGGTGCCTTAGCAGGAAAGATGAAACAAATGTAACACATCTTTGCATCATTAAACAATTGCAGCATAAATAAATTTAACACATTTATACGTAGTTAAATATCCCACAACATTAGAACTTTCATTTTTATATCATAATTAACATTTCAGGTTTGTCTTGTGTAGATACAAAAGAGATTCATATGGCTTGCATATACCATTGAACATTATAGAATGCCTTGAGATTTAAAATAGCAATAACAAGAAGTATTTATTAATTAATGCCCTGTGTTATCAATTTTGTACATGAATTGGCCTTGAATAGGGCTTTTTATCTGACAGTTTGTAGATAGGCACATCCCCAAAAGCCTAAGAATAAATAACAATTCTAAAACAAAGTTTTATGTGTACAAGCACAGGTTCAGAAGACAATGACTCTTGCCAAGTTTCAAATAGAAGTGAACATTAGAAATGATGTGCTGTATAATGCCATATAAATGCAAATAGCTGATATAGATCAGCAGAAGTAGTCTGTCATGAAATATAGATGATTTAGTGAATATTAACACTTTGAATGCTATCCATGCCTAAAAACACGTTAAAGAACCAGCTGACTCTTTGAGTAGATACCTTATAGATTATATTACATTAAAATTGACAGACCTTCTACAGTAAACTTGTTTAAATTGTCACTTGTTCATCTCTGTAGACATTGGTATTTGATAGGTAATGGCTGAGGACTGGGAGTTTTTATATCAGGGAGGCCTTTATTCAACTCCTTTCTTTACAGATTTTCTGTTTTTTCAAATAAATACTGCTATGGGATGGTCTGTATGTTAAATGTGTTGCTCTGATTGGTCAATAAATAAAACACCGATTGGCCAGTAGCCAGGCAGGAAGCATAGGTGGGATTAACAGAGAGGAGAATTGAGAGAACAGGAAGGCAGAGGGAGACACTGCCAGCCACCACCATGACAAGCAGCATGTGAAGATGCCTGTAAGCCACGAGCCACGTGGCAAGGTATATATTTATAGAAATGGATTAATTTAAGATGTAAGAACTAGATAGGTAGAAGCCTGAGCCATTAGGCCAAACAGTTTAAATAATATAAGCGTCTGTGTGTTTATTTTATAAGTGGGCTGTCTGACTGCCGCTACTTGCAGGGACCCAGAGAGAAAACTCTCCAGCTACAAAATACAAACTGTTTTGTTTACAAAGTAGAATGTCACTTCTCAATCTCTTCCCATTAGTCTATATTCTTTGTGTACTATTGAGTCCCACTATGGCATGGTACTCATCCTTGAGATGCTTCCTTATCTTCTTTTCATCCTCCTATCTTATTGTACTTTGTCATTTATAATAGATTTCTTGAAAAATTAATTTCTAATACCCAGACTTTAATAACTATTACTATTTTGATGGATTTAAAAATTCTGTCTTAAATCCATACCAATAATATAAATTAATATTTTTTGTTTATCTTTGAGAATGTATTTTGATTACAACATTTTTCTTTCCCTTCCCTCCCTCCCAGCCTTCCCATATACCTGTCTATGCTTTCTTCCAAACTCATGGCCTCTTTTTTCATAAATCATGATTGAATTCATTGTATTTGTATGTACATATATAGTCTAAAATATAAATGGTTGAACTGATATTATGTTACTTCTATATATGTTTTCATGGCTGACTACTTGGCACTGAACAATCAACTGGTGTTGACTTCCCCAGGGAGGGCACCCTCTCCTGCTCCCAGCTTTACTCAGCTGTCTGTAGTTCTTTGTGTAGAGTTAAGGCTTCACAGGCTTTTCTATGTGTAGTTTGGCTTATCTGTTGATCTTCTTGTGTCAGTTCATACTTGGTTTATCATGCAGGTGAGACTTTAAGGGTATAGCTTCTGATGTTACCAGCAGATTATGCCATAGCAAATAACATTTTTACCAGAGCTTCTACAGCATGACTATTGAAATATTTCATAATATCCTGAAGTTAATATGACAAAATACTTCTTGATTTTCAAGTACAGTCAGCAACTATCAAAAACATAATGAGCTATTTGTCTTTAACTTATTAAATGTATTCTCAGAAACCCAATACCTTCAAACTGAAGATCTAGATGTTACAAGATCATTTCATTTGCTTCGTTCTCTACATCATCAAATTTGTGGCTTAGCTTCCAAAAACTTCTCCTAGTAAGTTTGCTATTATATTCACTAATACTTTAATAATCCAATTTTACTAAGTTAACCTAACTCAATAAATCTCCACTATACCATTCTTTTTTTTTTATTTTACAATACAATTCAGTTCTACATATCAGCCACGGATTCCCTTGTTCTCCCCCCTCCCACTCCCATCCCCTTCCCCCCAGCCCACCCCCTATTCATACCTCCTCCAGGGCAAAGCCTCCCCCGAGGACTGAGATCAACCTGGTAGACTCAGTTCAAGCAGGTCCAGTCCCCTCCTCCCAGGCTGAGCCAAGTAACCCTGCATAAGCCCCAGGTTTCAAACAGCCAACTCATGCAATGAGCACAGGACCCGGTCCCACTGCCTGGATGCCTCCCAAACAGATCAAGCCAATCAACTGTCTCACCCATTCAGAGGGCCTGATCCAGTTGGGGGCTCCTCAGCTATTGATTCATAGTTCATGTGTTTCCATTCGTTTGGCTATTTGTCCCTGTGCTTTATCCAACCTTGGTCTCAACAATTCTCGCTCATATAAACCCTCCTCTTTCTCGCTAATTGGACTCCCAGAGCTCCACCCGGGGCCTAGCCGTGGATCTCTGCATCCAGGTCCCTCAGTCATTGGACAATTAGGGTGTTTGACCATCCCATCACCAGAGTAGGTCAGTTCGGGCTGTCTCTCGACCATTGACAGCAGTCTATTGTAGGGGTATCTTTATGGATTTCTGTGGGCCTCTCTAGCACTTTGCTTCTTCCTATTCTCATGTGGTCTTCATTTACCATGGTCTCCTATTCCTTGTTCTCCCTCTCTGTTCTTGATCCAGCTGGGATCTCCCGCTCCCCCAAGCTCTCTTTCCCTCAACCCTCGCCCTTCATTACCCCTACTCATGTCCAGGCTGTTCATGTAGATCTCATCCATTTCTCTATCATTGGGCGATCCCCGTGTCTTTCTTGGGGTCCTTTTTTCCAGGTAGCCTCCCTGGTTATGTGAGTAGCAGTCCAGTCATCCTTGTTCCACATCTAGTATCCACACTGAAGACACCTTATGCTGGAGAGGATATGGAGCTAGGGGAACTCTCCTCCACTGCTGGTGGGAATGCAAGCTTGTACAACCACTTTGGAAATCAATATGGTGCTTTCTTAGAAAATTTGGAATCAATCTCCCCCAAGATCCAGCTATACCACCCTTGGGCATATACCCAAGGAATGCTCAATCATACCACAAGAGCACTTACTCAGCTATGTTCATATCAGCATTGTTTGTAATAGCCAGAACCTGGAAACAACCTAGATGCCCTTCAACTGAAGGATGGATAAATAAAATGTGGTACATATTCACAATGGAATACTACTCAGCAGAGAAAAACAATGACATCATGAGGTTTGAAGGCAAGTGGATGAATCTAGAAAAAAATCATCCTGAGTGAGGTAACCCAGATTCAGAAAGACAAACATGGTATGTACTCACTCATAGGAGGACACTATACCATTCTTGACTCTTTTCCTGACAGAACAAATCTTTAAAGTGCCTATCCTGTGTGATGTTACTTATCTGCTAAGAAAACTCAATAGTGTTTTCCTTTTAGAATATAATCAATATTCCTTTCATGGTTTTCTGAATGTCTAGTTCTTGTCTACTCTATGTCCTTCTTTTATGTCATTTTTCTTCCCTGGTCATTGAGCTTTTCCCAAAAAGTCTGCATCTTTGCTCTAATATCTGAAACTACTTTCAAACCTGTACCTAGAGTGCTTTGATGTGATAGTTTATGACTCCTTCAATTTTAGCTCAACCAAATGTGCTATCTTCAGAGAGGTCATTCTCTCTCTCTCTTTTTTGATTCTTTGTGTCTTCACATCATGCCTCCTGATCCCACCTGTCTTCCCACGCAATAAAACAAAATAAAACTTAATAGGAAAAAAGGAAGAAGGGGAAAATCTCATCATGGAAGCTGCAGTGTAACATAGTGAGTTGCACAGTAAACCCTTTTATCCATAGATTTTTACATGCAGGCATTTATCACAAAGAATCATTGCTCTGGTTGACTCCCCTGGTCTCTGCTGCACTATTAATGCTAAGCCCTCACTGAGACTCTTCCTGGATATTCTATTGCTGCAATGTGCTTTGGAGATCCTGCAGCACTGGGTCCACATGACTGACAGCATCCACTCTTGCTCTAGTAGATCACAGATGGAGTAGATGTTGAGGTGGGCCAACACATAACCCTGGTTCTGGGCCTGGATTGTTGCAGGGTTGGTCAACCTACCAGCTCTTCCCTGTCTTTGCTCCCAGGGTGAGCTCTCCAGCAATGCACTGGTGAGTTCATCCCTTGCAGTGAAGAGCAAGGGGCAGGACCAGTTCTCAAGCTTTCACATCCCCACGATCAGTTCTCCCAAATCTACACCTTCAGGGCCAGCTCTACTCTACTACTTTGGCAAGGTATAGGGGACACTCCTCTCAGTGCTGCAAGCTGATGGGAGGCTGATGCTCTTATGACCTCTGGGCAAGCTGCTTAACCAAATCTCCACTTACAAGTTTGACTATTGTGCTGCCTAGGTGAAGTGCAGGGCCTGCTCTCCCAAGTGTTGCAGCTAGTAGGGGCTAGGGACAGCTCTCCTGCTCTTATGAACTCAGCGCCAGCTCTCCCACCTTCCTCAGGCTTTGATGGGGTAGGGAGAATATCTCACCTCCTCCCATGCTGCCATAAGACAGATGAGTAGTGGTCACAGCTCTCCCATGCTCATAACATCAGACTGGCTTATTCACACCTCTGCCAACAGGGTTGGCTCTATTGTACTCCACAGGGGAGGTACAGGGCATGCCAGAGAAATCATTTTTTATTTCTTTTTTTATATTATCATGTAGAGTACTGGATGTGGTACTCTATAGTTTTCTTGTCCTTTCTTAATTCCTCAATTTAAAAGTAAGTTATTTCTATGCAATTGTGATATCTTTTGTATTTATTGCAAATAAACAGCTTTTATGTCCTAGAAATATTCAATATGCATTCATAGGAAGATCCAGAGTGGCTAAGTAACTAGGAGGGCTTAAAGGAGAGACACAAGGATCTCCATGGGAATGGAAAATAGAATAGATTACGTGGGGTGGACTGGGGATGTGTAGAGTTGGGAACAGGAGGGATCAAGTTTGGGGTGATAAATACTGGGAAGATGACTAGAATTGGAGAGCATTTAGGGAGTGAGTTGGAAACCTAGTACAAGGGAAACTCCATGGAATCTACAAGAGTAACCCTAGCAAAGACTCCTAGTAATGGGGAACATGGAAATGGAACAGGCCATCCCACAGCCTGACTGCAGAATGATGTGGGACTGGAGCTTAGTAGAATTCTCATCAAAGAGAATAGAGATTTCATCCAGCAACTGATGGGAGCAGATGCAGAGTCTCACAGCCAAACATTAGACAGAGCTCAGGAGTCCTGAGGAGGAGAAGAAGGAAGGATCAGAGGAACCAGAAGGTTCAGGAACACCACAGAAACATGGCCCATAGAATCAATTGACCAGGACTCATGGCAGCTTGCAGAGATATGGGAGCCTATAGGGATCTGACCTATGTCCTCTACATATATGTTATGGCTGAGTAGCTTGGTGTTCTTCTGGGATTTCTAACACTGGGAAGTGGGGTAGTCAGTGACTTTTGTCTGCTTATCAGACACTTTTCCTCCTACTGGGTTGCCTCATCCAGCCTTGATGTGATGGTCTATGCCTGATTATATAGTAGTATATTAAGTCATGTTTTGTTGATATCCCTGGGAGGCCTGCTCTTTTATGCAGGGAGATGGAGGAAGGGTGGTTCTGGCTTAGAGGGGAGGTGAGTGGAGAGACAGGGCAGAGGGGAAGGAGGGGAAACTGTAGTTGAGATATAATATATGAGAGAAGAATTAAAAGAGAATAAAGAAAAAACTAGCCTAAATCTTAAGAACATTAAATTGTAGCTATAATTATTACTAAATAAAGGAGTAAATATGTAAGAGAGGAAGATAAAATAATAAAATATATAATAAATTTCATATAAATATATAAGAAGAAGTTTCAAAGAACAAAAGTGGGAAATTTATCAAGTGTTTATTTAAATTTATATTGTTTTTTCTGTGATCTTGACATTATATGCCAGTGAGTTTAGAGAAACTACAAGAGAAAGCATTGTGTAACTTATTTACTCAAAATTAAAATATTCCCTCCTAGAAAGAGGTTCATTGGACTCAGGAAGTACTCAATAGTCTGGAGTTAAGAAGGCATCACCAACCCTGACATCAACCTCTACTATAGAGCTACGGTAATAAAAACAGCTTGGTATTGGTGTAAGAACTGACATGTGGACAAATGGAATAGAATTGAAGATCCTGATATTAACACACAAACATATAAACACCTGATTTTTGACAAAGAAGCCAAAACTATACAATGGAAAAAACAAAGCATCTTCAGCAAATGGTGCTGGCATAACTGGGTGTCAACATATAGAATATTGCAAATAGATCAATATCTATCACCATGCACAAAACTTAAGTCAAAGTAGATCAAAGACCTCAATATAAAACCAGTTACACTGAACCTGATAGAAGAGAAAGTAAGAAATAGCCTTGAAAGCACTGGCACAGGAGACCACTGAAACTGAGAAGCTTCTGTAAGGCAAAGGACACAGTAAATAAGACAAAACAACAGCCTACAGAATGGAAAAAGATTGTTACCAACCCCAAACCTGGCAGAGAGCTGATTTCCAAAATATATAAAGAACTCAAGAAACTAGACATAAAAATAACAAACAATCCAATTAAAAAATGTGCTATGGAGCTAAACAGAGAATTCTGAAAGGAGGAATTTCAGATGGCCAAAAGACATTTAAGGAATTGCTCAGCATCCTTAAATATCAAGAAGATGCAAATCAAATGACTCTGAGATACCATCTTACACCTGTCAGAATGGCTAAGATCAAAAACACTGAAGACAGCTTATGTTGGAGAGGATGTGGAGCAAGAAGAATACTCCTCCACTGTTGCTAGGAGTTCATACTGGTACAGCCACTTTGGAAATCACTATGGCAGTTTCTCAGAAAATTGGGGATCAATCTACCTCAAGACCCAGCTATACCAGTCTTGGGTGTATACCCAAGGAATACTCAATCATACCACAAGGACACATGCTCAACTATGTTCATAGCAGCATTATTCATAATATCCAGAACCTGGAAACAACCTAGATGCCCCTCAAATGAAGAATGGATTAAGAAAATGTGGTACAAAACATGGTATGTACTCAATCATAAGTGGATACTAGATATAAAGCAAATGGTAAACAGGCAACAACCTACAACTCCAGAGAAGCTACCTAACAAGGAAGACCCAGAGAGGGATCCATGAACCACTCTGGGAAAGGGAAAAAGATAAGATCTCCAAGAGTAAACTGGGGATGAAGTGTGGCCAATGGAGGGTAGGGGACAGGGGATGAGAACATAAGGGAATGGGATGGTTGAGCTGGAACAGGGAGGGAGGGGGAAAGCAATGAGAGAGATATCATGATAGAGGGAGATATCATGGGGATAGAGGAACCCAGTGCCAGGGAAGTTGCCATGAATCCCCAAGGATGACCCCAGCCTGGTCTACTAGCAATAGTGGAGAAGGTGCCTGAAATGAACTGGCTTGCCCCAGAGATCAGACTGGTGAATACCCTAACTGTCATCACAGAACTTTTCTCCAATGTCTGATTTCCATGCAGATGTAGAGATCCACAGCCAAACACCAGGCAGAGCTCCAGGAGTCCTGTCAAAGAGAGAGAAGAGGGATTCTAGGAGCAAGGGCATCAGGATCATGATGGGGAAACATGCAGGGATGACCAAACCAAAATAGAGGGAACTCATAAAAGTTGGATCAATGCCTGTGGAGCCTACATGGGACTGAACTAGGTCCTCTGCATGGTGAGAGAGTTGTGTACCTTGATCTGCTTGGGAGGTCCCCTGGTGGTAGGATCAGAATCCATCTCTGGTGCATGAATGGGCTTTGTGGAGCCCGCTACCTGTGATGGTACACTTCATGCAGCCTTGAGGCATGGGGAAGGGCTTGAACTTGCCTCCACTGAATGTGCCTCCCCATGGGATGACTTGCCTTCTTATGGGTGGGAGTGAGGGGTGGGTTGGGAGGGGGAGGTTGTGGGGGCAGGAGGAGGAAAGAGGGGGATATCTGGTGTGTAAAGTGAATGAAAAAATTTTCTTAATAAAAAAAGAGAAAAATATATATTGTACATTTTAAAAAAAGGAGGAATTTCCAGAATTCTACAAAGTTCTAAACTGATTTGATAAATGTAGCTTGGGAATATGTTTAAGAATCTGGGGAGCTGAAAGTAACATCATTCCTTTCCTCTGTGCTTAGCCATTTTCTACTTTCTCCCCATATAGATGAACCTCAAAACCATCTTGTGAAGGTAAAATTAGATACAGGTACTTATTTTTGTGCTTCTGTGATATGGTATAACTACATTTCTGATTATTTTTTTGCTTATGAATAAAATAACTTTTTGTTTGGCAAAAAATAAAGACTCTCCAGAAGTTTAAAAAGATTCACAAGGTGTGTATCCAAAGTTACATGAGGTGTAAAAATTGCTGGGGATGGGAAACTCCACAGACAGCAGAGTTATGTGTAAATTGTATGACAAGTTCTAGGGATACAGCTGTCAGGGGTCACTGTTATTCACGTTGAAGTAGGATTTCCAGTCATTAGTTGCCTTTGTGTTAATCCTATTTCTATAAGTACATCCTCACCAAAACTGATGTAAGAAATCCCCATAATCTCACTGGTTCTCTAGACTAGACCTAGGTGAAATATTTTCTTTCTTTCTCGTGGGTGCCTTCTTTGGGGTGCATAGATGTTTGTTCGTGTATCTCCTAGAAAAGTCAAATAACAAGAAATTACTGTTTGCAATGACGGATAGCACTAGATATCTCTTTCACTGAGTTGGATATTTGATTCATTGTTGGCACCATTTTACAATTGTTTTTTATGGTACTGACATTATAGAAAAAAACTAAAATGAACAGTAAGCTTTCTGATAAAATCTCACTTAGATTCACCAAATACTACAGTCATATTTTTTTGAAGAAAATAGTTATGGTAAAATTCAAGCAGAATGATGATGCTTGTACTTCAAAAGATTTTTATTTTTTCTAAACTTACTTTTAAATATACAATTGAGGACTTTTTGGACTTATTGCATAGTGCCTTTATGAATGATGCAGCATTTTCTTTTCAAGATATTTTTGATTCAACCCTTAAATCTCAAGATGCAAAGTTATTCTAAGTAAGAACATTCTTCTACTAGTATTTTGTATTAGTAGAAGTATAACTGCTGTGGGATGTCATTCTGTATGCTGTGAATATGTGTTGCTCTGATTGGTTGATAAATAAAATGCTGAGTGGCCAGTAGCCAGGAAGGAAGTATAGGTGGGCAAATAGATGAAGAGAATTCTGGGAAGAGGGAAGCTGAGTGAGGAGATACCAGCCCGCCGTTCAGGGAGCAGCCTGTGATTGCACACAGGTAAAGCCATGGAAAACGTGGCGATATATAGATTAACAGAAATGGGCTGAGTTTAAGTGTAGGAGCTAGTCAGTGGTGGACCTGAGCTAATGGCCAAGCAGTTTTAAGTAATATAAGCATCTGTTTACTTGGGTCTGAGCAGCTGTAGACTGGGTGGGACACAGGGAAACTTCTAGCACATATACATATACCTTTTATATTGAAAATTCTCTACTTTATTTGTGATATTAGTTTTCTTTTACAATTATAAATGTTGAATCTGGTTTAGCTACACACAACCTACATTTAAAGATCATTGTATGAGCACTGCATTAAAGTTAATATAAAACTAATTTTTGGTAACTCAATTATTTATCTTTCATTCCTCACTGTGTTCTTCCCTATCTTCTTACACATAATCATGTATGAATAACCACTGTGGAAGGTATGATCCTCCTAGCAATTTCAAATATGACAATTCTTTGTTTGGATTACTTAAACTTATGTCTGAAAAGTAATCAATGACACTATTGCTGTGTAATTTAAGAGAAATCCAACTTTTCATCAATTATCTTAATTTATTTGAAATAAAAATGGTGTGTATAGACTATTGTTCTATACATTATAACCTCAGGAAATTTTTACTGTTACTATTACTGATATATACTCGTTTATGTGTATAAATACATACAACAATATAAAATTGAAGCCATATTAATATAAGAATTCAATACAACAGATTGCTTGCAATCACACTTCAATATGCCAAATAGAAGTCCTTTTAAACACCCAGTATCAATTTTTTTCAGTTTTCTTGTTGTGAAAAAATATCATAACAAATTGCAATGTAGAAGAGAAAGAGGTTTTATTTTAGTTTGCAATTCTAGATTATAGTTAACCATTGTGAGGGTAAAGACAGGACCTCTATGGTGATATTTTATTTGTTCTGAAATGTGATTTTATTTGTATGTTAATAAAGTTGCCTGGAGATCAGAGCTAAGAGCATGCCATTTAGCAGAAGTCCAGTGGTGGTGGCACATGCCCTTAATCCAATCACATGGCAGGCAGAATCTCTGTGTGTTCAAGGATACAGCCAAGCGGTGACTCAAACCTTTAATCTCAGTATGAACAATAGAGACTTGGAGGTCTGTATAGACAGGCAGTGGTTCGGTTTAGAACCAATGAGAAGGCAGAACAGAAAGGCAATAAAAAGACAGGACACAGGAAGAAGGTCTCTCTCTCAGGGGAAGGACAGCAGCTAGTGGTAAGATAAGGTGGTCATAGTTCTTGGCTACTGCTCAGTCTCTGGGCTTTTAACTCTTTATTAGGCTCTGTGTTTCTTATTTAATAAGACTGTTTAGAATTACATCTACAGACCTCCAACTAGGTTATTACATAACATCCATGGTCAAGAGCTGAAAGATATTAATTGATGTCTAATACTAGTGTTTGCTTGCTTATGCTCTGCTGGCCCTCACCACTCTTGCAGTTTAGCACACCCTGCCTAGGTAGTGGTGCAATGCACAGTGGGCTTGTCTTCCCCCAACAGATTGGCTTAAGTAAGAGAATCCCCCACAAACATGTTCACAGAGCAACTCAATGTAGGCAATCTCTCCTTGAAACTCTCTTTTGAGGGGATTCTACACTATGTCAAATTGACAATAAAACCAATCATCATACCCATAATATCAACCTATCCAGCTGTTTGCTAGGAGTATTGAGAGTAGACACATATTTTCTTCTATTTTCCTGTTTTCTTGTTAATGAAATCTCATATTTCTTACTATAAATAAAAACAGTAATTTTAAAAGTCTATCATTTCTGTAACACAGTACATAGTACTAAACCTACCTAAGACCAGAGCAACATACAATTACAGTGATCTAAAGAAAATAAAACATGAGCCTGAACTTAGAACATAAAAGATTTTTTTGCACAGATTCATAACTGTGCTATACAAAACAGATTTCAAATTTTAAGTTGTAAGTAAACATTCTGGATCTACCTCCTCCTACAGTTTTTTCATTTTCATGGGTTTTTGGTCTGAATGTTTCTAAATTGCTATGGCAAAGAGATATGAGGTATCCGGTCTCCTTGGAAATGAATCCCATCAGGGAGCCATCAAATTTTCAGACCTGAGAACTTTAATCATTTTACCTTCAACTCTTCTTCAGGAGAATTTAAGCAGCATGAATGTACTAAGAATGTTACACCTGCTAGCCATAAAATGTGCAATGAAAAAGATTATATGTTAGCATCAGTGTGAGAATTAAAGTGGTGTGCACAATATATTTCTTGAGTGATACATTTCAAATTGCAGAGTATTATAGCATTACAGAAACTTTCAAGCATATTTTTAATCATTTGTAAACAGCTAAGTTTAAAAAATGTGTTTGGGAGAATAAATTATTCTTTTGACAGGTATCAGAACACACACACACACACACATTTGCACAGTTCTCTTTTAGTAATATACTGCTTTGCATATTCTTTTTAAAAGGTATATGATCTCCTCGAATGGGGGGCGCGCTGGGGGGAAGGTGAGGGGGGCGGGAGGGGGGAGAACAAGGGAATCTGTGGCTGATATGTAGAACTGAATTGTATTGCAAAATAAAAATTAAAATAAATAAAAAAAAAAAAAAAAGGTATATGATCCTAATTCATATTATATAGGGTCAGGATAAGTAAAGATAATATATTATTTAACCTGTATGTTCCCATAGATACCTAAAATATATTTACTTAAACTTCTTGCATTTATACACTGTGTCTTTGACTTACTTTCCCTCAAAGGACATTAATTGGAAATGCTAATGGAAACATTACACAAATTAAGAAATCATTGCTCATTTTAGACATTTTTCTCTACTTTTCAGTTAACTAATTATTCATATATTTCATTAAAAATAAAAGCTGGGAGGGAAATGTACTAGAGGTTCTAGGGTTAGTTGGAGGGAGGTAGTGTGGGTACATATGATCAAGATACATTATTGACAAACAGAAAATTACCAATGAATAAATAAAAGAAAAAAATGTTATAAAATATTATCTCCCTTCAAAATGGAAAATGTATTTAGATACAATAAAACATAAAAGTAGACTATAGCAGTCCACAAATGACTCTGTATTCCCAGTCTACCTATTGATAATAAAGTATTTTATGCCCTCTGAAAATTCTTCTATTAATCTTATTTTGACTCTCAAAAAAGTTTCATATTATATGTTCTTTATATTTGCAAAGTACCAAAGAGCTTTGGTACCATTCAGGCTTAGATAATTCACTTGTATGTATCAATTTCAAATATTAATATATGCATCCCTTTTGTTCTTGTTCAGTTTAGAAAAAATGAATATTTTCCTACTGGATTATAATAATATTTATGTTGAACAATTTTTATAAAAAATTCTCATGGGTTCATTACTCCTTACTATCATACGTCTCCCATCTTTTGCATTTTCATAGACTGTCCCTTATATATATACTTCATTGCTTTGTTTAAATTTACCATTTTAAAAAAATTAATATTAATAATTTTAATTAATTATTTTCTGTTTAATAATGAGGCTTAAAGACAGGACATTTGTGGTGATACTGTGTTCCCCAAAATATTGTGCACTCTAATAAACTTATCTGGGGTCAGAGAACAGAACATCAACAATATTAAACATAGAGGTTAGACAGTGGTAGCACACGCCTTTAATCCTAGGATTCCAGAGGCAGAAATCCCTCTGGATCTCTGTGAGTTCAAGGCCACACTGGAAACAGCCAAACATAGTGACTCACGCCTTTAATCCCAGGAAGTAATGGCAGGAGGCAGAAAGATATTTATGGCGTGAGAACGAGGAACTATAGCCTGGTTAAGTTTTTAGGCTTTTGAGCAGCAGTTCAGCTGAGATCCATTTGGATGAGGACTCAGAAGCTTCCAGTCTGAGGAAAAAAAGATCAGCTGAGGAACTGCTGAGGTGAGGAAGCTGTGGCTTGCTCTGTTTCTCTGATCTTCCATCATTGACCCCAGTACCTGGCTCCAGGTTTGTTTTTATTAATAAGACTTCCAAACAATTCATGTTACAGACATTGTATATGCTATGCAAGTACTATCACTGGGCTAGATATCTCCCTTTTTTCCGAACTTTTTTTTATGCTTTCTAGTCTGGCCTTGAACTTGTGACTATACCTACCTTTGTCTCCACGGATGTTGACATAGTTAACATGCAGGAACATTTCCGGCTTATTATTACTATTATTGTTTTATAATTACTTTTATTAAGACTTACTTTATTGTTTTATATGCTCTTTGTAGCTGAAGTTTTCCTGGTCCTGCCCAGCTCCCATGGCCCTGTGGCTGCTTGGACCCAAGTAAACACACAGAAGCTTATATTAATTAAAACTGCTTGGCCATTAGCTCAGGCTAACTATTGACTAGCTCTTACACTTAAATTAACCCATAATTCTTATTTATGTTTAGCCACATGGCTTGGTAACTTTTCTCGGTTCTGCCTTTACTTCTTGCTTCCTGTGTGTCTGGCTGGCACTCCTGACTCAGCCTTTCTCTTCCCAGAATTCTCCTTGTCTGTTTATCCCACCTATACTTCCTGCCTGGCTACTGGCCAATCAGTGTTTTATTTATCAACCAAATCAGAGCCATACACCTTCACCGCATACAGAGTAATATCCACAGCAACTCTTAATCACTTCAGATCACAGGATCATAATTTTTTTTCCACACTAATATACTGGTCTCTTACAAATACATGGCACTGAGTATACATTTGTTTATTGTTTGAATAAACTTCAATAAATTGAAGTTGAAAGACAGATTCATTTCTTCCTATAAAGGACATCTAGTTAAATTGTTGGCCAAAGGGGTCCCATGGAAATCCACAAAGAACACAGTATGTTGCAAAGCAATAGGTTGCTCTCCATAAACTGACAAAGCTCCAATATTGATGACAACACAGATACAACAACAGGAACATAAAGAAGTCAAGCTGGTGCCAATATAGAAACTTCATCCTCAAGTCTTTGGTACAAGAATGGACCCTATATGCTGCCAAAAGAGAAATGTAAACACCTATTAAGGCAAAAACCCTTTGATATACAATCTGTCATTCCTGCAAAATATGCTAGGGCAGTGGTGGCACAAAGTTTGTGGAAGTAACTAAAGAACTTCTGATTTGACTTCAGGACTACTCTGTGAGAAGTAACCCTTACCTGACACTGCTTAGGGGACCAAGAACCAGAAACTACCTACCTCAGAGTCTTAGGGTAAAACCAAATACTACTGGTCTCAGGACAAAACAGTGGTGATTAAATGACTCCCAATGATATGCTGCTATACTCATAGATCAATGACTTATTTAGTGATTTTGTCTAGCTTGAGCTTACACTGCTATTTTTATGTTTTATTCCATCATCAGTGAATTCATATATGGAGTTTCCCATCCAGAAGATGTTTCCTGTAGTCATCCAGCAACTCCAACTCTGTTACAATTCTTTTGGCCCTTCTTTCAAAATGATCCCTAGTCCTTAACAGGACATGAGTGCAGTATATATGTTTCCTTTAGATTTGATATTTCTGCAGAATCTTATTCTCTGTGCATTGTCCAGTTGTTGGTAACTGTGCTCATCACCAGCTACTGCAAACAGAAACTTCTCAGATGAGGATTGTGAGATATATTGATATATGAGTATAACCATTAGACATTAGTAATTAATGTAATTATATGTCTATTTAGCAACATAGTCATAATGCGTTCTCCTTAGGGCTTATGACCTATCTAGTAATATGTCCTGAATTATATAATAGTACCATGTATGGTTTCATCTTGTGGAGCAGAATTTAAATTCAATCACAATATGGTTGGTTATTCACATGATGCCCATGCCATTAATGCATCAAGGTCTTCTCAAGCCAGCCATTATTGTATCTAGAAGGATTCACAGCTAAGTGTGACTGATGACTACTGTTCATCTTCAGTAGCTTGCATCACATCATCCAGCCCTGTGGAAGCTAGACAAAAGGGAAAAAGCTTCTAGGTTTGTGACACCTCCATTTCTCCATGATTAAATATGTGATATCTTCAGCATTAGGTTCTTACTGTGAAGTTCTAAGGGTAATCAAGAGCATTTTGCAAATACTATGAGATATATGAGAATTTACTGACTAGTAACCACTCTGAAAGAGGTAACCCATTCCTGGCACTTGTTGTTTTATTTCTTAGCCTCTCATGTCTAGTAGGTGCATTACTGAAGTGTTATATGTTATAGGATAACTCCTTCTCCCCTGCCCCTGTATGTGTGTGTGTGTGTGTGTGTGTGTGTGTGTTAAACAGTTTCTACAGCATTAGGTTTACATATGACTTTTGGGAACATTTTTAATGTTATTTATTCCTCCTCATAGTCTGTTCTCTATACTAGTCTCTAGTTCTCCACCAAACTTAACATTTTCTATACTGATGCTTTCTTTGAAACTGTTCTATCAGTTTGTTCTATTTCCCACCCCTTGGAACCACTTTCTCATATTCTCTTAGTAATCTCCTGAACTCTGTGTATTTAAAGTGAAAAATATCTGAATAGTCAGAGCTAATATCCTCAGATGAGAGAAAGCACATAACATTCATTTTTTTCTAGGTCTGGATTAACTCAGAGTTATTATTTCCAGATCCACTTACTTTCAATTTTCGAAATTTTACTTTTCTTAATGGGTAAATAATATTTCATTATCTAAATATATCACATTTTATTATACATTCATTAGGTGATGGGCATCTAGCCTGATTCCACTTACTGGCTATTGTGAGTAGCCAGGGATGAGCAGATATCATTGGAGTTGGATACAGATTCCATGGGGCATACATACAATAGTATTATAGATATATCATATAGTATCATATAGTAGGTCTATTTTTACTGTTTTTGTTTGTTTGTTTTGTGGAAACTCCACACTTTTTTCCACAGTGACTGTAGAAGTTTACTTTTCCACTAGAAGTGAATAAATATGAGAAAGTCACGTTTATGTTCTCTATTATTATGATAATAGAGTTTGCAATGCATAGTTTATTCTAAACTGTTTTCTTTAAGGTTGCAAGTTTTACATTCTTTATATTGTTTATATAACTATCACTCTAAATATTTATTTCAGAGAAGAAATATATATTTGCTTTCTAGGTATACCATACATACCTTTCCTTTGAATCTTATCAAAATAAATGACATCTAATCACTTATAACTGTATTGTTTGCATAACTTAGTGCCATAACATTACATTAAGTGGGGACTGTCAATGGACATATGAGAGATATTGGAATCAATACAAAAACAGAATTTTCAACCCATAATATTCAGCAACAAGAATCATAATCTCCTTGTCTGTCATTCTCTATATTGCTTTCAGGAGTTCACCATACTGTAAATTAAAAATCAATATAAAAAAAACAAGTAAAACAATCATAAAGTACAGGTCCAGGTGAGATTGGGAACATATAGCATGGTGAGTGGAATGAGACCTAACACTAAAGATTTTTGAGAAAAATCTATTAAGAAAATGTTTCATACATATACACATACATATATGTATATATACATATGCATTCATATATAAAGGATTAATTGAAATTACTCTATAAAAGGGAGGATGCCCTTTCTTGACCTATATGTTGCCAAATAAAAGATCCATTGCTAGATGTGACATATGAGTACTTGGCTGTGGGCATCCCAGTGACACTAAAACAATATAATGTCTTGCCATTGCTCCTGTTTGCCTACCAGGTGATAGTAAACCCCTGTTGATGAAGACATCACCAATTTTTCTTACAGTACATGGAAAAATCAAGTTGGGACTGAAGAAGAAGCCGCCTCTTTGATTAGTAGCTTTCAAAGTACTGGAAGGTGCTGTGTAGGCTTTTGAGGGGAAAGGTCATAAATAATCTTGTTCAGCTATGAATTTTGTAAACTGGTCCAATAAAGATACAAAAGTTACAGAATGTAGCCAGAAGTTTTCCTGTGTCCTGCCTGTTCCTCAGCTCCTCAGAGCCAAGTAAACACACAGAGGCTTATATTAATTAAAACTGCTCTGCCATTAGGTCAGGCCTACCTCTAACTAACTCCTACAATCAAACTCAGCCCATTTTTTGCCACGTTTTCCATGGCTTTACCTGTGTGAAATACATGCTGCTCCCTGGATTGTGCGCTGGCATCTCCTGACTCAGCCTTCCTCTTCTCAGAGTTCTCTTTGTCTGTTTATCCTGCCTATACTTCCTGCCTGGCTACTGGCCAATCAGCCTTTTATTTATCAACCAGTCAGAACAACACATTCACAGCATACATAACATCCCACAGCAACAGAGTTAATTAACTGCCTTCTGATTTTATTTAAAGCCTCTTTCCCAGGAGGAAATACCTGGTGCTAGAAATCTGGTCAAGAAACTATGGTAGGGAGCTCACAAGCCTCAGGGTTAAACTTACTACCATGTTTCTACTAAACAAACACAGTAACAAACTGCCATCTAATTTTCACCTCTAACTTTTAGATTAGTGCAGCTCTCAAATATCATCAGAGAAGTCTCTTTGTGCAGTGTGGGGTAGTTAACTAAAAAACTTGAAGCTGGTCAAAATGCAGAAAGTAACTGTTACTGGAGTCCTCAGCCACAAATGGGATAGCTACATTATCCCTTCCACTAAGTCTCAGGGCCCACTGCAAAACTGTAAGAGACAGATATTTGGAAGGAGAAGACAGAAAAAGTATATTCTAGACACTAGAGGACCACTGAACTCATGAAATCACAGAAGCTGTAGCTGTCTGAACAACAGATTTTAATATGAAGTGGGTGGCCTGATACACATGAGTACATGGGTACCTGAGCATATGATCTACTACATCGAATGCCTTGGTATACCTTGAGTATATGGGCAGCACAAATTGAAGTTGATGAGATATTAAAAAATAAAAGGAGGCAGAAAGTTGCAATGGGGAAATGAAAAGTAGAAATCTAGGATGAGTTAGAAGGAGTGAGAGGTGAATATAATCAATTACATTGTATGAAATTAACAAAAATGAAAATATTACACTAAAAAGAAAATAATATATTATAGTATTTATGGATTTGTTGGTAAAAACAAGGTTCAATGGAATATCTACATTTGATATTAGCCAAAAGGCCAAGAAGAAATCAATGGAATATCTAAAGGAATCTATTATATAATGCCAACATTTTCCTGAATTCTTTTTTTTACTTCCTTTATGAACTACAGTCAATTAAAAGGAGTGTAATAAAACATGATCATTACATCAAATCAATTCTGAAAATAATAAATAGAATAGAATTATCAAACTTGAATACTTACAATATTGTCTAACAGACATGGGCAGTAATGAAACTCTACAGCTTCAAGTCTCAACAGATAATGAATTGCTGTAAAACTAAAAGAGAATATTCTTGGAAAGATATCCAATAAAACATGTACTCTTTCACTTTGACTCTATACTTCCCAAACATGTTTCATAGAGAATTATCAAAGGATCCTATGCATGTTTACAGTTCTTTCACTTTTGACATCTCCCAATGCACTAACTACAAGATAAAAATAACTAAATATAAAAAAACCCAAAACAATAACACAAACAAAAGTTCTGCAAGATTCTTTTGTGTAAAAAATGCACTTCCTTAGAAGACACCTATGTCCCAGTCAGTATATAAACACTAGTCCCAAAGAACTAATATGCCCTTGTCCTGGGATGGATCCTAGGCAGCAAAATAAAATCTCTTATCTCCCCATGGGTCACAGAACATAAATAACATCAACACAGAGCTAATAAGTGGACTCATATTACCCTTTGCTGTGGCTTTCAGGAAACCTTTCATCAAATTTATTGCCAGAGCTGCTGCACATTATTGTGTTCTTTATTAGGCATTCTTCTCCCTAAAGATTAATTCAGGGCTTTATGAAGCTGCATGTTCCAGAGTAATAGATGATTGCAAGTAAGTTAAGAGGTGTGACATTCACATCACTATAGACACAGAATTGTGGTCAAATATCTGGTGACATTCTTGACATAGTCCACTGACTTAAATTTACCATGACAACTCTGTCTTTGTGACAGTGCTAAATTAGGAATCTTTAAGGTGCATACATATTTGAGGAAGCCAGTTAATACAGAACAGCTGTACGGTGAGCACTCAACTACATCTGTAAGATTGCAGGGTAACATATATAAAAATGAAAGATTCAGTCATATCACATGTTCCTGGTTATATTTGTGAATTCATATGTGTCAAAAATATAGGCTGCATTCAACTGATGTGGAGGGGGGAGTCTGCCAGATGGTTTACACATGTTTCAAATATTGAACTTCTGAGAGGAGGTATTAGCACTGTCTTAACTTGTCTTTCTGAAGCCAAATTTTAATTTGCAATAACATACTGACCTCAATGAAAAATATAATCCATCTACTCAACTTGTAATCACATCCTTCTTTTATCCATCCATTAACTAACTGTTGAGTGCCTTTATGACTATCTAGTAACCCTTTATATATAAGGCAAACAGCATCTTATTTTAAATTGAAAAAAAAACCTTACATTGTTTTAATTTTATATAAAGGACCAGTAATTGAAATTTTAATCTTTTAAAATTTTTAAATGCCATTGCAGACACTACTTTCTCTGAATCATAAAGCACAAATACTCCATAGGTATTTCAGTAAATTTTGTTAGCCTATTTAGAGACCATCTATGATAGTTATACTGCAAAATGCATTTTATTGAGTTGCCTTTCAAATGTATATAACATTCAAGTTATTTCAGTATTGTTATGAATAATGATTCCTATTGTGGAATTTAGTGTCTAAGTAGTGTTTATACATTTGACTAAGGGTAATATTAGTAGCATATGTTTTTATTTCAGTGAAATTAGTAGCAAATAAAAGAGATCCTTTTGGGAAAATACACACACATAATTTTACTACTAGTTACTGTGTGTCATACACTGTTGTAAGCATTTTACATGTACTAAATATTGGCATATGTCAGGTACTAATGAAGAAAATTGCAATAGTTCACATAAATACTGAAAGGTAAACAAATATTTTCAAAATTACTGGGAAAAGAGAAAGAAAATGAAAGAAGGAAGGAGAGAGGTGAATATGCAAATGTGTATATTCAAAAAATAATAATCAATAAAGACTTGTACTGAACTAACTTATATATGGGAATCTACATATAAGTCATTGAACAAAGAAAACATATTTACATATATTCTCTTATGTGAACATCATGTTTTTTTAATTTTTTACTATTAAGAGACTTTTTTCTTTTCATTTTACATACCAACCACAGATTACCCTCTCCTCTGTGGTTGATATATTGTGCACCCCAATAAACATCTGGGGGTCAGAGAAAAGAACAACCGCTAGATAGACATAGACGTCAGAAAATGGTGGCACACACACCGTAAATTTGAGCATTCCAGAGGCAGAGAGCCATTCGGATCTCTGTGAGTTCAAAGCCACACTGGAAACAGCCAGGCAAGGTGACACATACCTGTAATCTCAGCATCTCATGTCTTGCTTGGGAAAGACACACGCCTTTAATCCCAGGAAGTGATAGCAGGAAGCAGAAAGGTATATAAGGTATGAGGACCAGAAACTAGAAGCTTTTGGCGTTTTATGCTTTTAGGCTTTTAGCACCAGTTCAGCTAAGATCCATCTGGATGAGGACTCAGGCTTCCAGTTTGAGGAAACAGGATCAGCTGAGGAATTGGCAAGGTAAGGTTGAATGTGGCTTGTTCTGTTTCTCTGCTCTTTCAGCGTTCACCCTAATACCTGGCTCCATGTTTGTTTTATTAATAAGACCTTTTAAGATTCATACTACACTCCTCCCTCCTCCTGCCTCCCAGTCTTACCTGCATTTCCACCTCCTCCAAGGCAAGGTCTCCCATAGGGAGTCAGCAGAGCCTGCTACATTCAGTTGAGGCAGGTCGGAGGCCCCTCCTCTCTGCACCAAGGCTGCAGTGTCCCACCATAGGCACTAGGCTCCAAAAAGCCGGCTCATGCACCAGGGATGGGTCCTGATCCCACTGCCTCGGGGCCCCCTAAACAGTTCAAGCTAAACAACTGTTTCGCCTATCCAGAGGGTCTAGTCTAATGCCATGGGGGCTCCTCATCTATTGGTCCACAATTTACGTATTTCCACTAGTTTGGCTGGTCATCTCTGTACATTTTCCATAATGATCTTGATGTCCCTTGTTCATAGAAGCCTTCCTCTCTCTCATCAATTGTACTCCTGGAGCTCAGCCTGGCATCTAGCTGTGGATCTAAATGAAGACATCATGAGAATAGGGAGAAACAAAGTACTAGGGAATTTCCCAGGAATCCTCGAGGATGATCCCATATCTTAGACTACTGGCAATAGTAGAGAGGGTGCCTGAACTGGCCTACTCTGGTGATCAGATGGCGTAATACCCTAACTCTCATCAAAGAGCCCTCATTCAGTGACTGATGGAAACATCATGTTTTATTAAAATTAGATTTTTAATACAATATAATCTGTTTACGGTTTCTCTTCCCCCAACTACTTCTCGATCCTCCCTACTCCTCTACCCACTCAAATATATACCTTTTCTTTCTTTATTTCATTAACATACAAACAGTAATCTTAAGATTAGTAATAGTAATTCAATAAAACTAGATAAAAATGAAAAGCCAAACAAGAATAGGACAGAACAAACAAACAAACAGAAGAAGAGTCAAAAGAAAAAGCTCAAGAAACACAAAGACTCAGAGACACACAGATTTGCCCACACAGAAATCCCATAAAATACAAAACCTGAAATCATAATATGTACATAACAGACTTCTAAGGGGAAATAAAGAAAGAAAGAAAGAAAACACTAATGAAGAATTATGAAACAAAAAAAAATCTCCAAAAAAAATTCCATTGAGATTGTTTAAGTTGAAAATCTACTACTAGGTATAGGGCCTGGTATTAGGAGTGTTTTGTATACCCAGTGAGATTTTTTTGGAGAAAACTAATTTATATTTGTGATGGCTATCAATTTAAACAATCTATTGAACAAGTAAGATTGATTGGTTAACAAAAACTAAGACTATATAAAGAAGTCATGTGGAAATCCACTACCTTATTACCTATTAAAATATTTCATATCCATTTTTGTGTCTTCTTTTAAGAAATTGTGTTCAGATTAGTCTTCTCTAGGGATAAGCCAATAATGGATTTTCTAATTTCGTGTGTGTGTGTGTGTGTGTGTGTGTGTGTGTGTGTATGTGTGTGTGTGTATGTATAACTCTAAATTGACTCAAAAGCTTTATTTATCTATACAAATATTTCTATATTGTGATTGATATATTGTACACCACAATAAACTTTTCTGGTTGTCAGAGAACAGAACAGCCACTATATTAAACATAGAGGTTACGCAGTGGTAGCACAAGCCTTTAATCCTAGAATTCTGTGAATTCGAGGACACACTGGAAACAGCCAGGCATGGTGACATACCTTTAATCCCAGCGCTTGAGATCTCATGTTTTTCTTGGGAAAGAAATGCCTTTAATCTTAGGAAGTAATGGCAGGAAGCAGAAAAGTATATAAGCATGAGGACCAGGAACTGGGGGCTTTTTAATCTTTTAGGCTCTTAGCAGAAGTTCAGCTGAGATCCATTTGGATGAGGACACAGAGGCTTCCAGTTTGAAGAAACAAGATCAGCTGAGAAGTTGGCAAGGTGAGGTTAGCTGTGGCTTGTTCTGCTTCTCTGATATTTTAGCATTCACCCTAATACTGGGCTCCATGGTTGTTTTTATTAATAAGACCTTTTAAGATTCATGCTACAATATATGTATCTGTTTGTGTCAATAACAATGAAAGAATAAGAAGTCAGGAAGATGAGAGGAAGTGGAGGGAACAGGGAAGAAGGTAGATGGGTGAGAGTGTAAAATAGAAATGATGTAAATGCAGTACTACTGTATGAACATCTCAAACAATAATAATAGAATAAATGTTTTAAAAGTAGGAAAGAGGGAAAATGATAAAAGGTATATATCAAACAAAGTATAAAAAATGTATTCTTACAATGAAATAGCAAAAGGACAAACAGTCATTTTTAATTGAAAATAGATTTTTTTCACACAATATAGTCTGATTAGTGTTTACCCTCTCCCAACTCCTTGCTAAGTCTTCCCACTTCCCCACCCACCAAAATCCACACTCTTTCATTGTCTGTTTCATTAGACTACAAAGAAATAGCTACAAAATAATAAAAATAAAGTAGAATAAAATTAAAACAAACAAAAATAATACAAAACAAACAGAAAAAAAAGTAATAAAAGCACAAGAAACAAACATATACACTAAGATACACACATTTGCACATACAGAAAGACCATAAAAATAAAATCCGACACCATAATATATAGGCAAAAGATCTGTAAGCTTTTACAAAAGAATGAAAAGTAGAAATAAAAAATTCCCAGACATTTATTGTAAGACAAAAATTCTTCATACATACCACTGAGTTCATTTTGTGTTAGCTATCTACTGCTGGGCATGGGGCTTACCCTTAAGTTTGGTTTGTTTCCCTAGTGAGACTCCATTTGAGAAAATGAATTTTTCCTTTTTCAGTGGTTATCAATTGGACATAGCTTCTGGGTTAGGGACAGGAGCTTTGTCTACTTCCCAACTCATCACATGTGGCTTGGATTTGTGCAGGTCCTTTGTACTGCCACAATCTCTGTAAGTTCATGTGTGTCAGTCATGTTTTGTCTAGAAAGCCTTGTTTCCTTGGTGTCGTCCATCCCTACTGGCTCTTACAATTTGTCATTTAAGACTGACTGTTCCAAGGTCTCTTACTCTCTGCACATTGTCTGACTGTGGGTATTTGTTCCCATCTATTATAGAAGGAATATTCTCTAATTATGGCTGAGCAAGGCATTGATGTGTAAATATAACAGGATGTCATTAGTAGTCATTTTATTGATATATTCATTTAGTAGAACAATAGTATTTGGTTTTCCCCTAGTTCCCCGGCATTTAGAGTCTCAGGTTCTTGGCCAGCCTGTGAGTATCAGACATGAATTCCATCTCATAGAGGGAGACTGATTTCTGATCAGATGGTGGTTGGTTACTCCCAAATCTTTGTGTCACTATTTCACTAACTCGTCTTGCAGAGAAGTCATCAATGTAGATCAAAGAGTTTATAGCAAGGTTAGTGCTTACCTTTTTTCTCTGGTGGCGTGCAGGGTACCTTCCAGTGCCGTGAACACTAGTCAGTAAAGGTGAAGGCTTTAGATTGCAATAGCACTTTCTTGTCACAATCACCAGCCCACAAATAATGACACAGAGACTTAATAATTATGAAAGCTTGGCCATTGGCTTAGGCTTGTCCCACTAGCTCTAATTACTAAAAATGCTTTTATTAATCTACATTCTTCCTCATGGCTCAGTTTACCTCTACTCTGTATGACATTTCTGACCTCTTCAGTGTCTCCCTAGAGCCTTGCTGGCATAATCTGCATGCCTAGATTCCTTCTCCTCTTCCTCTCTCCAGAAATCCCATCTATCATCTGCCTAGCTGTCAGCCATTCAGCTTTTTATTACACCAATCACAGCAATATGTTTTCACACAGTGTACAAATACCCCACATAATTTCCCTCTTTTTGTCTAAATAAAAAGGAGAGGTTTTAACTCTTATCCAGTAAAACTATGTATAATAAGAACAATTAAGAAGTAAGAATTACATTTACAATGTCAAGTCCATATGTATTTGGCAAATTAGGGGAAAGTACGATATTATCTATCCCATTCTATTGAGTTCAAAGTTTTATACCTAAAGTACTTCCTATCATAACTTGTCTTACCATCCTAAAATATCTTTCTAGACATCAAAACATATTTTTAGATAAACAACTTAAGCTTTTATGTCTCTCAACACTATATACTTTACACCTCTTTTGTGAGTTTCTTTTTTGAATTTGGTAACAATGAAAACTGTAAATACAACTATCTTGTTGTCAATCCCTTAAAGACCTGAGAAGGATATAATATTACCTGAGTAAACAAGAAGTGCAGAAAAAACAACTTCCAAAACTATAGAAACTACAAGGACAGTTGGCTGCCTTCACAGTCACTCAAGTTTCCTTGGCAATGTTGGGGAATCCATCTTTGGCCTATAGACCTAGAATATCTGACCGACTTTTCTAGCAAGCAGGAATTTTTGAAGGAATATCCTACCTTGTCTTGGCAAAGTTTGGTAGTCTCCTTTTTGTGTGTGTGTCCTGATTGTACAATTTGGACAGTATACTGTCAACAGTCCAGGCAAGGGCAATTTCTTGCCCACATGGATTACTTTGCCACATTGAAAGTAAACTCCATATGGAGGTTCTTTGATGCCCATCATCCTTTTTTTTTTTAAGTAAATTGTTCCTGCCAGGAGCAGATGCATCTCACTGTCATGAAAAGCCTTATGTTATTAAAAAATCTTAAATGTCATTTTCTGTAGGTCTCTGAAATGTTTGAAAACCATCTATCTCTTATTGACCTTGAAAACATATCTAACATGTCTACAAGTTTGATTGTTATAGAAGACTAACTACTAACCTGCATTTCTTAATTATCCTAAATTGTTTTTGAAGATTAGAACTTTACATTACATTTTTAAGTTGCCTCTATAGGTACAATACTTTAAACAAGAGTAGAAACATATATACAGTATGTTATAACAAAAATAACCTTAAATTTGTATCAATATGCAAAAATCCATACCAATGTAAAATATTTGAGATTAATAGGTGTTTTTAAGTTTAAAAGTAGATCCAATAATCTGCCTTTTATCCTATCATATATACATATATATATGTATTTATATCCTTTTTTTATTTTTTTAGAAAAATATCCCTGAATCTATCCTCCTTTGTTTAGTTTACACCCTGACCATTACCAGTAACAATTTTCAATCAAGATCTCTAAACTATATGGATATCCATAACTCACTGAATGACCAAAAACCACCCACGCCAACTTTTGGGACTGTGGGTATCATGTTCTCTAGATTGGTTCCTATTGTTTGAGAGTGATAGTAAATTTAGGGGACCCTGAGACAATTAGGATAATGGTCAACTCCTGAGACAGCTAGCTATATTATTTTTTTGTTTAGCCCCTGTGTAATAGGAAAGTGTAGAGCTTATCTGAAGTCTTGTCTGGAGTAGTTTGTGAGGCTGGATCATCTCAGTTAGCAGCATTGTAGTTGTCCTGAATGTAGAATGTTGAAGAAACTGTAACAGAGGCATTCTGAAAGGCTGGATCACCTGGGCTACTTGTCTTCATTTGTGTATGGAATGTTTTTTCTGAAAACACAAAAAAATTCATAAGGTAACATATATATCTTTATTAACACAAGTATGGAATGTGCCATATGCACAAATCAGCTAAAGATGATTCTCTGTTTTGTGTTTAAGCAGGGAAAAGACATCTGTCAGCTTTATAAGTCCATTTGGACTACACAACCAAACTATAACATAAATCTCCATCAATGCCATATGAAAGGATGGGATGTAATAATAAGTCATGTGGACTCTGTAGCTAACAAGGTTTATCATGTCTCATCCAGTCTCAGAGCTATTTTCATACACAGGAATCAGCATACATGTTACCTGTCATATAGTTTTTTTCTGGCTTCCTCCCTCGTGTGTGCAGCCAAGCTCTTGAGAAGGTCTCCCCCAATCAAATATAATCTTTATTATTTTATTATCAAATTTGTACTTTATTATTTTTAAACTATTTATTCTTTTTTATAACTGCCTATACCCATTTTCTTTTTGTTGTTGTTGTTCAGCCCCTAACCACCTTTTTAGGCATACTGTACCTTTTTAGAGGTTTTCTGCATCTGAACATGTCTTCCTGCATGTCTGCAGCCTTCTCTGACCAGTTTGTCTACCATATGGTTCCATGCTGGCAGCTGGCTCAAGCCCTCAGGTAGTGGCCAGAAGTCACACCTCTCAGAAGCCATGTCTGGCTCCTTGTCCATAACTCTTTTTTTTCCTTTTTTTAAAAAAAATTAAGAGATTTTCTATTCATTTTACATATCAACCACAGATTCCCTTGTCCTCCCTCCTTCCACCCCCAGCCTTCCCTTCCCTAACTCACCCCCCGTTCCCACCTCCTCTAAGGCAAGGTCTCCCATGTGGAGTCAGCAGAGCCTGGATATTCAGTTGAGACAGGTCCAAGCCCCTCCTCCCTGAACCAAGGCTGTGTATCCAGTGACTGATGGAAGCAGATGCAGAGATCCACAGCTGAGTCCCAGGCAGAGCTCCAGGAGTCCAATCGACAAGAGAAGAAGGATTCTATGAGCAAGAGATATCAAGACCATGATTGGAAAATATACAGAGACAACTAGCCAAACTAGTGGAAACACATGAACAGTGGACCAATAGCTGAGGAACCCCCATGGTACTGGACTAGGCCCTCTGGATAAGTGAGACAGTTGTTTACCTCGAACTTTTCAGGGGGCTACCAGGCAGTGAGACTGGGACCTGTCCCTAGTGCATAAGCCAGCTTTTTGGATCCTAGTGCCTATGGTGAGACACTTGTCTACAACTTTTTTAAAACTTTTAAGGCCCTAAGTTTGGATATTTGAACCTTCACATTTTATGCTATATGTGCAGTACTTTCTCATCAGACCACAAGCCCTCAGACAATGACAAAATGACATTATTAATTATGAAAGCTTTATCATTAGCTTAGGTTTCTCCCACTAGCTCTTATAACTTAAATGAACCTGCTTTTATTACTCTGTGTTCTTTTGTCTGGCTCAGTTACCTCTACTCTGAGTCATACTATTTTGTCGGTCCTGTCAGCTCGCAAAAAATGACACAGAGACTTATTATTAATTGTAAAAGTTTGGCCATAGCTTAGGCTTTTTCCCAACTAGTTCATATAACTTAATTAACTGATATTTTGTCATCTACATTCTGCCATGTGGCTCAGTTACCTTATCTCCATACTGCACATCCTGCTTCCTCTGCATCTTGCTGGTATAATCCTTGTGCCAGCCTCTTCTTCTCTCTCCCAGAAATCTCACCTATCCTCTTCTGATAGCGATTGGCCATTCCACTTTTTATTATACCTATCACAGCAATACATATTCACACAGTATATAAATATCCCACAACATTAGGTAGGTACCAACTCAACTTCTGCATGGTCAATGAATTATATAGGTATTGTCTTCAACAGCAGTGACTTGCCTGAGTTATGTGGGAGTTTCTATGGGGTCAATTAGAAAAACTTGATTAGATATAACCAATTCCTGGCACTTGGGGTTTCATTGTGTGGCAAGAGATGTCATGTGGCACTTGTCTCCCCCAGTATTTGGTGATTACAATTCATAATTTCTTTCATACTTGTATACATTTTAAGAAGCTTTTGTTGCATTAGGTTTACATACAAGCCCTCAAATGGCCCTTAGTTTTATTTGTACTTCCATGTATTCCTTCCCTTATCCCCTCTTTTTTTCCTCTCCCCGTATGATCCTCCCACACCAGTCTATCCCCAGTCCATCTTTAACTATCTATTATGATTCCCTTTCCTTGGGATACCAACCAATGATTTTTCAAAAATATTTTACTTATTTTTGTGAGAGGCATATGTGTAGACATCACAACAACGTTTTGGGGGTTGATCTTTCCAACAGATGGGTTCCAGGGATCAAATTCAGGTCATTAGTCCCTTTGAAAGATGACTTTTCTATCTGAGCTATTTTTCAGGCCCATGACACTTACTTTTAAAGTCAGTTAAGAACTTTCAAAAATAGTATTAACATGTGGATAATATACCTAAATGATGCTCCAGATCATATATAATTAGGAAAAGCAAATTAAGTTTATAGCACATACCTATTTTACATTGGGATAATTTTTTTTATAAAAATGACAAAGAAATCTGTTGATTCAGACAGCTGCAGTAGAATACATTTCAGTATTAGCTCTTGAGAAAAAACATTATTCTATTGTTTCAGAGAATTAAATGTATGAACATGGTACTGGGGAAATGAAAGGATTAATAGATTCTCTTAAAACAGAACCTGAGACAGTGTTGCAACAGAGGCAGATAAAGAGGAAAATCACCCTGAGAACATCAGTAGTTGGCAAAACTTAATAACTTGGGAGTGTTACTTGGTTATAATAGCACACTGAAAATAATCAATAGCCTTGTGGCTAAGAAGAAGCAAAAAGATTATGGTAGGAATGAATAACATTTACTGAGAGTGGATTGAAAAAAACAGAACAAGAGATAATGATAACAGGAATCTTCCAGTCTCAAAAAGACACACATTGTACATTTTCTTAAGTGGTATCTGTATTAAAATGCATGAAAGAAGAAGGCCTACTATTTGGAAGGAGGAAGGGTATCTACTAGTAAGTGTTGTTTATGAGTGAGAAAAGAGAGTATAATAAGGAATGACTATGATCCAACACATTTTTGAAAATGTCACAATGAAATCCATCATTTTGTAAAATGAATATATACTTATAAAGAAAAAGAACAAGCAAGAAAAGTTCTTTGTAAGGAACTTCAAATAGAGTATGACAATGTGCTTCCTATGATGTTTTATTTCTGGAATTAATAACTATAAGAAAAAGAAAAAAAAGTTATGTTGTCATAAAACACTTATGGTAATTCAGTACGACAATCCTATGTAACTAATTATATATTCAACTAATTTTATTATATATATATTAGAATTTTAAAAATGTTAATACTGTTGCATGGTACAACTTGGAACACCATTAAAATCACTATGGTAAATTTAAGAAACAGATAGAAGACTATGTTTTAGAAATAATTGATAAGAAACATACAGAAGAGGAAAATCTATAGATATACAAAGAGATTAATGTTTTACAGGCATGTACACAGTCATTTACTATAAACCCAATGACTAATATTTGGGGAGGTGAGAAGTGTTTAAAAACTGGAAGTTCTATGAGCCGGGCGGTGGTGGCGCATGCCTTTAATCCCAGCACTCGGGAGGCAGAGCCAGGTGGATCTCTGTGAGTTCGAGGCCAGCCTGGGCTACAGAGTGAGTTCCAGGACAGGCTCCAAAGCTACATGAGAAACCCTGTCTCGAAAAACCAAAAAAAAAAAAAAAAACAAAAAAAAAACTGGAGTTCTAGCATAATTATAAAGTCACCAAAATCATTAATACTTTGCTGAAAACGCTTTAAAATTTGTTATACAAATTTTGTTTTAATAATGATATTTAAATAAAAAGTAAGTAATAAGATTGAAATATTCAAGTCCTAACTAATGCTAGTATTTTTATTCTAATGAACATTTCTGTGATGACAGAAGCATATTTTTCAATATCTCATGCATACATAGATCTTTAGAATGCCCAAGATGCGTAAGGACAAAAGTAAATATTTCAGCATAAACTGTGAAAACAATTTTTTTGATTCAGAGAACTTACTGTATGAACATAATAATACTGAAAGAATGAAAGAACAAATAGTTGTGTTTCAAACAGATTTTTAGACATTGCAACAGAAACAGATAAATAGTAAAATCACCCTGATTTCATCAGTAGTGCTAGAAAAATAATAACATTTACTTGGGTAAAACTGCATATTGAAATAATTAGTAGCCTTGTGATCAGAAAGAAATAAGAAGAAAGTGGCAGAAAACAAATTACTGAGCTTTTTTTCTGTTTGGTACTTTAATGCATTTAATACATTTTGTACATGTATTTCCCTACACATTTAGCACTACCATCTGCACTTGAGGGCTGCAGAATGTGGAATTTAGAGGATGCGTTATTTCCAAAATCAAATGCCATGAGTTAAGCCCAGTTGTTTCTCATATAAACAGGAGTTATACTACTGAATGTGGGTGTCATGAAAAATATGGTAATACTAAAAGTTTTCAGAATGTGCAACAACCAAAAATTAATTTAAAGGCAAACACCTAATGAATCTGAGGGGCTTATAGCATCATTTAGCAGTGTTGTACCATGAAACATTCCTGCAGAGTTGGTTTTGAGCACCTACAATGTACACTTTGCACAGTACGTGCTCCTACAACACAAGGTGCTCACAATTACTGCCTGAAACATGTTGGCTCAGATTAAAAATTATTATATGCTACGAATTGTAGTGCTTTCACCATACACATAGTTTTATTAGGAGGGAGGTTGGAGGCAGGACTGAAGGGGAGAGAAACAAGAGACATCTTGATGGGGGGGCATTTCAGGGTTAGGTAGAAACGTGGAGCCAGGTAAACTCCCAGGAATCCTCAAGGATGATCCCAGCTAAGACTCCTAGCTATAGTGGAAAGGGTGTCTAACCTGGCCATCTACTTTAATCAGATTGGTGACTACCCTAATTGTCACCAGAGATACACTATCCAGTAACTGATGGAAGCAGATGCAGAGACCCACAGCCAAGCACTGGGCCAACCTCCAGGAGTCCTTCTGAAGAACGTGGGGAGAGATTGTATGAGCTAGGGGGGTCAAGGTCATGATGGAGGAACCCACAGAGGCAGCTGACCTGAGCTTGTGAGAGCATATGTACGTTGGACCAACAGTTAGGGAGCCTGCATGGGACTGCTGTAGGGTCTCTGCATGTGTGTGACAGTTGGGTAGCTTGGTCTAATTGTATGGTTCCTAGCAATGAGATCAGGACCTGTCCCTGGAGTTTAGCAGGCTTTTGGAACCTGTTCCCCCTGCTGGATTACCTTGCCCAGCCTTGATGCAGGGTGAGGAGCTCAGTCCTGCCTTAACTTGATGTGTCATGCTTTGATCAAGCCAATGGAAGGCCTGCGCCTTTCTGAATGGAGACTAAGGAGGAATGGATGGGGAGGGACTGTAGATGAGAGTAGGGGGAGAGGGAAACAGGAGGAAAGAGGGAGGGGAAAATGTGGTCATTATGTAAGATAAATGAAAAAAAATGTTACTAAAATAAAATACAATTTAAAAAATGATTTAGTTACAGAAAACAAAGACATATTTTCTTATCATAATTAATTCATCAGCATGTATCATATCAATGCATATATCTATATATTACACATACAGTTTGGATGAACAGAAAGTTACAGGTTCTTCCTAGTGTAAGGATTTCAGGCACGCATCACTGTGTCCAATTTCCTATATGGATGCTAGGAATCTGAATTCAAATCCTCATTCTTGGAGAGTGAGCTCTTTGCTAACTGGGTTTCGTTTTCACTTCTAAATTTTTTATTTTTATGATTTGTTTTTAGTAAGTTCTTGGTTTTATAGGCCACTAAACCTAGGGTCATACAGTACTTTTCTTGGGCAAAAATGGGTTATCAATGAAAAAAACTGTTTAATAAGTTATATTCTAGTCTAATCGACTGTGCTGTTTAAATATTTGTTTGAAACCATAACTTATTATAGCAGGGGATGCAATGAAGCTGCTGTTGCAAACATATTGGGATTTCTGGGACATGAACCCAGGCATCAACATTATTTTTAAGATACAAAACAGACTTCGATGTTCAGGATGAAATGAAAATGCCTACCAAATGTGAACTAGTATTCCTCAATGGAGAGTAGATGCGTGAAGGATACAATAGTTTAATTGACACTACTTGCACTAATTTTCTCTGTGACATCTAGAAATTTCTCTAGGTGCTGTGGTTATTGCAACTTTTCTACATGTAAATTTCATTACTTAACAATCGTACTTGATATGTGTCCCAAGTTGAGAAATATTTATTTATCCTCTCAACTAATAAATATAGATCTCCTGCTGTGTACAAACCAACTTGCCAGGTAATATAGTATATCTGTAATATCTATGTATATCTATTTATACTCATTTTGTCTGTCTATCTATCTATCTATCTATCTATCTATCTATCTATCTATCTATCTATCTATTATCTATCTACCTACCTACCTACATATCTAAATTGTACTTGAATGGAATGCATATTCTAAAGGAGTAAGGGAGGAAATGAAAATGGGATGTATTCCAAAAGATAAAGATAATGAAATGAAAAATCTCAGGGCCAGTCATAAGTTATCTCTTTCTGAGATTTTGGTCAGGAAGTCCCTAGAGGCACCCAAAACAACATGGGCTATTGTCATTGTTCTTGGTTTCCCACAGAGGTGATAAGACCCTATTTCTGACGATATTACACATGGTGGTTGTGGGACATAGCATAATCAACCTCAAATTGGGCAGAAATTGCTCTCCCTGATGAGCAGCTTACATATTGACAAAAGGTACTATCCAGATCGCTGGGAGAGAAAGCACATCAGTGGTCTTACATATTTATGGACTCTGAGTGCTACAAAATAGGACTGAGCTGAAAAGATATGCCTACTAGTACAACAGTGGCATTATGATTATGTGGGTAGCTATTCACTTTTTGATTTAATATGAGACCTCCTCAATATGAAGAATTTCATGTATGGAACTATAAACCTTGTCAGAAGTTCATAAATGGGAACATGACAGGCCCTGATGGTAACCTGTTCTTTTGCAAAATTCTCATGCTGTCAAATAATCTTCTAAGTAGATCTGTGTTATTACCAACTTTGGTCTCAGAGAAGTTTATTTTTGTTCTAGGTATTGTTAATGCAGAAACACATATCTGTTCAAAGCATGAAGTATAAATAACTCAGAGTGTGCAGGTGTGGTCTAATTGTCTTTATCAACCTTCTATCATTCAGTGCTAAGGGAACTTCATGAATGGAGTGAAGAGAGAAGTAATAGAAAGTGGAATGCTGACTTCTGGACATAACGTGGGTTCTACAAACATTGACTTACCTGCTTAAGACCTACACAAGAGCAAGGCTCTCAAGAATCTATCATGAATAGAGGAAAGGATTGTAAGACCTCACTTCTGTCAGAGGAGTTCTTCCAGTTGATTACCACTGAAGGAAGGAAAGCCACTAAAAAGTTGCTCATGCCCTGTTGAATGTCAATGCCAATGCATATGGGATAATACCAATTAGACTCAGGGTGGTATTAATAACAAAAGAAGCAAAAAAAAAAAAAGACATGAAGCTGGGGGAAGTAGGGAGAGTTGAAAGGACGTAGTAATTGATTGATAAGACCAATATACATTGCATAAATGTATGGAGCTTTCAAATAATAAAATATAATAAGGGATAGAGAGATGGCTCAATGGGTAAGAGCATATACTGTTCCTCTAGAGGCTCTGAGTTCAACTTCCAGGTATCTGCAGCTCTTGCTCCAGGCCAGAACTTCTGCATATACTTATACATAATTTAAAAAGAATAAAGATGAAGTACAATTGGTAGTGTTATGAGTTAGTAGGTGAAAATAAAGCAGGATTGTTGGATTCAAGACATAAAATGGAGAGGAGAGAAAACAAAAGTAAATGTTTTTAAATGGAGATACTCAAAAATGTTAAGAAAATAAATACTAATAAGAATTTTGCAATATCAGCC
The DNA here is from genome assembly GCF_949786415.1 of Peromyscus eremicus. Taxonomy (NCBI): domain Eukaryota; kingdom Metazoa; phylum Chordata; class Mammalia; order Rodentia; family Cricetidae; genus Peromyscus; species Peromyscus eremicus. The sequence goes on from NC_081439.1 coordinate 106,424,296, forward strand.
GGGCGGTGGTGGCGCACACCTTTAATCCAAGCAATTGGGAGGCAGAGGCAGGCGGATATCTGTGAGTTCGAGGCCAGCTTGGGCTACAGAGGGAGTTCCAGGAAAGGTGCAAAGCTACACAGAGAAACCCTGTCTTGAAAAACCAAAAAAAAATTGCAAAATCATAAGATTATGAATATAAAACACAGCACTGTTTTAGATTTCTGATCAAAAGGAGGAAATGAAGATTATGTGCTTATATTTGTTCCAGTAAATAAACAATTTCATTTAAATTTAAATATACTAGAAATGATGGGAGACAATATTAAAGGTATAATTTCTCAATGTCAAGGAATCTATTGGAATGTTTAAAACCATTTTTTATACATTTTCACAAACTATTTGAATTTTATCTTATTAATTTCAACATTAATTATTTTGATATTATTTTAGCTGGCTAAAGTTTCTTCCCTTTCTTTCTCAGACTGTTTTAGCAACATGTTGTCTCTGTATGTTCCAGGCTTGAGGTAATTCCCTTTACTGCTTGTCCTTCCTCAAAAGACTTCCCTAGTAGAATTCTCTCATGTTTATTTAAGTTTAATATCGTGAGGGAAACTTTCATGCACATATAATCTAAAGAATCTATCTCTACATGCACACATTCAACTCTGTTAACCAGTATTACTAAAGTGTAACACTGAAAATTATATGTTTGATTATATAAGAGGTAAAGTATATATAAAGAAGTTCTATGTAGTAAGAAAACAAGCCCAGCTAATTAATATTCTTTTTGAGATTATCAAGTTGATCATTGTAAGATTTCCTTAAAGTTATTTTTAATTTTATATTGGCAATGTGACTTGGGGAACCATTGATTTCTTCTGGTTCAGATCTCAGGATAATATACTCCTATACTAGAACTGTCATCAAGTTTTAACATGTTCCATTATAAATACATGTAAACAAAATATGTAATGGAATTATGTAGCCACTTAGAACAAAATTATACAGATCTAGTTATTGCATAAGATTAGCTCTCTTGAATAAGAATAAAATAAAATATTTTCTCCTTCATTTCCTATTTTACTTATATCAGACTCATGATTCTGTTTTCTTTGTTTTACATTTGTCACAATCATTGATACTAGTCAGAATCCAGTTAATTTTGTTCTAGGTTTATTATAAATGTGACTCTGAGTTTTAGTAGAAGTAAACTAACCTCTGATTCTCTTAAATATACTTGCCTACCTAATTTTTCAAAAAATTCAACTTTAAAATAGAAAGTAGTCTATACACTGCTGCAAAAATAACATGGTCAGAGAATATTATATAAACTCTGTGAACCATTTATTACCTATTTTTACCTATAACCAAATCACTGTCAATTCCACAAAATCCAGTCCTTTACATTTTCCACTTTCTATCATTAGCACAGCATTGATTACAAACATTACTGTTTGTAAGTGTTTTGCATATCATATTACCCATCCTTTAAATTTGAATTGTTGAGTAGTTGATATATAATGATTCTGGGTACCCAAGCACAACCAATTGGCACATTAAACTGCTAAGAGACTCTTACCTTGGTTAAAGTGATTCTTACAGTGTAGTCCTGAGGGGAGTTCTAGCAATGAAAAGTAGTATTTTGATATCCTTCTACCTATATATTTTCAAGAAGTTCAAAATGAAATCCTAGTATTTTTTATTCTTTTATATAACTGCAATGAAAGAAAACCAGGTGTGAGACAATCAAATGTGGAGAGTTTGACTAGACACTTTGCTGTTGTTCTTTTTACAATTATTTCATATTTTATTCATAATGAGATCAAACCCTATAAGTGTACATATGAAAGTTGCAATTTCTTTGATATCTGTCATCACCTTAAAGCAAAAATACTTTGTGTACACACATAGACAAACACACAAACAAATTCACTAATATATTTAGTGATTTTAATACATTTATGGTTTTTTTTTTTGGTTTTTCAAGACAGGGTTTCTCTGTGTAGCTTTGCACCTTTCCTGGAACTAACTTTGGAGACCAGGCTGGCCTTCAACTCACAGAGATCCACTTGGCTCTGCCTCCTGAGTGCTGGGATTAAAGGCGTGTGAAACCACTGCCCACATTTATGTTTCCTAAACTTAAAATTTATTCTAGAATCTAAAACAAAATATTTGGTTTACCCACTCATATTTACCTAAACTAATCTAAATGCATTTTAGAGTTGTGCAAGTTCCAGCTACTTAAAATGTAATTTGAATCAGAATTATGATTTTAAATAGTTACTTTTATGGTTTAACAGTTTTCAGGATAGAGTCTTTTAAGTCAATTTGTTCATGCAACCAATAATCTTCAGGTGAATGGTAAGTATTTTAACAACAATATTTTATGAGATAAAAGAAAATGGTGATGAATTGACTCATGTTCAACAACTGTATATTAGTTGCTCAAGGTATTCATTTATTGCTTCTAGCTAATTTTTATCTTGAGTTGCTTTATACATCCAAATTTCTCCAAAATTATAACTTAGAGATAAATTTATGTTGCACTGACAAGTGATTGATGTATTTTTGTTTGTAAAACATGTGGAAAAGATAAGGCAGTATTATTTGGAAACATTCATGAAGATAGAGGACAGTGCTTTGCAAAAGATTAAACATCTCACTAGATTAAATGTTATTTCATTGAGTTTCTCCTTTATCATTCTTGCTTAACTGCTAATAATTGCTTGCATTAAGCTAAACTAGCTCTCTTGAGATGACTGTGTTGCTTTAAAACAGTGTTGATGGACAAAAGTGAGGATCTTTTTAAAGTTATTTTTACTTATCTTCTTAGATTTGAGAAGATTATATTGAAGATTATCTTGGTTAAATTTAAAGTGTCTTCTTTAATTTTACATGCTGAGGTAGACACACTGGCAAAACATCAGTTGCATATAAATCCAACTGTGACTCAGTTGATTAATCACAGCCACCATTTGCCTATTCTAAATTGCTTGTTTTTGTAGGTCAATAGTGAAAATTCAAGTAAGTAATTTCTGTAATTTACTAGACATTAACAAGTTCTATAATTATGCAATGGATGTTTTGTATTCCATTACAAATTGTTTATTTCTAAGCTAGATTGAAGTGTCATATTATTCTCTATGAAGTGGTATAGCTGCCTCCAGAAAGTGCTAGCTTATTTCAAGGTTGTTTTCCATAAGCATGCATAAATTCTATATAGCACTGAGTTTCATAAAGTCATTTTATTATAGTATATAATTTACATTGACCATGTATTAAATACTTTTTTCTTTGTTGTGACCAATTACATGCCATGAAGTCAGGTAACCTAAGGGAGCAAGCACTGACATTGTCTTGGAGTTCAGGGAATACAGTCTATTAAGACAGTGCCAAGAACATGAATTCACAAATAAGGCTATGGGAGCTTGCTCATATCTTGTCAATGACAAAACAAAGAACCGAGTAGTGTTCAGCTAGTATAATCAAATGTATCTTTTTGTATATTTAAAATATTTACATCTCCAGGTTTGTGGAGATAGTACATTTTGTAAATTGTTTGGTATGTAAACAGGAGGACTTGTTTCAAACCTCTAGAACCCATGTAAGAAACTGGGATGTCAATATCAGATATGAGAAGCCCTCTGTTGAGTTGTTGATCAGAACTATGCAAGGTAATTCCAAATCATGCAGCCTATGGCTGTTGCTCTCAGCTGACCCCCAGGGGTGGAAAGGAAGTCCTTATTCTTAAATATACCACACTCCTCAGACATGGGGCCCAGAAGACTCTGACCTTTAACTGATATGAATAACTGGCCCTGAGGAGTAGCTTTCATGGTACCAGAATGTATCATGTAAGCTTCCAAAGGATGAAAGCAACATTTGTACTCAGCTATGATGCTTATGAGCAACCACAGTGTCATGATAACCCAAAAGGTGAAGTAGTGGTACACAAACCTTGTCAGTAACCAACAGCATTCTAATCAGGCTTAAAACGGACTCACCAAGAGAAAATCTTGTCTAGTACTGGAAACTTAGCAGAGCACTTGGTGCTAATGAAGTCACAGAACTTTGAGGAGACCTTGCAAATTTACTAAACCAATATAATCCCTAACAACAATCTAAACCCTTGTCTTATACCCATAGATAAGTGTAGTCCTCACTAGCCACCCATCAAGGAAAATCCTGTGCAACAGGTTGAGACAATTACACAAATCCATAATCAAACTCAGAGTTGTGGAGCCTAGTACCAATGGATATTTCTAGAAAACATTCCTGTACCTAAGGTTCAGGGAACCTGATGGAAGAAGTAGTTGAAAGATTGTAGGAACCAGATTATTAAGTGTGGTGATATATTGTGTCTCCCAATATATTGTATACCCTAATAAAACTTATCTGGGGTCAGAGAACAGAACAATCACTAGACAGATATAGAGGCCAGACAGTGGTGGCACGTACCCTTAATCCTAGCATTCTGGAGGCAGAGATCCTTTTGGATCTCTGTGAGTTCAAGGCCACACTGGAAACAGAGCCAGGTATGATGGCACACACCTTTAATCCCAGGACTTGAGATCATGTCTTGCTTGGGAAAGACACACACTTTTAATCCCAGGAAGTGATGGCAGAAAGCAGAAAGGTATATAAGGCATGAGGACCAGGAATTAGAGGCTTTTAAGCTTTTGAACAATAGTTCAGCTGAGATCCATTCAGGTGAGGATTCAGAGGCTTTCAGTTTGAAGAAACAAGATCAGCTAAGGAGCTGGTGAGGTGAGGTTAGCTGTGGTTTGTTCTTTTTCTCTGATCTTTCAGATTTCACCCCAATACCTGGCTCTGGGTTTGTTTTGTATTAATAAGACCGTTTAGAGATTCATGTTACAATTAAGGAATTTACTGTGAGATTGTGGTTTTTAGTAGTGCCAGTAACTACACTCATAAAGTCTCACCAATATCACTGTCTAAACTTGAGTTGAATAGGGATCACACCAAGATACATACCAGTGGACAGGGCTCTAAGCTCGTGAAGTCTCAACCCTACAAGTAGAACTACAGGCAAGTAAAAATTGCTGATAATGGGAGAAATTACTTTCTCCAGGAAGGAAACACCAACTGTTATCCAATACCAGTTAGTCAGCCTCAGTCCAAAAAACGAACATACAAGCACCATTATAAAGTTTGAGCAGGTTATACATAGGAATATATTTCTCTGTGTGTATGTATGTAGGTATGCATGTAATATCAATTACTTAAAAAAGAGAGCATGATTTTGAAGGAGAGTATAGATATGGAGGGGAATATGGGGTATTTGGAAGGAATAATGAGAAAAAGAAATATTATAATTCAATTATAATCTCGAAATTTAAAAATAAAACAGGCTTTAAAAGGAATTAGAGAAAGATAGGCCTAATGAGAAAGGAACAGTACTTGAGAAGGTTAATATTACAGTAATCATGTATGAAAATGTCAAAGAAAAAATTCAGTAAAAGATAAAAAAAAATGGGAGTCTATCATTACATGTTGTGATGTTTTGAAGGAGAATGGCCCCCATAGACCCATACATTTGAATACTCAGTTCCCAGTTGATGGACCTGTTTGGGAAGGATTGGAAGGTGTGGCTTTAATGGAGGAGGGTGTGTCACTATGGCTGAGAGCTTTGTGATTTCAAAAAACCTGTGCTATTCCTAGCATTTCTCTCTTCTACTTGTTTGAGATGTGAGCTTTCATCTGTTTCTGCTGCAGGACACTAATGCTCTGGAAACATAATTAAGCACTTCCTTTTGTAAATTACCTTAGTCATGGAGTTTTGTCATAGTAATAGAAAAGTAATTAAGATGTACATTATCTCTTCTTTTTGAAATTTCTGACAATCCTGTTGTTATTCTAACAATTACTCTGTGTATGTGATTTGTTATATTTTAAAAAATATAAAAAAGAAAGAAAACAAGTGCATCCAATAAATTTTCATTGAAGTTTTTATTCATTTTTTATATAAAAGGGTAACAAAAAAATCTTTGCAGACTAAATGGTCTATCATTTACATACCAGAGAAAAAATGATATACATACAAGTGTATGTATCCTGTATAATATAGATGTAAAAATTAAATATTACCTTGTTTTCCCTCAACATATATAGCAAAAAGGCACTGAAATTATAGACAATCTGAATTGAATTCCAAATTTTGTAGACTTAGTGTGCAAAAAGGAATCTTAATAATTTAATCATTAATTTTAAATAAAGATGCCACATTTAAGAAGCAATTATATTTCATCAAATAGTTAAATATAACATATTAACAAATTCATTATTTTTTTCTTCTTAAAATATCATTACTTGAAAATTTAAGTTCTCAAATATGGCTTGAATTGTACTTCTTCATGATAATGATTGTAGTATAAAGGACTACTGTGTGAACAGATATTTAAAGAGTTGTGTATTGAAATAAGGGTGTGAACAAATCTCCTTTGTAATTATGATACCAAATGTTGTATTCTATATTGCATTCATCTTTAATTTCCTTATATGCAGTCATTTTTGAAAGATGAAAGAAGTATAATATCTTTGAACAATATAAGGGATTTGCAGGGAGTCAAACAAAAGAAGTAGAACTCCATTAAAGGTGTTTACTTTGCAATTACCCTCAGTTAAGCAATATATTTGTGAAAGGGTTATTTGAGGATCCAATGATTTAATTAATGACTTTATTTTCTTCTTTTGGTTAAACTGCCTTTTAAATATTGTTTATATCTATAGATTAGTTATGTTTTTAAACTTGGTCAGAGAAGCTTCTTTCTACAGTAGGCAGTAGTGAACCAGTGAAAGTGTTGAAAATAAATAACTGTGGAGACCTCAGCCATACATGAACATATATATTACCTCGCCATCTGAAGGCTCAGGGAGCACTGCAGAAAAAGAGGTAGAAAGAATGTGATATGCAGAGGAGGAGGAGAAGTGCTTGGAAATTGTGTCTTTTCGCACGCTAGGGCTCTTCCAGTCATGAATGCACAACTTCCGTGGTTACTGGCACAAGATGCTGCACAAATGGAGACTTTCAATATTCCATTAGGGATGGGGGTGGGGTGGGGTACACAGGAGGCTCCACCACTAGATGAGGCTCTACTGACACCTAATGGTTGTTGGGGCAGTGAGTATTTTTCCCAAGGGTTGTAGACACTGGTAAACTGTCCATGATCCAATAAATAACCTCAGACCCATGTACATTCAAGCTAATATAATTAAACTCAGTGGATTATAAAAAATGCATAGAAGCATTCAAATGGGACTAGCATAAGAATATAAGAGAGGAGAACGAGAAGTGAATATGATCAAACTACATTATGTACATGTATGGAATTGCTGATGAATAACTAACAATACTTATAAAATGCAATCATCTGGTGCTGCGCAGGCGTGATTGTATCATGAGTACAGACAGCCTGAAGGGACACTAAGGAAACTCAGAAGGCTACAGCAGGTCACATGACAGTACAGTGAAATACTGTCTACAGTCCCTTGGAACTTGAACGGCTCATGGTTTTGTGATTATTATTATTTTGGCAACAGTAAAAGCTAACATTTATTGTTGCTAAAAATGTAATCAAAGTAAAGGAGGCCACCAATTAGAGAGGGAGTAAGGGGAGATACGGGAGGAAACTGAAGAAGGGGACATGGGAGGCACTGGCAGTGTGAAAGACATGGGGTGATATAATTATATTTGAATTAAATTGTTTTTTATTAAAATGTTTGGAGTGAGAGCAGAAATTATGTCTCTTGTTTTTTATAGGAAATTTTGTATATAGGGATATAGGCTTGAATGACCTTGATAATTACTATAACAGGGAAAAGCATCAATGCAACATATTCTATCATCAGCAGTGGAGGTGCATAGGTATAACACATTGATCAGAAAGTCAGCATTCACAAACATGAATTTGACCAACTGTTTTTCTCTTATGCCCTCTGTTTTCATTATGATTGCATCAAGATTTTCTGGTTATCTTTGATACTTTTTCTACCTAAACAATATGCTTTAATTGGTTACTATGACTTATTTATTGTCTCTGATTTTTTTTTATCATTTTAAAAAAATTTCACCTAAAGTGTTAGATGATGTTCTGAATTCTATCATTTACACCTCTATTTGTGGAAAACAATATAGATAATTAACCTACTAGTGTTCAGAAATAGACTAAACTAAGTTCATATTTCAAACTTCTCATTTAGTTATTGTTTTAGATTCTTTATGTCTCAGTTTCACTAATTATAAATAAGTTTTGGTTATTGGAGATTGGAAATGCAATCACATAGTATTTTACAATTAACTGGTAGCAAATTTAGTAAAATAAGAAACATTTATAGTCAATATTTTCTTCATTTATGAAGTGGAAAAATGTTTATCTTGAAAGATGTTTTTAAAAATGAAAACAGTAAGGAAAGACAAAAGCATAATGTGTTAAGATATATCGAGAATGTCCAATGAATGTTATTCCACTTTGTTCCTATTTTGTTTTTAATCATTTTAATCCCTCAAAATGTCATATTTACTATGAAAAATGTAAACATTTCAAATTATGTGAAGACTTCACAATGAAAAGTAAAAACAACTGTCTCTCCTGAAATGCAGTTAAAATCTCAAAAATCCCAATTTGAATGCATTTACATCTATTTATATAACTGATATTGTACTACACTAATACCAGTACTTTTGTATATTTGTTTCTTTTTATTAACATTTCCATGATGTTTATTTTATTTATTTTTTTTTTTTTGGTTTTTCGAGACAGGGTTTCTCTGTGTAACTTTGCGCCTTTCCTGGAACTCACTTGGTAGCCCAGGCTGGCCTCGAACTCACAGAGATCCGCCTGGCTCTGCCTCCCGAGTGCTGGGATTAAAGGCGTGCGCCACCACCACCCGGCTTCCATGATGTTTAAATTAGTACACAAAGATTCAACCTACTTATAAAATCAAATATAGGTATATTCTCTGTAGAAAGTGAAAAAGAAAGATAACCCATGCAATAGAATCTATTCTTCTTGCTAACTAAAAAAGGAGCATATACTTTGTTTCCATTTTATCTACTATGAACAAATACGCAATGAAATTAAATTAGCTATTTTATAATAGAAGTATAATGACAGATCCTTTCCTAAGAAGGTAATTGCTTGAGACAGACAGTATGACTTCTGTGTGTGGCACATGTATGTAGTATATTTGCACATGAATATTTGTAGGTGATTGTGACTACATATGCATGAATGCAGAAGTCAGAGGAGGACTCTAGATGTCTTGCTCTACCACTCTCTATTTCATATTTCTGAGAAAGGCTGGTCACCGGCAAGCTGCAGCAATTTGTCTCTGCCCCCTACAGTGCTGGAGTTATAGGGGTGCATGTTCATGACTATCTTATTATGTGGGTTTGAGGGTCTGAAATCAGATCCTTGTGCAGCAAGCACTATTACCTACTGAGCTACCTCCATAGCCCCAGATAATATGATTTTCAAATGTGGGCAGATATTGTGAGATTGTTACTAGGGAATTTTGCATATTTCTCAATCTGACACATAAAAATATAAACATATTTTAACATTAATTTTTGAAAGACTGAGACATTCTGTATTTCCTTTGTTTATTTGTATTTATGTTTCTGTGAGTTATATGTTAATAACATTTATTAATTTTAACAACATGGTTCTGTTTTATTTACAAATTTGTAGATCTTCATTGTACTAAAAATTAGTTTCTCTACCAACTTAAGTTTTAAATGGTTAGGTAAGTTTCTATTATTTTCTAATATTATGTTTTTTAAACTTCATATGTGTTATGTCACCATAGATAGTTTAACAGTATTTACTCATGATGTTTACAAAGAAAACAGATTAGTGAAACATTGATTGAACTGAACTAATATAAATCTAAGTCCCTACAATAACAAAAATGAAGAGATTGTTTCATTTCCCTAAAATAAAGGCTGGTAATGTTTTATCATTACAGAAACCTTTCAAAATTCTTTATAGAATACATTTATATTTGGACTAAAAAAAGTGAACTTTCCTCACTATTTTTTCCATTGAAATATTCATTATTAACTTATATTAAGAAAAAACAAATTATTTATTGTGGCTCTGTCCTTCCTTGACTGCATGCAGACATGATAAAGTGAATTTGTTAAATCACTATTTTTATTATGACTAAACACACAGGTTCCTATGTTGGTTACATTTAATTGATGTTTTGCTGTAAGCATAAGTTATATAAGAAAATAAAGTCTACAACACTTATAAGAATGAAGCATAGGTTACCATAGGATATATGAGATTGATAAGGAACATGCTCCTATTTTGTCACTTTGCTCTTATATGTATAAATGAATTTTCAGATACACTTTTCAAAGACAAAAATAGATAGGATAACATTAGTTGAGTGTATTAATTTATAGGCAAGCCATATGAATGGATATAAAAGACCTCTATAGAAAGACATTTTCAACTGTGAGGACAATTTTATTGAAACTGACAGTTGGTTTCCTTCCCCAAAAGGATAAACTAGCTCACTCATGCATTTATTTATAGGGAAAAAGAAAATAATGACAATGATATCTTTATAAATATGATCATGTATTAGTACCATAATGAGCTTAGGGTTAGAGGGAAAATATAGTTTCAGCTCATAATATGAATAAAATCTTAATTCTAGATAAAGATCAATATAAAAGTTTTATATTCTCATGAGCCTGCTCAGATGTACTAATTCTAGATCACTGTCATAGGGAAAATGGGTAACGAAATAAACAGAAATTTATACTGTTTCAATTCACTGAATCATAGTTTACTTAAGTATTTTGTGACTGTGTGAATGTCTCTGTATGGCATATGTATAACTTGATAGAATTTTAAGAGCCATATATTATTCAGTGGTGACATTGATAATGTTCTTGGGCATTGTAAACAAAGACCTTAATATTTGTTCTATGTCTAACAACTTTTCAGCAGGTTAAGTTTATGTTTCCAGGTTTGTAGCTTTGCCCTCCCTTGGGCACCATATCTGGGCCCACAACTCCAGCAGAATAACCCTGTACTAGAGTCCATCCCAGTACTAAGAACCTAGATAAGACACAGCCCGCCATCTACTAAGACTCCTTAAGTCCTACCCAACAATTCAAAAATGCATCCATTCCCTGGGCTCCACATCATGGCCCACAAATCTGGCAAAAAAACACTGCTTCACAAGAGGCTACATTGGTACTAGGAACCCCAGAGATCAAGCCAGTACCTGGAACCCCAGAGACCACACAGGCCTCCAAAACCCCAGTGGAACCATTCTAGTAGATCTGAAGACTCCCTGGTCATCCTAGCCACAGGCCACTCAGGCCAGATAACCAAAGAGGAAACAGAAACCTAGGAAAAAAGCATCCAGGATCATCAATCCAAAAAAGACAAACTCAAGTATCAGCATCTAAACCTATAATAGCCCCAAATCCACATGAATAGAGGCCAGTATAAGAACACAACCAACAATAGCCAGGGTAATATGAAATCACCAAAGCCCTGTTATCCTCCTACAGCAAGCCCTGGATATTCCAACACAGCTGAAGTACAAGAAAATGACCCTAAATACAATCTTATGAAGATGAATGTGGCCATTAAAAAGGAAATGAATAAATCCCTTAAAGAAATTCAAGATGTCATTTTATTTACAGCTGAGTAGTACTGCATTGTATATATGTACCACATTTTCTTTATCCATTCTTCAGTTGAGGGGTATCTAGGTTGTTTCCAGGTTCTTGCTATTATGGATGACGCTGCTATGAACATAGTTGAGCAAGTGTCCTAGTGGTATTATTGAGCATCCTTTGGGTATATGCCCAAGAGTGGTATCCTTGGGTCTTGAGGTAGATTGATTCCCAATATTCTGAGAAACCGCCATACTGATTTCCAGAGTGGCTATAAAATTTGCACTCCCACCAACACTGGAGAAGTGTTCCCCTTGCTCCACATCCTCTCCAACTTAAGCTGTCATTAGTGTTTTTGATCTTAGCCATTCTGACATGTGTAAGATGGTATCTCAGAGTAGTTTTGATTTGCATTTCCCTGGTGACTAAGGATATTGAACAATTTCTTACATATCTTTCAGCCATTTTGGATTCTTCGGTTGAGAATTCTCTGTTTAGATTGGTAGCCGAATTTTTAATTAGATTGTTTGGTATTTTGCTGTCAGCTTCTTGATTTCTTTGTATATTTTGGAGATCAGACCTCTGTCCGATGTGGGGTTAGTGAAGAACTTTTACCATTCTGTAGGCTGTCATTTTGTCTTATTTACTGTGTCCTTTGCCTTACAGAAGCTTCTCAGTTTCAGGAGGTCCAATTTATTAATTGTTGCTCACAGTCTGTGCCACTGGTGTTATATTTAGGAAGTGGTCTCCTGACAATGCATTATAGGCTACTTCCTACTTTCTCATCTATCAGGTTCAATGTAGCTGGATTTATGTTGAGGTCTTTGATCCACTTGGATTTGAGTTTTGTATATGGTGATAGATATGGATCTATTTGCAATCTTCTACACCCAGTTATGCCAGCACCATTTGTTGAATATGCTTTCTTTTTTCCATTGTACAGTTGAAGACAAATGGATAGAACTAGAAAATATCATCCTGAGTGAGGTACCCCAAACTCTGAAAGACAAACATGGTATGCACTCACTCATAAGTGGACACTAGATGTAAAGCATAATATAACCAGACAACAACCCACAACTCCAGAGAAGCTAATTAACAAGGAGGACCTTAAGAGGGATGTACGGATAACCTTGGGAAGGGGAAACAGAGGAGATCTCCATGAGTAAACTGGGGAATGGGGTTGGGAAATAGAGGAGAGGGGACATGAGAAGATCACGAAACAGTCAAGCTGGGGGAGGGACAGAGTGGGAGAGCAATGAAAGAGATATCTTGATAGAGGGAGACATTATGGGGTAAGGGAGAAACCTGGTGCTAGGGGAATTCCCAGTAATCCACAAAGACAACCCTAGACTAGACTACTGGTAATAGTGGTGAGGTGTCTGAACTGGCCTACCTTGGTAATCAGATTGGTGAATACCCTAACTGTCATCATAGAGTCTTCATCCAGTCACTGATGAAAGCAGATGCAGAGGTCCACAAACAAGCACCAAGAACCAGGAGTCCAGTTGAAGAGAGGGAAGAGGGAATATATGAGCAAGGAAAGTCAAAATTATGATGTGAAAATCTACAGAGACAAGTGAATAAAGCTCAAAGGAACTCACGAACTTTAGACCAAGAGCTGTGGAATCTTCATGGGATTAAACTAGACCCTCCGCATGTGAGAGACAGTTGTGTAGCTGGATCTGTTTGACAGGCCCCTGGCAGTGTGATCAAGATCTATTTCTGTTGCATAAGCTGGCTTTCAGGATCACATAAGCTATGTTTGGATACCTTGCTCACCCTTGATGCAGGGGGGAGGGGCTTGGTCCTGCCTCAGCTGCAGGTACCAGGCTTTGCTGCCCCCCCATGGGAGTACTTACCCTTTTGGAGGAGGGGATGAGGGAGGGTTAGGGGAAGGTAGGGGGGAGTGGGAGGAGGTATGAGTGGGGGATCTGTGGTTGGTATGTAAAATGAATAAATTTTTTAAGTTAAAAAATAAATAAACAAAAGAAATTCAGAAAAACACAAACAGGTGAAGGAAATGAATAAAACTGTTCAAACCATGAAAATGAAAATAAAAATCAATAATGAAAACTCAAACTGAGGGAATCCCGAAGATAGAAAATCTAGGTAAGTGAACAGGAACTACAGAAAGAAGCATCACCAACTGTATATAAGAGATGGAAAAGAGAATCTAAGCTGTAGAAGGTACCACAGAAGACATTGAAACATCGGTGAAAGAACATGTTTAATCTAAAAAATTTCTAAAACACAAAACATCCAGGAAATCTGGAACACCTTGAAAAGACCACACTTAAGAATAATAGGAATAGAAGGAGGAGATTCCCAGCTCAAAGGTCTAGAAAATATTTTTAACAGAATCACAGAAGAAACCCCAAACAAGAAGATGCTTATAAAGGTACAAGAAGCTTACAAAACAACCAAGTAGATTGGACCAGAAAGAAATTCCCCTTGCCACACAATAATCAAAACATTAAACATGCAGAACAAAGAAAGAATATTAGAAATTACAAGGGAATAAGGCTAAGCAATATATAAAGGCAGACCTATTAGGATTACTCAAGTTCTCAATGGAGACTCTAAAAGCCAGAAGGACTTGGGCAGATGTGCTACATACTCTAAGAGACCACAAATACCCAGTGAAACTTTCAGTCATAATACATGGAGAAAATAAGATATTCCACCACAAATCAAATTTAAGCAATATATATCCATAAATTCAGCCCTACAGAAGGTACTAGAAGGAAAACTCCAATCCAACGACGTTAACTACTACTAAGAAAACATGGGAAAAATAATTTCATGCCAGCAAATGCAAAAGGGAAACACACACACACACACACACACACACACACATGCTTAAAAACAAAACAAAGCAACACAAAAGCCTACCAACAACAACAAAATAGTAGGAACTAACAGTTATTGGTGAAGAATATCTCTATCAATGGACATAATTCCCCAATAAAAAAGATGAAGACTTACAGAACTGATCCAAAAACAAGATCCATCCTCTGCTGCAATAAACACACCACAACATCAAAGATAGACATTATCTCAGAGTAAAGGGTTGAAAAAGATTTTCCATGCAAATTGTCCCAAGAAGCAAGCTGGTATAGCAAATATAATATCTAACAAAATAGACTTTCAACCAAAATTATTCAAAAGAGAAGAAGGAGGAGATCTCATACTCATCAAAAGAAAAATCCACGAGGATGATGTCTCAATTCTATGCCCCAAATGCAAGCGCACACCCATTTGTAAAAGAATCATTACTAAAGCTTAAATCACAAATTGAACCTCAAGCATTAATTGTGGGAGACTTCAATAACCCACTCACACCAATGCATAGGTCATCCAGACAGAAAGTAAACAGAGAAATAATGGACCTGACAGACACTATGACTCAAATGGACCTAAGAGATATCTACAGAATATTTCATCCAAACACAAAATAATGTACCTTCTCCTCAGCACCCTGTGGAACCTTCTCCAAAATTGATCACATAATCAGCCACGAAACAAGCCTAAATAGATAAAAGAAAATTGAAATAACCCCCTTTATTTTATCAGACAAGCATGGAATAAAGCTAGATTTCAATGACAGAAAAAAACAGAAAGCCTACAAACTCATAGAAACTAAACAACTCCCTATAGAATGACCATTGGGTCAAGGCAGAAATAAGAAAGAACTTAAAAACTTCCTAGAATTCAATGAAATGAATGTACAACATATCCAAACTTATGGGACACAATGAAAGCACTACTAAGAAGAAACTTCATAACACTAAGTGCCTTCATGAAGAAATTAGGGAGATCTCACACTAGTAACTTAACAACACATCTGAAAGCTCTAGAACAAAAAAATTCAAATGCACTCAATTGGAGTAGATGCCAAAAATAATCAATAAAATAGAAATAAATAAGATGATACTAACAATCAATGAAAGAAAGAGTTTCCTTTTGGGAAAATAAACAAGATAGACAAATCATTATCCAAACTAACTAAAAGGCAGAGAGAGACTATTCAACTCAATGAAATTATAGATGAAAAAGTGTGACATACAACAAGGCAAAGCGACAGCCTACAGAATGGGAAAAGATCTTCACCAACCCCACATCTGACAGAGGACTGATATCCAGAATATATAAGGAACTCAAGAAATTAGACATCAAAATGCCCAACAGTCCAATTAAGAAATGGGCTATAGAACTAAACAGAGAATTCTCAACAGAGGAAAATCAAATGCCTGAAAGACATTTAAGGAATTGCTCAACATTCCTAATCATCAGGGAAATGCAAATCAAAACAACTCTCAGATACCACCTTATGCCTGTCAGAATGGCTAAGATCAAAAACACTGAAGACACCTTATGCTGGAGAGGATGTGGAACTAGGGGAACTCTCCTCCACTGCTGGTGGGAATGCAAGCTTGTACAACCAATTTGGAAATCAATATGGCGCTTTCTTAGAAAATTGGGAATCCATCTCCCCCAAGATCCAGCTATACCACTCTTGGGCATATACCCAAGGAATGCTCAACCACACCAGAAGAGCACTTGTTCAGCTATGTTCATATCAGCATTGTTTGTAATAGCCAGAACATGGAAACAACCTAGATGTCCTTCAAATGAAGAATGGATAAACAAAATGTGGTACATATACACAATGGAATACTACTCAGCAGAGAAAAACAATGACATCATGAGGTTTGCAGACAAATGGATGGATCTAGAAAAAAATCATCCTGAGTGAGGTAACCCAGACTCAGAAAGACAAACATGGTATGTACTCACTTATAGGAGGATACTAGATGTGGAACAAGGATGACTGGACTGCTACTCACATCACCAGGGAAGCTACCTGGAAAACAGGACCCCAAGAAAGACACGGGATCGCCCAATGACAGAGAAATGAAATGAGATCTACATGAACAGCCTGGACATGAGTGGGGGTAGTGAAGGGCGAGGGTCAAGGAAAGAGAGCTTGGGGGAGCGGGAGATCCCAGCTGGATCAAGAACAGAGAGGGAGAACAAGGAATAGGAGACCATGGTAAATGAAGACCACATGAGAATAGGAAGAAGCAAAGTGCTAGAGAGGCCCACAGAAATCCACAAAGATACCCCCACAACAGACTGCTGGCAATGGTCGAGAGACAGTCCGAACTGACCTACTCTGGTGATGGGATGGCCAAACATCCTAATTGTCATGCTAGAAACCTCATCCAACTACTGAGGGATCTGGATGCAGAGATCCATGACTAGGCCCCGGGTGGATCTCTGGGAGTCCAATTAGCGAGAATGAGGAGGGTTTATATGAGGGAGAATTGTTGAGACCAAGGTTGGATAAAGCACAGAGACAAATAGCCAAATGAATGGAAACACACGAAATATGAACCAATGGCTGAGGGGTCACCAACTGGATCAGGCCCTCTGAGTGGGTGAGACAGTTGATTGGCCTGATCTGTTTGGGAGGCATCCAGGCAGTGGGACCGGGTCCTGTGCTCATTGCATGAGTCGGCTGTTTGAAACCTGGGGTCTATGCAGGATCGCTTGGCTCGGCCTGGGAGGAGGGGACTGGACCTACCTGGACTGAGTCTACCAGGTTGATCTCAGTCCGCAGGGAAGGCTTTGCCCTGGAGGAGGTGGGAATGGGGGGTAGGCTGGGGGGAAGGTGAGGGGGGAGGAAGGGGGGAGAACAAGGGAATTCGTGGCTGATATGTAGAACTGAATTGTATTGCAAAATAAAAATTTTTAAAAAAAGAAAAGAAAAAGTGTGACATAACAATAAAGGAAAGCTGAAGAATCATTAGGTCATATTTCAAAAACCCGTACTCAACAAAATTATAAAATCTAAAAGAAACGAACATATTTCTTCATAAATACCATTTACAAAAGTAAAATCAAGATCGGATAAACAATTTAAATATACCTAGAACTCCTAACGAAATAGAAGCAGTCAGTAAAAGACTCCCAAACAAATAATGCCAAGGCCACGAAGTTTTAGCACAGAATTCTACCAGACTTTCAAAGAAGAGCTAATGCCAGTCAATAATCCTCAAACTATTGCACAAATTAGAAAAAGAAGGAACATTGCCAAATTTATTTTATTTTATTTTATTTTATTTTATTTTATTTTATTTTATTTATTTATTTATTTATTTATTTGTTTTTCGAGACAGGGTTTCTCTGTGTAGCTTTGCGCCTTTCTTGGAACTCACTCTGTAGACCAGGCTGGCCTCGAACTCACAGAGATCCGCCTGCCTCTGCCTCCCAAGTGCTGGGATTAAAGGCGTGTGCCACCACCTCCAGGCAAATTTATTTTATAAGGGCACAGTTATCCTGATACCAAAATCACATAAAAACTTAGAAAATTTCAGATCAATTTTCCTCATGAATACTGATGCAAAAATAATCAACAAAATATTCACAAACCAAATCCAAGAACACATCAAAAAGGTCATCTACCATGATCAAGTAGGCTTTATCCCAGAGATGCAGGGATGGTTCAACGTACCAAAAAAAAAAATCTGTGAATATAATCCACCATATAAACAAACTGAAAGAAAATATAAAACACATGGCCATCACATTAGAGGCTGAAAAATTCCAACACACCTTCATGATAAAAGTCTTGGAGAGATCAGGGTTATAAGGGACATACAAAAACATAATAAAGGCAATATATAGCAAGCTGACAACCAACATCAAATAAAAAGGAGAGAAAACCAAAGCAGTCTCACAAAAATCAGAAACCAGACATTGCTATCAACTCTCTCCATACCTATTCAATATATTACTTGAAGTTCTAGCTAGAACAATAAGATAACTAAAAGAGATCAAGGGGATATAAATTGACAAGAAAGAAGATAATGTATTGCTATTTGCAGATGATATGATACTATGCATAAGTGATCCCAAAGATTCTACTAGGAAACTCCTACGTCTGATAAACATCTTCAGCTTAGTGACTGGATACAAGATTAACTAAAATAAAATCAGTAGCCCTCCTATATACAAAGGGTAAATGGGCTGAGAAAGAAATCAGGGATACCACACACTGTACAATCACCACAAATAATACAAAATATCTTGTGTTAATTCTAACCAAGCAAGTAAAAGAGCTGTATGATAATACCTTCAAGTCTTTCAAGAAAAAAATTGAAGAAGATATCAGAAAATGGAAAGATCTATCATGCTCATGGATCAGTAGGATTAACATAGTAATAATGGCCATCTCACCAAAAGCAATCAACAGATTCAAGACAATCTTTGTCAAAATTCCAACACAATTCTTTACAGATTTTGAAAGAACAAACCTCAACTTTATATGGGAAAAAAACCTAGGATAGCTAAAAAATCTTCTATGATAAAAGAATTTCCAGAGATGTTACCATCCCTGATTTCAAGCTCTACTACAGATCTACAGTAATAAAAAACAACATGGTATTGACCTAAATATAGACAGGTGAATCAATGGAGTAGAATTGAAACCCTGACATAAATCTACACACCTATGAACACTATTTTTTATCCAAAGTTGTACAGTGAAAAAAAGAAAGCATCTTCAAGAAATGGTGCTGGTCTAATTGGATGTTGTCATGTAGAGGAATGCAAATTTTTCCATATCTATCACTCTACATAGAACTCAAATCCAAGTGGATCAAATCTCAATATAAAACCAGATACACTGAACCTGGTAGAACCAAAAGTGAGGCATAGCCTTTAATGCATTGGCATAGCAGAAAGCGTCCTGAACAGGACATCAATAGTGCAGGCACTAAGATGGACAAGTAATAAATGGGACCTCATGACACTGAAGTTTTTGTTAAAAAAAAGATGTCATCAATAGGACAAAATGACAGTATACAGAATGAGAAAAAGGGCTTCACCAAATCCAAATCTAACAGAGGGCTAGTTTTCAAAGTATATAAAGAACTCAAGAACATCGACATCAACAAGCAAAATAATCCTATTAAGAAATGGGGGACAGATGTAAACAGGTATTTCTCAACAGAAGAGTCTCAAGTAGCCAAGAAGCACATCAGGAAATGTACAACATCCATATCCATCAGAGAATGCAAATCAAAAGGACTCTGAGATTCCATCTTACACAGGTCAGAATGACTAACATCAAAAACACAAGTGACAGTTCATGCTGGAAAGGATGTGGGGCAAGGGGAATACTCCTCCATTGCTATTGGGAGTACAAACTTGTACAGTCACTTTGGAAATCAATATGGCAGTATCTCAGAAAATTGGGAATCAATCTAACTCAAGACCCAGCTTTACCACTCCTGGGCATATACCCAAAGGACACTCCATCTTATCACAAGGACATTTGCTCAACTATGATTTTAGCAGCTTTATTTGTAGTAGCCAGAAACTGTAAATTACCTAGATGTCCCTCAATGGAATATGTAAAAAATAAAGAAATATATAAAATTTTTACATAATTATAAGTATTCTGTTAACTTTAAAAGAAATTAAAAAATAAATTTATAAGAATAGTTTTTAAAAGGTTTGTATTCCATTACTTCTCTAAATACATGGTCAATGTGAAAAATATATCCTCTTATCTAGAAATATCAGAACTCTGTGGCTAATATATCAAAATTTCTGGAATAAATTTTCTCATTTTATAGTTACTACTCTCTGGCTATGTTATTATAACTAACTAGAATTCAAAAAGGAGCAAAGAATGTAGAAGTAACCAACCATCTTATTAAATAAGAAACACAGAGCCAATACAGAGATAAAAGCCAAGAGGTTAGAGCAATAGCTAAGAGCTAAAAACCTTACCCTTCACTATTGTGATGGTCCTACCTCTCCGAAAGAGACCTACTTCCTGTGTGTCTGATTTATAAAGACTTTCTGTTCTGCCTTCTCATTGGTTGTAAACCCAACCACATGACCGCCTCATCACTGCCTGTCTGTACAGAACTCCAGGTCTTCTATGTTTGGTATTGAGATTAAAGGCATGCGTCTCCAATGCTGGATGTATTCTTGAATACACAGAGATCTACCTAGCTCTGCCTACCAAGTACTGGGATTAAAGGCGTGCACCACAACTGCCCAGCTTTTGTTATGGCTCTAATAGCTCTGACCCCCGGGCAACTTTATTTATTAACATACAAATAAAATCACATTTCAGTACAAATAAAATATCACCATAAAAGAATATGCAGGTAATGGTTATGGGAATAACCAGCCACTATCTGGTTGGATTTAAGCACCATGAAACCCATACCTGACACAAGTCATATGGCCAAGACCCTGACACTGGATAGGTCATGGGGCCAGGGAAAAAGCCAAAGACTCCTAATAACATTCTGCTATGATCACAGGTCAGTTTCTTGCTGAACTTTCATCAGTGAAGTTTTTGTAGTAAATGGGAACAAATTCAGAAGCTAGCAAATGGACAATGTGCAGAGGGTGAGAAACCTTGGATTTCTCAGTCTTAAGTGGAGTGTCTCTAACAAATATTCTCCCCATGTCTCAGGGAGCTATGTTTAAGAGAAGCCTCTGAAAGATTGTAAGAGCCAGACGTGATGGGTGACTCCAAGGAAACAGTGTCCTCTAGATACAGCAAGACTGATGCATATGTGAACTCAAAGAGACTGTGGTTCCATCTACAGGGCCTGCAAAGATTCAAGCCAGTCAGATCCTTGCACTGGAAGGAGGAAGAAGACACAGCCTCCACACATAACCAAGAATCTATTTGCAATGGATACCTGCCAGCAAAGAAAGAAACTAATTTTCTCTAATGGAGTCTCACTGGTTATATTAACAATGCTTAGTGGTAGAAACTATATCCAGCAGTAGTTGGCAAAATAAAATGAACCTGGTGTTATTTTGTAGATTACTTGTCTTAAATTGCTTTGTTTGGGATTTTTTTTTATTGTATTGGTCTTTTTTTTTCTATATTTTGATTTCTATTTGTGTGTATTTCTGTTTGCTTTTGTGTGTATGTTTGTGTGTCTCTCTGCATGTGTGCATAATATTTTTTTTTCCTTTTTGTTTGCTTGTTTGTTTTTAAATAGAGAAAGATTTGACTGCGTAGTGTACTGGAGCATAAAGTTGGGTGGGTAGATGTGTGGGAGAGGATCTAGGAGAAATTGAGGGAGAAGAAATGCATGATCAGAGTATGTTATATGAAACATTTTTTTCCAACATTAAAAAAGAGAAAATGGCAACAATGAAATTCTCAATACACTTGTAAATTGTAGGGTGTACTTCCCTATGTTGGGGTGACAGTAATTGCCAGATACAGGACACGGAGATGAAGGATGGCAGTCACTTAGCCATCACTGAATAAGGTTAAGGTAGATTTTTTTAAAGCATAGTTCAAGCTTTATGAAAGACAAAGTAGAGAATACTAGAGGGACACAACCCTATGTACTTATTGCATCAATCATTCAACAAGGAGGAACAGGATATTCTATCATCTCCCTACACATGAGAAATTTGATTGCAGGCGTATTTTGTAATGGAATCAAACTTATTTTTTAAGATAAAGTAAGTTGGAATCTATTACTTATAATCTAGCTAGTGTCTGTCAATGGAAAATATACATTAAATATAAAACCTAACTCAAACAATATCAGCAATGTCAAACTAGCAAAATCAAAAGTTATATACTTAAAATGAAAAGTATACATGCTCTAAAGCATAATAGGCTGAACTTTCTTCTTCCAATATAGTATTACCAAAATGATTCTGCATTTAAATCTTTCTGTCTCTATTATATTTTTTTTTAATGAGACCTGAAGCATTTCCAAGTAAAAACATGTGTAAAACATTTTTTTTCATTTCAAAAGATTTATTTTTATTAATTAATTTTATTCATTTATTTTATTTTACATCACATTTGCAGTTTCCTCTCCCTCCTCTCCTCCCATTCCTTCTTCCACCTTTCCTCCCTCTCCCCTCAATCTACTCCTCCACTGTTTCTGTTCAGGAAGGGGTGGCCCTCCCATGGGTATCAACAAAGCATAGCATAGCATATCGATTTAAGGTAGGATTAAGCTCCTCCCCTTGTATTAAGGCTGGGCAAGGCAACCCAGTATAAAGAATAGGTTCCCAAGAACCATCCAAATAGTTGGGTATAACCCCTGCTCCCACTGTCAGGAGTCCCCCAAGAAGACAAAGCTACACAACTGTCATATATACTTAGAGGGCCTAGGTTGGTTTCATGCAGGCTCCCTGGCTGTCAGTCCAGACTCTATGAGCTCCTATGATCTCAGGTTAGCTGTTTTTGTGGATCCCCTTGTGATGTCCTTCGCCCCACCACACTGACTAGTATAATCCTTCCTCTTTCTATTCAGCAGGATTCCCCAATCTTGGCCCAATGTTTGCCTGTGGTCCCTGCATCTATTTCCATCATTTATTGGATGAAGGCTCTCTGATGACAATTGGTGTAGTTACCAATCTATGAGTGAAAACATATATAGAACATATAAAAACAAAACTTCATCAGAATTTATAGTTGTATTAGGTTAGACATATTATACTATGATTTTCTAAGCTGAAAACAGATACAGATGTCCTTTTTCAAGAAGCCTGCTTTCCTGTTTTTAGAGTTTTCACAGGGTGAGAGGAAATGAATAGCCAAATGTCTGCTTTCAAATCATTCTAAATATAACATTAGCAGTTTCAGATTAAAAACATATAACAAAATAAATGAAGAACTGATGAGTTTTCATAGGAGGCAAGTAATATAGGAAGGTCATGACGCAAATTCCTACAGCATGCTCTTAAAACATTGAAAGCTATGATAGGACCATGTAATCTTGGTGAAATACCTGTAACTAAAAAAATGGCTTTATTTTAGAGACAGAGGTAGAGGGTAAGATTAAGATGAAAATATAAATATTAATTAGAAATAGGAGTTACTTCTTAAATTGTCTCAAATTCAGCATAAAATCAGGAAGAAATCATTTAGACATCTTCTGTTATAAGATATCTGTAATTAGTTGAGATACTGCACACCTACTTTGCTCATCCTAGTGATAAAATAGGGCTCATTTTTACAACACTGATGTAGAAATTCTCCTTATAGGAGTTACTTCTTAGTATATTTCAAGCTGCTATAGAACTGTAACTATAATGCTATTCATATGGAATTATTCACCTACCCTTAGTATGAATAGCTCCATGGATATGTGTAAATTGTTTTTCAAGCCTTTTAATATTTTTCTATTGAATCAATTGTCAGTAGTCTTGTATGGGTGAAGCTTAGGGTGAGAATATGCCTATAACTTCTAAAGGCTCTTTCTAAATGAATGTACCCAATGCTAATTTTTAATACAGTTCTTAGATGCCAATGACTTGGTAAATATTTGTTTAGCTCTCTTATTATTATTAAGACCTTGTTTCATAGATTCAGTTGCTGTTTCCTTACTTGAAATATGAGTTTTGTCTTAAGAATTTCCAACATCTGTTGTGGAATATTTAAGATGTGTCACATTTGTTTATGGTATGGAATTATTTATTTAATGATGCAAAGATGTGTTGCATTCTTTTATGTTGCATTTGTTTAACTCTGTAAAGCTGTGTTACTTTGCCTGTTTAAAACACCTGATATTTCTAATGAAGAGCTGAACAGCCAATAATTAGGCAGGAGAGATGGATAATTGGGGCTGCCAGGCAGTGAGACTAAATAAGAGGATAAATCTAGGCTCCAGAGAGAAGAAGGGGAGGAGAGAGAAAAAGAGAGGAGAGGATGCTAGGGGCTAGAACCCCCTCCATCACACAACTAGCCATGGAGTAAGAACAAAAGTAAGATATATAGAATAAAGAGAGGTATAAAGCCCAGAGGCAAAGCATAGTTAAAGAGAGATGGGATAGTTGAAGTTAGAAAAGCTCACTGGAAACAAGCCAAGCTAAGGCCAGGAATTCATAAGTAAGAATAAGACTCTGTATATTTATTTGGGAGCTGGGTGGTGGGCCCCCAAAGAGTAAAAAAAGAAAAAAGAAAAAAACCCTGCAATCATCTGCTCAGTTACTCCAGTTAAGCATTTCAAGAATTATTGATTGCTCTATTTTCTTCAGGCTATGCCTCCCATTTATACCATCAAACATAACCATGTTGATTTGTAGCTAGTTTTCTTGGACTGCCGGCCTCCAAATCATGACACAGAGACTTATTAGTATAAATTTTTAGCCTTAGGCTTATTTCCAGCTAGCTTTTTTAAACTTAAAATACCCCATTTCTATTAATCTATGTGCTGCCCTAAGGCTCCTTTACCTCATCTACATACTGTCAATCCTGCTTTACTACTCTTCCCATGTCTGTCTGTCCCTTCTGCAGGGTGCTCCCCCAGCTGGCTGGGTTCCCAGCTGACTGGGCCCTGACAGGCTGACTCTGGCTGGCTGGCTTCCCATTTCTCTTTGCTCACCAGCCCTGCCTATTCCTCCTCTGCCTAGCTGTTGTCTGTTCAGGTGCCTTAGGCAGGCAAGGTGAACCAGCAACATATCTTTACATAGTTAAACAAATGCAGTGTAAACAAATGTAATACATCTTTACATAGTTAAACAATTATTTATTCCACATCAGTGAGTCTTCTACAATATATATCTAATGTATCTGTGTATTTGCATTACCAAGTCAACAAAATAAATTTAGCTATTGCTGTTATCTTCTAATCTAAGCCTCACCTCCTACATCTCTAATTCTATAATATAGTTTTCTTTTTTCCATAGTAATAATTGTTCAAGCAAAAGAGGTTAAATTCTTCTAACAGTGGACCATCATGCCAAGCATAAACTATAAAATATGAATCATGTTTGAAACATACTTTTATTTTGATCTATTCAAGTTTTTATTTGCTTTGTTAAAAATCTATATGAGTGGTTGGAACAAATTATGAGATCGGGGGTATCTCATGATCAAACTTTTGTATTTTCATCAAAAATTTAGAGACTGAAAAGACTATGTATTTTAGTTTACCATCTAAAATAATTAGATCTCTGTAATCAAAGCTTGGTTCAAGGAGTAGTTACTTGAATAGTATAATAATAATAGCAATTATTATTATAGATGCAATCTATAGAAAAAATAATCAGACACTACTGTGTTTTACATTTCATTTATCTCAGTGTCACAATAACTGTGTGAGGGGTTCTAGTAAACTAAGACATGTTTGCAGAGCATTATATCTATGATTTGTTTTCTGCAGTTCGTATTAATGTAGTTATTATTTTTAAGGCTTGTTTTTCCCTATAGAACAGAATTTGAAGCTTGATTATATACTAAAAGAGGTTCATTTCTTAAGTGATACAATGATCTTAACAAAAAAACTTTTGATAAACACATTAATAATAAGAATTTATCATGAAATGCATAAATTCACTCTCAATTTTTATGAATATTGTTCAATTCCAGACTTTTGAGAGAAGAAAACAGATCCTCATCTTCTCTGAGCTGTCCTGAGACCTAGTGTTTTCATGCAAAATTTGTCTTATGAAAAGTGGAATATACTTCATTCAACACATTAATAACATCACCCATCATTAGAGAAAACAATTTAAAAGTTATTATATTTCCTGTTCTATGAAATCATTGATGTGAATCATATAAACAGCTTATTACAAACAATACCAACCAAAGCAAGAAGAACAGTAACAAAGGTCTCATAGCACCACCTGCTATAGGTTTTCTTTTTTTCCTAGATGACTAGAGGAAGTTCTTCTTTTAGGCAAGTGATCTCCGTATCATCAATATAAAATGATCTATAGGATAATGAATTTTAATTGTCCTTAATTATTTTATATCCAAGTTGTCATATACTGCATATAATTAGAATCATAATAATGGAATATCTTATTATCACTGTTTATTGAAGTACTACACTCAGCTTTAAGTTCTGGAAGTCACTCTGCACTCTAACAGGGCTTGTAAATCATTCTAATCTCATAGTTGGGGTGGAAGATGCAACGGGACACTAAATAGGGTAAGCAATTTATAAACTTATTAAATCATTTCCAGTAAAGCCTAAGCCTTTTTCCATTCATCTATTCGTTTATGATGAACTTTAGACAACTTAACTATTCATCAATGACATGATTAACTGCACTTAAAATTAACAATGAATTAATATATTTATATTTCAAACATTAAAATGATTATTTTCCTACCTAAAATAACTGAGAACTGAGTTAAGTGAGGGAGTATCTGCTTCTTTAATCATAGTCATTAGACATTAGGTAGCTTGTTTATCAGAAGGCTACTATATAAGACTGAGTTTTAAATCAATTTCAGAAGCTGCCTATATCTCAATAAAATGATCATTTAATTAAGGATTTTCAGTCATATAAGCACAGTGAATGGAAAATGTAAACTATGCTGCAATGATAATAATGGCAGCTTTAATTCTCATTCTACCACCACAGGTTATCATCATTGTGTATTATAACATTTTTTTTCTTTTTTTTTTTTTTGGTTTTTTGAGACAGGGTTTCTCTGTGTAGCTTTGTGCCTTTCCTGGGACTCACTTGGTAGCCCAGGCTGGCCTCGAATTCACAGAAATCCGCCTGCCTCTGCCTCCCGAGTGCTGGGATTAAAGGCGTGCGCCACCACCGCCCGGCCGTATTATAACATTTTTTAAATCTTGTGTGTGCAACATATACTCCACAAAATTAAGTCAATTCTTAGTATACAGAAAATATAGAAAAAAGTTTCCATTAGGATTGTGATTTCTAAGGATGTGATGGTTTATCATGATCTTTGAGGAATATACTCCTAGGCTGGCTTATCACCCAAAAGTATGAAATCATCTTTGAATCAACTATCTATGTTAGAAGATGGTAGATACTGCACCACAGGAAAGCTGATAGGACCAGAAATCCCTTTTATAAACACTATACATTGTAAGTTAAGGAGCTAAACCAATGACCTCATTTACTTACAAAATGGGAGACTTACAAAAAGTATGTGACTAAAACAATATTTTTTTTTCATACTGAATGAACTTACCTGCTTTTATTTGAATATTCCCTCAATTTGTATTTTATTTGCATTAGCCCATTTTAGCCA
Source organism: Peromyscus eremicus (assembly GCF_949786415.1). Taxonomy (NCBI): domain Eukaryota; kingdom Metazoa; phylum Chordata; class Mammalia; order Rodentia; family Cricetidae; genus Peromyscus; species Peromyscus eremicus. The sequence continues at coordinate 106,451,982 of NC_081439.1, forward strand.
AATTATCACAGTGACATATTTTGTTTCATTTTAAGCTTTCAACCAAAAACATGAATTGTCATGATAATATCAGTATATTGTCAGTTCAGTAAGGGGCTAATACACTTTTCTTTTCTTTTCTTTTCTTTTCTTTTCTTTTCTTTTCTTTTCTTTTCTTTTCTTTTCTTTTCTTTTCTGTTTTTTCAAGACAGGGTTCCTCTGTGTAGCTTTTTGGAGCCTGCCCTGGAACACATTCTGTAGCCCAGACTGGATTTGAACTCACCAAGATCCTCCTGCCTCTGCCTCCCTCCCACATGCTGGGAGTTAAAGACATGCACCACCACTACCTGGTAGGCTAAAACATTTGTATGATCAAAGATAGACCATTTAAGAAAAATTTCTGGTGGGCGGTGGTGGTGCACGCCTTTAATCCCAGCACTCAGGAGGCAGAGGCAGGAGGATATCTGTGAGTTCGAGGCCAGCCTGGGCTACAGAGTGAGTTCCAGGAAAGGCACAAAGCTACACAGAGAAACCATGTCTCAAAAAACCAAAAAAAAAAAAAGAAGAAAAATTTCAGATTATCGAAGATCTATAACTCTCATCTCCAAGCTAATGTGATATTTAGCATATTTGTCTAAAAGTAAATTTTAGATTATTTGGCTCATTTGTGTTTCTGTTACTTATGTGTAAACATTGAGTAATTGAGGCTAGACATGACGATCATTGGTTAACAGCATGTATTACTCTTCCAGAGGCCTGAGTTTGTCATATGCTTCACAATCACCAGTAAGTCCATCTCCTGGGACACTATTCCTTCTTCTGGTATCTTTGGCCACCTGCACACATGTCGCATAAATTCACACACAGACTAAAGCGCATAAATTAAAAATTTTAAAATAGTGATTTTAAAATTGAAATAATCATGCCACTAATCATATTTCATAATGAAGAAAATATAGCCTAAATCTATCAGATAATAAGAGAATCTTACTCTGAAATGATATTAAGGAAGAAAGTACATTGTGAGGGTTCATTGTATGCCAACTATTATGAACATATTTTTCTCATTATTTTGTATAAATGACATGATTTTGTTGACACTTTCCTTCAAATTAAAAAAAAAAAAGACATGTTCTTAAAGAAGGGTGTAATTGCCCAAATCCATACAACCAAACTGTATCAGCAAAGATTTAAGAAAAGTCTATGTGGAGTGCATATAGTGGGTTAGTCATTTGTATACAGGAGGGCAATTGATTTTTGTGAGATGATTTTGTATTTACTACTTTACTGAAAGTGTTTAACAATTGTAGCAATGTTTTGGTGGTAAATTATCTATACTCTCATATCATTTCTAAATAAAGATGTTTTGACTTCTTCCTTTCCTGTGTGATGTATGGCAAATGTGTTGCTAATTAATCAATAAAACACTGATTGGCCGTTGGCTAGGCAGGAAGTATAGGCGGGGCAAGGAGGAGAATAAAGCTGGAAGTGGAAGGCTGAGTCAGAGAGACACTGCCAGCCACCACGATGAGGAACAGCTTGTGAAGATGCCGGTAAGCCACGAGCCATGTGGCAAGGCATAGATTAATGGAAATGGATTAATTCAAGCTATAGGAACAGTTAGCAAGAAGCCTGCCACGGCCATACAGTTTGAAAGCAACATAAGTCTCTGTGTTTACTTGGTCGGGTCTGAGAGGCTGTGGGGCTGGCGGGTGAGAGAGATTTGTCCTGACTGTGGGCCAGGCAGGAAAACTCTAGCTACACTTTCCAATTTGTATCCCCTTGATCTCCTTCAGTTGTCTTATTGCTCTAGCTAAAATTTCAAGTACAATATTGAATAGATATGGGGAAAGTGGAAAGCCTTGTCTTGTTCCTGATTTTAGTGGAATGGCTTTGAGTTTCTGTAGGGAAAAGGGGCTAGCTAAAAAAAAAAAAAAATCTGATCCTGGAGCCCAGAACTGGGGAAAGATGGCTCAGATAAGGCCAGTGAAAGAAACACAGTTTGGCTCAAATCAGAGTCATCTCTGCCCCTGGCCAACTGACTTGTGAAACCAACCAGTCACAGAGCAGGACAGAACTTTGGTCCTGGGGACCAGGACCAGAAAAAGAAATACAGTCTGGGTTTGGGCCCTGAGTCAAAGAAATGAACTAAGGAAACATTCCCTGACTCTGAAACCAGTACCAAAGAAACACTCTTGGTCCCTAGAATCAGAGTCAGTGAATGAAATGTTCCCTGGCCTTAGAATTAGTGTCAAAAAAGCTAAGTAAGGCCAGTGAAAGAAACACAGTTTGGCTCAAATCAGAGCCATCTCTGCCCCTGGCTAACTGACTTGTGAAACCAACCAATCACAGAGCAGGACAGTAGAACCCTGGGCCCCAAGTCAACTCCTGGTTGACTCGACCCCAAGACATCCTAAATAAACTGCCCTGCCTGGTCAGTTATAAAAGGACTGTTCTCTCCATCCTGGTAGAGGCCGCTACTCTCCTGGACTCCTCCTTCCCAAATAAATCTCTTTCTCAAAAGAGTTTTGAGTGTGAAGATCTTCATTCACTGGCATAGAGAAGATCCTTGCTAAGACATCCCTCAGTGGACACATCAAGGAAGAGCTGAGCAGAAGATCCTTGCTGAGACATACCTCAGTGGATAGAGCAAGGAGGAGCTGAACAGAAGATCCTTGCTGAGACATCCCTCAGTGGATAGAGCAAGGAGGAGCTGAACAGAAGATCCTTGCTGAGATGTCCCTCAGTGGATAAAGAAAAGAGGAGCTGAACAGAAGATCCTTGCTGAAACATCCCTCAGTGGACAGAGCAAGGAGGAGCTGAACAGAAGACCCTTGCTGAGATGTCCCTCAGTGGACAAAGCAAGAAGAGCTGAAAAAGTAACACTTTTCTCCAGAGCTGGAGGAGATTGCTATATTTCTGCAATTTTCTAGGCTGAAGAAGTAGAGCTCTCCCTTAAGTGGGGGCTGAGCAAAGCTCAGCTGTAGCTGCTCTCCAGGTGAGGAGCAGGGTTGCTATATCCTGTGGGGACACCATCCCCCATCACACCAGGTATAGCCTGACTCCCCTGAACAGTCAGGATACCCTTCCCTGCAGAGGTCCTGGCAGCTCCAGGCGTGACTTTCTGGAACAGTCAAGATACCCTTCCCGGCTGAAGCAGTTCCAGGTCTGACTCTCCCTTCCAGCTCGAGGTGTCCCGGATACGTCTCCCTCTATGGCTGAGATGCCCCAAGAAGCTCGAGGTGTCCTGGAAACCTTGCCCTCCAGAGCTAAACTGTCTCTTTGCAGCTTCATCCATCAGAGCTGTCCTAAGCAGTTCAAGGTGTTGCCTGACTCCCCAAGTAGTCAGGATACCTTTCCCAGAGTTGCAGAACTAACATTTTGGTGCCAAAACCTGGGACCAAACCCACAGAGTTGCAACAAATTTACTTACAGTTTCTCTCCATTTAATTTGATGTTGGCTGTTGGCTTCCTGTATATTGCTTTTATTATATTTATGTATGTTCCTTATATTCCTGATCTCCCCAAGACTTTATCATAAAGGGGTATTGGATATTGTCAAAGGCTTTTTCAGCATCCAATGATATGATCATGTCTTCTTTTTCTTTCAGTTTGTTTTTAATGTTGGATCACATGACAAATTTTCATAAGTTGAATCACTCCTGCATCTCTGAGATGGAGTCTACTTGACAATTGTGGGTGATATTTTTGAAGTGCCCTTGGATTCAGTTTGCAAACATTTTATTCAGTTTTACTTCTATGTTCATAAGGGAAATTTTCTGTAATTATTTCTTGTTCAGTCTTTATGTGGTTTGGGTATCAGGGTAACTGTGGCCTCATAAAATTAATTGTGCAATGTTTCTTCTGTTTCTATTTGTGGAATAATTTGAGAAATGTTGAGATTAACTTTTCTTTGAAAACCTGGTAGAATTCTGTGCTAAAATCATCTGGTCCTGGGAATTTATTGATTGGGAGAATTTTAATCACTGCCTTGATTTCACTGGGGTTTATAGAGCTCTTTAAATTTCTTACTTGCTCTTTATTTAACTTTGGTCAGGGATCTGTACCTATAAAATTACCCACTTCTTTTAGATTTTCCCATTTAGTGGAGTACTTTTTTTTTTTTTTTGGTTTTTCGAGACAGGGTTTCTCTGTGTAGCTTTGCTCCTCTCCTGGAACTCACTCTGTAGTCCAGGCTGGCCTTGAACTCATAGAGATCCGCCTGCCTCTGCCTCCCAAGTGCTGGGATTAAAGGCATGCACCACCACCACCTGGCTAAGTGGAGTACTTTTTTAAAGTATGTCCTGATGATTCTCTGAATTTACTTGAGTCTATAGTTATGTCCCCATTTTTCATCTCTAATTTTCTTAATTGGTCTCTTTTCTCTTTCTCTGCTTTTTAGTTAATTTGGATGAGTTTCTCAATATTATTTATTTTCTCAAAGAACCAACTCTTAATTGATTCTTTGTATTTTTTAGTGCTTCTATTTTATTTATTTCAGACCAGAGTTTCATTATTTCTTACTGTCTACATTTTGGGGATGATTTCTTCTTTTTGTTCTAGAGGTTTCAAGTGTCCTGGAAGTTACTAATATGATATTTCTCCAATTTCACTGTGTATGCAATTAGTGCTATGACCTTGCTTTTTAGTACTATCTTCATTGTGTCCCATAATTTTGAGCATGTTGTGATTTTATTTTAATTCAGTTCTGTAAAGTTTTAATTTCTTAATTTGTGTCTTGACCTATTTTTTATTCAGTAGTGAGCTGTCCAGTTTCTATGAGTTTGTAAGCTTTCTGCTGTATGTTGATGATTCCAGCTTTAATCCATGGTGGTCTAATAAAATGTAGGACATTATTTCTATTTTCTTATATCTGTTGAAACTTGCTTTGTGTCCAAGTATGTGGTTAATTTTGCGGAAAGTTTCATGTGGTGCTGAGAAGGTATATTCTTTTGTTTTGGGGTAAAATCTTCTGTAAATATCTTTCTAGTCAAATTGCTTTACAACTTAAATTTTCATACCCATTCTGTTAGTCTGTGTCTTTTTAAATGCAATTAAGACCATTGATGTTGAGAGTTACTAATTAATAATGTTTTGTTGACTTTTCTTATTTTGTTCTTGTGGTGGTTTTTGTTTTGTTTTGTTTTCCTCTTTTTATTTTCTGGCCTGGGTTTAGTTATCTTGTGTGTGGTTAACCTTTCCAGGTTGAAGTTTTTCTTCTATGACCTTTTGTAGGGATGGATCTGTAGATAGATACTGCTTAAATTTGGTTTTAGCTTGTAATGTAATTTTCTCCATCTATTGTGATGGAAAATATTGATGAGTATAGTGTACAAGTATCTGTAGTTTATTAGAGTTTGTAGAATATCTGTCTAGGCCCTTCTGGCTTTTGGAGTCTCCACTGAGAAGTCATGTTATTATAATAGGTCTGCCTTTAGATGTTATTTTTTCTTTCCCTTACAGCTTTTAATAGTCTTTCTTTGTTCTGTATGTTTGGTGTTTTGATTATTATTTGCTGAGGTGAATTTTCTCTCTGGTCCAGTCTATTTTCTGTGTTCTATGCATCTTGTACCTTCATTGGTAACCCCTTCTTTAATGTAGGGAAATTTTCTTATATGAATTAAAAACTCTTTTCCATGTCTTTGACCTGGGTTTCTTCTTCTTCCTCTATTCCTATTATTCATACATTTGGTCTTTTCATTATATACTGGATTTTCTGCCTGGATATTTTTAGATATAGCATTTCTTGACTGAGGTATCCTTGTCTCCTATTTTGGCTTTAATGCCTGAGATTCTTTCTTCCATTTCTGTATTCTGTTAGTGGGGCTTGCCTCAGAACTTCCTTTTTGACTTACAAAATTTTCCTTTCCAGATTTCCTTCAGTCTGCATTTTATTTACTGATTCTCTCATCACTTTCAGATCTTGAACTGCTTATTTCATTTTCTTCTACTGTTTATTTGTTGTTTAATATATTTCTTGATTAATTTATTCATTTCCTTTCAAGGAACCTTTATCCTATTTATAAAGGGTGCTTTGAGGTCCTTGTATAGTGCTTCAGCTACGTTTCATTTCTCTGGGCTACTGTGGTAGGGTTGTTGGGCTCTAGTTGAATCATATTATCCTAGCCTATATTGCTTATGGTTTTATGCTGGTGATTAAGTATCTGGAATTGGGATGTTTGTAATTCTAGGAGTTGAGATGTGGTCCTGTTTTTGTTGGGTAGATGTTTTGTTCCTTAGTTTCTGTTGCCCTCTCTGGTCCTTAGGAGACTGTTGTGGTCCCGTGTTTTCTGTTAGGGAATGCTTCTAGAATCCTACTAGATATGGCAACTATGGGTTTCAGGGAGAATCTGTTTCTAGTTATTGGGAACTGATACTCAGGGAGGTGATGGGCTAGTAGGGTTGGGGTAAAAGTGTTCACAGGAGAGAGGAAAGCAGTGTGTGTTCTGCTAGGATCTGCTTAATTTCCTGGGAATGGGGCCAGAGAGTGAGGAGAATCCTTAACAGGTAGTCTGCTACAGAGCTGGGGATAAGACCAAGACATTGGATAAGGGTATGCGTATGCATATGGATATGGAATTGGAGAGAGAGTGAAGAGCTGAAGCTAACCTACCTGCTTCTCTGGAAGAGTTGACTGGCAAGTTCTCAGTGAATACCTTTTGGAGTTGGGGGCTGAGACAAACAGATGTGCCCATAGGAACTTTCAAAATGAAGATAGGCATGATCTTCACAATTTTGGAGCAGAGAGGGAAAGAGATAGCAGAAGGTGGTCTGCTACAGAACTGGAGGTGAGATTGGGGGATTGGATTTGCACGAGAGAAGGAAGAGGTAAAGATTGACACTTAGACTACCTGCTTCCTTGGCCTACATAGATGATATGATCTTAATTTAGAAAAATAGTTAATCTTTAGTTTATAACCTTCACCTCAGTTTAGAAAAGTAAACGACAAAACAAAATTAAAGTACTCATTTTTAAAATTGAAAATAAAACAATATATGAAGAGATTCTTTGATAAAATTTAAAGTAAATTCCTTAGGCTGATAGTTTGAAAAACATCATAAATTGAGGTTGAATGAAACAAAGTTTGATAGATATAAGTAATCTACCAAATACATGAAACTTCATTGTATTAATTCCAATTGTGTTACTACTTCATCAAACTTAAAATGAGGCAATACATATGCTAAGTGTAGAAAATCAGTTAATTTCTTAATGTTACATGCTCTAAATGCTACTTAATATAATAATTTTTATGACAAAATTTTATTGAAAAGCACTCATTTGTTAGATATACTTTACTTGTGTCATTTGTTAGATACACCTTCTTTGTCTGTTGAAGATTTTATTTTATTAGTAGAATAACCTTTTACATTCATTAATGAAGTCCAAGACTTAGTTATTAGAAAACAATTCCTTTGGAAAATCTTGTAGGGATGAAATTATTCTGAAAGTAACATTACCAACTCATTACTTGCCTGGAAATTTTGCTAGTTTGCAGGCTTTATTTCTAATGTGTTAATTCACAGATTATGTTTCCTTGATGGGAAAAAAAAACAGTTAAGTTGGCAGATAATGATAGAAGTTTGTACCAGAAGATGACTAAATATTAACAATATAGGATGTATACAATAATGGCAATATATGGAAAAGATACTTTTATGTCAAGGCCACAATTGAGATTCCAATGAATAAGAAGAGTTAGTAGAGTGATACTAAAACAAAAGATAGATTGTTAAAGAACAGCTCATGTGCATACTAGTTGTCTGGATATTGCCTGGGAAAACAATTTCAGAGAACTCATTTGTATCTCACTAGAAACAAGCGATGAAATTCCAGTTGGAAATGCATCTTTATAATTACCTTCATTAAATTCAGGAAATTAAAATACATGCTAATGTCTGAATAAAAGCATTATTGAAAACAATGAAACAAATCTCCAACCTCTTTCACAAAACCATATGACAGATGGAAGAGAACTTGAATACTGTACAATCAAATCCACTATTAGCTCTAGTAGATTATTTACTGAGATTTTCATGAGAATTAACACAATAAAATGTTGCTTGTATGATTATTAAAATATATTAGTCAAAAATACTTAACTTAGTTCTTAAACTTTTCTTTCTGCTTTCTTAGATTAATATAATGGTATCTGTTTTTCTCCCTGCCAAGAAAAAATAAAAATAAATAATTAAAAAGTGAAAATTAAGAAATATTATTTTAGAGTAAAAGTATTTAATTTTTGGTCAACCAGCTACTAACAGGAAAGTTCAGATTTGAGACTAATAGAGAAATTATCTGGTATTTAGTGTTTAACTGGACTGTATTTGTATATCTTCCTTTAAAAATGAGTATAGATAATTCCAAGATGCATTCCAGTAATTTATGGATAATACATTTTTGAGTGAATTTCTTCAGCAAGCTAGTTTGAAGACATCATTCAGATTGCATCCTGATGACACCATTCACAGTCTAACACCTATTACCAATATGTGTGCTTTCCTGTCAAAAGATGATTTCTTTCAACATAATATTTTAATATGTTATCTCAGTGTGGCAGCTAATAAGTGTGAAAAAGATTCAGGAAATCTCTGTTTTACTAAAGACAAGAATTACCAATATACAGGAGTCTGCCAGTCAAACTCTAGATGTCTGAGTAAAGTAGTTGCAGCATAATGACTTTTTTAAGCCAGAGAGAGCTATTTGTCCTCAGTCATGTTTATGAATAGTTTTGATTTATTTTATACATTGTAGGAAAGGGCATTTTCTTGTTCTCATGTCCTGTGGCATTGTGGCATATTATACTGCAGGGTGCACTTTCCAGAATCTCTTGTATTATGTATGGAGACATAGGAATAAGGGATTATGATGTACTATAAATTAAATGTGGGCCTTTTAATGCAGAGAAGAGTACCTTTAAAATGTAGTGATATATATTCACTTCACATTCCATATTTCCAAATCAGAAACATATATGTGATTTGTAAGCAATGTGCTTTCTTTGGCTAAAGAGGTGCCTCCTTATTCATGTAGTGTTGGCCAGACTACTTTCCTGTAAATGAAGGACTCCAAATATATCTCTGTCACCTCATTCATTTTCCTGAATCAGCAATCTCTGGACACAAAGTTTTCTTTAAAGTTTCTTCAAAATACTACACACTGGAGGGGATGCTTTCACAAAGACTGATTCAGCAAGTGGAGCAAGAAGGAAACTGGGAGATTTATAGGGTTCTTTTAATGCTGGAAGAGGCTCAGCTGATGGATAAAGGGATGATTATGCAAGTTAGCCTGAGCTTTCAGAGAATGAACGTCAGTCTCTTTTGGTTTGAAATGAACACTCTCTGCAGCAGAGTAAAATAGTTTTCTGCTCATGGCAAAAGCTTTGTATCATGCTTGCCTCTGAATAATAATTCTCACTTTTCAGAATATTTTACATTTGCTCTTTCATTTGTTCTTCTCAATAGAATATGTAAGCGTGGCTGAGAAGTCAAATTTTGTAAGTGAAGATAATAAAAACAGAGAGACATTAAAGATCTTGTTGATTATAATAAAACTAATTACTGAGACTAAACTAGTGGTGTTGCTTTACTTCTCTGAACTTTTCAATTAACACATTGTCTACAGGTTTGGTCAAATACATTCTACTCAGAGAGGGGTTCCTTATAATGAGACCTAGATTTTGTGACAGGCTGCAGTTTCCTTTATGAATTATCAATCTTTGTCCCCCAGACAAAGTGAGAAAAGAGAGTTTAAACTCAGTAGTTTAAATCTTATTCATACTACTGACATGCATATGAGAAAAATGTGGTCTTTGATTATTAAATTTGAATTTGGACATAATTTCAAATCTGATGCTATCTTATTGGTAGAATTGCTGAAAAATGTTTCATTGTTTAAATTCTGCTCCTTTAATTCATACCTCCTCCATATACTGACAAAATGTTTCTCAAAATTAGAGTATTTTTAATTTTAGGTGTCAACTTGACTAGATTAAGGAATAGCTAGGTAGATGACAGAGTATCTGTGCAAATGTCTATAAGTGGTCTGTATTTTCTCAGTGTGTGTTGGTATCATCCAAGTACCAAGGGTCTTGGAGAGAACAAAAGTTCAGAGGAAAGATGAATTATCTCTCTCTTTTCCTTAGCTATGAAACTGTTGTATTATCTATGGACAACAAAACTCAAACTTCTCTGGCCTTTGGAGTCAAAGTGTTATACCAGCAGCTGCTAGGTTTTCAGGCTTTCATTCTCAGAATGATAACTGCACTATCCATTTTTTTGATCTAGGGTTTTTAACTTAGTCTAGACTACAAATCCAGAAACCCATGGATTTTGATTTGTAGCTTTCACCTTCCAGAATCACATAAACTAAGTCACTTTTATCTGTGTGTACATGTCTAAGTATGCACTTATCTATCATCTATCTATATTTCTCTGCCATCTATATATTTATCATTCATTAATATTTCTCTCTCTCCTGCTGGAGAATGCTGTTCAGCAAAGGGGATATGCCCATGGAGTTACTGAGTTGTCAGGTACAATATTGAGTAATCTTTTGATGTTTCTCACAAAATACAGTCCAAACTAGTAAGTCATAGGATATTAAATATTTCTTAAACTACACCTTTAAAATAAGAAGTTGATGAATTCTTCCTTGTTACCAGAAAGTGTCTAAACTTGCCTCTTATTTCACAAGATCTCTGTGTCTGTCTGTATGTGTATTTTTATGTGTAGGTGTATGTGTATGTGTATATGTGTGCATGTGCATGTATGTATGCATGTGGGAGCACACACTTGTGTATAGGAAGATAAAGGAAAATGTTTTCATAAAGTATAATTTATTCTTTCATCTTTCCAAGAATATGATTATGTGAAACAAATTACACATAAAAAAACACAATGCTGTTACTATTTTATGTTCTGTAAAGGAAAGTTAAATGGGTTAAGTTTAAGCTTTTTTGTTTAAAATAGTCATTGTGCTAAGAACTAAAAAGTGGGAAAGCACTACATAATCAGAGCATAGGCTAGGGTATCACAAGGAGAATGAAGACTGTGTATGATAAAAGAAGACACACTTGCAGACTGCATTAATAGAGGTTAGCCCTAGGAAAGAAACCAATGTAATAGCAAATTCATCAGTAAACAATTAGACTTTATTTGAATAAATATTAGTATAGTTTATATAAATATCCCTAGCATTCTGATGAACAGCATTAACTCCAAAATATACTCCTTTTATAAAGGATTGCACTTTCAAAAATTCATCCTAATCACCTATCCCAATTGTCCTATGGTAATAAAATCAATGAGAATATAAAACATACTTACACATTGGTTTATTTTTAGCCATACAATTCCTACTCCAATCTGTTTGTCAGTTGTTTACTGTACTTATCTACTGACAAGTTAAAGGTGTTTGTTCTTTAATCAGTGCCAAGATCAAAGGTGGTGTCAATTTTTTTTTGGCAAGTGATAAAGTGTCTTACTCTCCAAAAATATGTACAATCCTTTCTAAGAAACAAGAGTTAGTCATTGTATAATAAACATAGGCCTACAGTAAACAGAGTCTCATAAGTCATCCAAGCAATTTAAAAGATCAGTTTGATATTTGACAGAGTCAATATATGTCGCTATTTTGTGGTGACATGCTGAGCTAGCAGTTTACTCAGCTTTAGCCTGTGCTGTACTATCAGAAAATGAGTAAAGTCAAACAATAACCAAGATAATAAGGCCATTATGAAAACCTGAAAATAAGTGGGAAATTTGAGAATATAAATTTATATTAAGTAATTAGGGTATAGTGGAAGGACCAATGTGTGAGTCTGGCCTGCCTCAATTAACCAAGTTAGACTTTCCAGATCACTTTCTCTGTGTCTCCTTATTCTTGTATTAGAAGCTATACAGGTTAGTTACATTCCACCTATTATACATTATGTGTTATTGATCATCCTCATCTCTTCCTTCATCATTAGGACCAGTAAAATCCTGGAAGAAAAAACTGCCTGAGGTATACTGTCTGTATTGTCTCAGATGTTTCCCCATATTCTAAATATACATAACAATATACTAAATAATCTACACACTAATTTGAGACAATAAATAATTTATTGGAGAACAACCTATACATTTAATTATGGTAGAGCAGTTAGATATGTGTATCCTAGTCAGCCTGACTAGAAATTTCTAAAACCAGAAAAAAACACAGATTTAAACCTTAATCCCATGATTATATTAATTAAACATGAGAAAATCAGTAACATGTTAATGGCATGCTAGTACATTTTATGGGCTAAACAGTGAATCAAACTTCTAATTTTATTCAACTGTATTGACAATTTTTGAAAAAGGTTTATTAGCTCTTAGAGAATTTAATGCAGTATATTTTTTTATCATATTCACATACTTCCTCAATCCTTTCCAGGTCCACATACTACTCTTGATCCACACAACTCTGGGTACTCAAGACTAATTTATGCTGCCAATATTATTTGGGATGTGTGGCTTTCTGATAGGGTGTGGTCAAACTACCAGGGGACATATACTTATAGAAAACTGAATCTCCCTCTCCAAGCAGCAATCAATTGCCAATATCCCATTAGTTGGGGGTGAAACATCATGCCTACAACCCCTTTCCATGTTGTGAGTTTTGCCTGGATTGAACTTTCACAGATCTTTTTTATGTGGTCACAATTGCTTTAAGCTCATATGTGCAAATAACATGTTATATCCAGAAAATAGTGTTTCATTCAATTCATCCATCATGTCTGTTGTATAAATGTTCCATTCAGGCTGTGAATTCTGCAATCTCTTATTCTCTGCACCTTGATCAACTTTGGATCTGCTGAGGATATCTGTATGCTGTGAATGTGTTGCTCTGATTAGTTAATAAATAAAGTGCTGATTGGACAGTAGCCAGGTAGGAAGTATAATATAGGTGGGATAAGGAGAGAGAAGAATGCTGGGAAGTGGAAGGTTGAGTCAGGAGACGCTGCCAGGCACTGCCGCCATGAGAAGTAAGATGTAAATTATCGGTAAGCCATGAGCCATGTAGCAACTTATAGGTTAATAGAAATGTGTTAATTTAAGATATAGGAACTAGATAGCAAGAATCCTGAGCCATTAGGCCAAACAGGCCAAACAGTTTAAATAATATAAGTTTCTGTGTGTTTATTTGGGTCTGAGTGGCTGAGGGCCCAGGCGGGACTGGAGATAACTCCAGCTACATGGATCTCTGTAATAAGCCACATCTACTGCCAAGAGAATTTCCTCTGATGAGATGTAGTAATCTATTGCTACAATAATAAGTAATTAAGTCATTGTAACACTATGTTCATTTAGCAGAGTAGTAGTGGTAAATTCTCCTTTAGAGTCTATGACCTACCAACCCGTAGGTTCTTGGCCCCAGTGTGATGTCCTGTATGGGTTTTGTTTTGTGGATTGGTGCTTAAATCCAGTAAAAAAAAGTTTTTTCCAAAATATCCATACCACTATTTCATCAGTAAGCATGTCTTGAGTAAGTTGATATGTCAGTGAATAGAACTGATCATTATTTGTATCCTTCTGAGGTATGCACAGCAACTTCCTGCACTGTGAAAGCTAGTTAACATAAATGAAGACTCTAGATCAGCACCAGCTTTATTTTTCCACCTTCTATGATTCAAAATATTTGTATAGTTTGCAATATTCTTACTGTCATATTCTGGGATGTGGAGATAACAAAGGTAATTGTCAATAGTTTTGAATGTTTTGGAGTCTATGCAACCTTGCTTATCTTCAAATTCAAAGGAGGAAACTCATTTCTGGAATTTGGACTTTTACTTGTTTACCTATTGTGTATAAAAGGAGCAATGCCACCCATTACAGGATGACTCCATTTAAACTCTTTCATGCAGGTGTATGTATACTTGAAGAAGCTTATATATCAGTTGGATCTTTCCTTGTCATTTTTTCAAAAGAACTTCGGTATTAGTAAATACACACTGTAGTTCTTCTTATACCCTACCCTTCTATTCCCCAAACCACTTACTCCTTCATGTCCCTTTGTTCCCCACTATCTATTTGTGCTAGTGGATTCTACTTCCCCACCCTTGAAATCCCCCTTCCTCATGCACCATTCCGAATTCCCTGACCTCTGTGGGTATTCTAAATGAAACACAAATATCTAAAGATTCTAAGCTAACAACCACAAATAAGAGAGAATATATAACATTAGCCTTTTGGGGGTCTGGGTTACCTCAGTCAGAAAGATTGTTTCCAGCACCATCAATTTCCATAATTTCATTTCAACAGTTAACTTATAGTCCAATGTGTACATTTACTGCATTTTGATTATCAGTTGGTGGATATCTAGGCTGTTTATGATTTCTATTTTCTGTGAACAGAACACAAATGAACATGGATGAGCACATATCTCTAAAATTGGACATAGAGTCCTTTGAGCATATGTGCAAGAGCAATGTAGCAGGATTATGTTGTACATCTATGTCTAAATTTCTGTGGAAACTGCACACTGATTTCCAATGTGGCTGTAACAGCATGTAATCTTCCTGGCCGTGAGTAAATGTTTCTTTTTCTTTACATCCACACTAGCATTTGTCCTAATTTTTTAAAAATTACAACCATTGTAACTGGAGTAATAGAAAATCTCAAAGTGCTTTTAATTTGAATTTCCATGGTAAGTAGGGATGCTGAGCTTTTGAAAAATGTTTTTATTCATTTGTATGCATCATTTGAGAATGTTCTGTTTATTCCCATTGCCCCATTTTTAATTGTTTTCTTTTCTTGATGTTTAGTTTTTGTTGTTCTTTATACATTCTAAAATTTCTAGATATATATGATCTACCAAAACTACATCAGGGTGAAATGAATAATTTAAATAGATTTATAACAGTATGAGATAAATGCAGCAAATGAAAATCTCTCAGCTAAGAAATACCCATGTCAAAATGCACTCAGAATAGACTTATATCAGACTTTCAAAGAAGAACTAATACCAATACTCCTCAAATTATTTAATAAAATGTCCATTCTACCAAGAGCAATATATAGATTCAATGCAATGTCCATCAAAATTCCAATGTAATTCTTCACATACATGGAAAAAAATAACCTCAACTTTCTTATAGAAACAGAAAAGCCCACATGATAGTTAAAACGATCTTGAATAATGACAAAATTCTGGAGTTACCAAGTTGTATTACAGAGCTCTAGTAATAAAATAAGGGCTATGGTGGCATAA
This sequence comes from Peromyscus eremicus, assembly GCF_949786415.1. Taxonomy (NCBI): domain Eukaryota; kingdom Metazoa; phylum Chordata; class Mammalia; order Rodentia; family Cricetidae; genus Peromyscus; species Peromyscus eremicus. The sequence continues at coordinate 106,467,199 of NC_081439.1, forward strand.
GAAGTATATACACTGCTCAATGGATAGAATTAAGCACCCATATATAAGCGTACAGCCATCTGATTTTGACAGAGGTGGAAACTTCAGTTTGGAGTAAATACAGCATCTTCAACAAACGAATCTGGTCAAACTGGGTAGCTACAAGTAGAAGAATGAAGCTAGATCCCTGAACAATCAAGTTTTTTTTTAATGTCAATTTTACACAAGCAGTGAATCCTTGACTGACAAAATGCCTCCATAATGGTAGGGTATTTGCAAGTAAGACTGAGGGACATTTGGAAACCATACTTGACACTTCTTGGGTAACCTGAGACCTGATATCCCAGGGACCTACGATAAACCAAATAATACTTGTCTAAAAAAGAAAAAAGAGGTAGTAATGAAATGACTCCTAATGATATTCTTTAATACTAATAAATTAGTGCCTTGTTCAGCTGTCATCAGAGAAGCTTCTTCCTGCAGCAGATGGGAACAAATATAGAGTCCCACAGCCAGGCATTACACAGACAGTGAAAGACCTTGGAATACTCAGCCCTAAATGGGAGTTCTCCATGAAAATCCTTCCCTCATAGCTCAGGGAATCCCACAGAAGTGGAGGCAGAAAGGATAAGGGCCTGAGGATTTGGAGGACAACCACCAAGAAAACAAAGATCACTAAATCAATATAAACAAAGCTTATATAAACTCGCAGAGACTGTAGCAGCATGCACAAGGTCTGCATCAGGTCCTCCACATATATAGTATGGTGTCCAGTTTATTGTTTTATGGAATTCCTGAGTGTGCCAGTGGGTGGGTCTCTGATTTTTCTGCTTTCTCTTCAGCTCTTTGCTTTATGTTGGTTTGTTCCCTGGAAGAGGGAAAATAGAGTGACACTGAGTATATCAACCACTCTGCGACAGGCCTCATGTTCAGGAGTAGGTGACCAACATATAATGGACTGCACATTTGTTTTGTTTGTTTCTTTGTTTTTTTTGTGTGTTTGCCTTTATTTGGTTACAGTTTGGTAGGATTTATTTGTGGGGAAGGGTTGTTTCTAGAATTGGGGGTTGTTGTTTTTGGACATTCTCTATTTTTTGGGACATAAATTAATGTTGGGTGTGTAAGAGGAAGGATTTGCAGGGCCTTAGGAGAGTGGAAGAATATGAACAAAACATATTCAAATTTAAAAATTGTTTCAAATTAAAAAAAATAAAAAAGTATAAAATAAAAAGTACTTCTCATATCCTGAAGAAATATTTTGTGATTGATAGGGGAGAGTCTACCTATTGTAGCTGGAACACCATCCAGTTGGTGATAAGAAAGCAGGATGATCAAGCCATAAGAAGCAAGCAGTAAGAAATACTCTTCCATGGCCTCTGCATCAGATCCTGCCTCCAGGTTCCTGCTGTGTTTGTGTTCCTACCTTGGCTTCCCTCAGTGGACCATTACCCAAGATATATAAGTCAAATAAACTCTTTTTCCCCAAGCTACTTTTGGTCTTGGTGTTTCATCCTAGCAATAGTAACCCTAACTAAGACAACCCTTATCTATTACCCTGTACAAAAAATGCTTCCAAATGGATCAAGAACTGTAATGTAAAGCCTGACACTGTGAATCTGAGAGAAGATGAAATAAGGAATATGTTTGAACTCATTGCCACAGGGAAGTTTTTTCTAAACAAGATTCTTTTATCATAAGCAGTAAGGCCAAGATTATTAAATAGGACCCCATGAAACTAAATGTCCTTTGTACATTCGCAAACAGCATCATTCACGAAAGGAGACAGCCTACAGAATACAGAATGAGGAAACAAGACTTTGCCAGCTATAAATCTGACAGATGTATTATTATCTAGACTATACATAGAATGAATCAACAATCTTAACACAAAAAATGTTTTTATCACTCACATAACACTAACACCAAAGAGACATAAAAGTGTAAGAAAATGTAAGTGTCATACCGTTAATAAAAAGAAATAGCTGAGCTGAGATACAATACAAAAGAGTATAACCCCAAGGTCATTTAGGTAGTTAACATGGCCTCTGCAGTTAAAGAGAATATTAAGGAGGTACATGTAAGATCTTAGAGTTCCCTGAAATTTTTCTCTGTGAATAACTTCATTTCTATAAAACTTTCTGTGTTATTCAAGATGATGAATAGATAAAAATACTTTTAAAAAATTATAGTACAAGTATCTATAGTAATTATAGAAAATGTCATCAATTTGAGAGGGAGCATGTGGAGGGGAGTGGCTTCAGAGCAGAGAGGGAGGAAGCAAAGTGATGTAAATACAGTACACATCTATAAAGGTAAACAAATTAAGAACAAATATAATGTAATATTTGGAAAATGGATCAATAGCAATGAAGCACATGCTCCCTTCGTTCTAAGAATTCACAGTTCACTTGCTGAGCTAAGATGACCAAAGTGTTAAACAGACAATTAGAACCTACTAAAGAGATGATTTCTTTTAAGCAAGTGTCTTAGAAGGGTATATATTGGCAAAAGTCAACAAGGAAAGACATCCCACAAGAAAGAAAATTTGATTGTGTCTTGAGTAAGTATGAGACTGTGAAATAAGAATGAGTGGGGAAAGCATTCTAGTGCTGGAGAAAAGGAGGCAAGCAAATGCAATATTACTTTTAATGTTGATATTGGCTCAAATATCCATAATTTTCAATTACAATGTAGCTGTGAGCTGTCCTGTGTTCACTCTGTTTAATGAAGTTGTCCTGGTGACTTAGGATGCCTTGGCAGAAATTTTTGCAGTGCACATGTTTTAAGCTAGTGGTTTACACAACCTTGCATTTAAGCATCCCAAAGCCAAAGTGAAATTAAATTAATTTGACCCTTAAAAATTACATTTATAATAAGGAGAACTAAAGACCATTAAATGAAGATAACACAACAAAACAGAAATCAAATTAAGACTCTGTCCTGAAGACCTTTAAGGTGGAGAGGGCCTTTGATACATTGTGTTATTAAATCACTCTGCTCATTTCACAGTGACTTGCTTTTGATAGAGCCTATGATGAAATATACTTCACTGCTCCTGTGCATAATTAATATCATTCTGTAGTCTTCATCAGACAAGTCACCTGTGAATGTAAAGTAAGTGTGTTTTACTTAAATTTTTTCTGGTAATGGATCCTCAAAGCATAGATGAGTGGCCACAGGCAATATCTGAAAGACTACTTAAGTGCTGACTTTGGAATGAACCTGACCTTAATATCTATTTTTTATGAATTCAGTAAATCAGTATATGTCTGTCTAATCTTTAAACAATTATATATTTTAATGAAAATATATCAGTCTCTATATTTTGATAATGTAATTTAGAGGATGCCTCTAATGTTTAGAGGTATATCTCAGAATTCCACCCATGATAGACAAGAAATGTTAAACTGAACCAATTCTCAGGTCCTGCATTCAGTTTCTTCTTCTTCTTCTTCTTCTTCTTCTTCTTCTTCTTCTTCTTCTTCTTCTTCTTCTTCTTCTTCTTCTTCTTCTTCTCCTCCTCCTCCTCCTCCTCCTCCTCCTCCTCCTCCTCCTCCTCCTCCTCCTCCTTCTTCTTCTTCTTCTTCTTCTTGGTTTTGCGAGACAGGGTTTCTCTGTGTAGTTTTGGTGGGTGCCTTTCCTGGAACTCACTCTGTAGCCCAGGCTGGCCTCGAACTCACAGAGATCTGCCTGCCTCTGCCTCCCAAGTGCTGGGATTAAAGGTGTGCACCACCACGGCCTGGCACATTCAGCTTCTTATTCAGTTACTTGAGTTAAAATTCCTTTCTGTTGTAACTAGCATCATTCCATTTGAAGATGAATACAACAGGCTCTTAAGTTTTCATTGTCTAACAAGAAATAACAATAAATTAACTATAGTAGGATATACATGCTACAAAAGTAGTATTTTATAAAGCGTAGAAGAATCCCCCTATAGAAAGTTTTCATCTTATTTTGTGGCATATCTGTGTGTGCATGCACTGTATGAATTGAGGTGTTCATTTATAGATATCCACACTGATGCCCATTCACACATATGGATAACTGTAAGTAGACAAGAAGTCCACATTAGTTTTTTTGTTTGTTTGTTTGTTTGTTTTTTTGGTTTTTTTTTTAATTTTAGTTTTTTCTTGTCTCTATCCACATTACTTTTGGAGAAAGGGAGACATTACTGAATCTTCAGCTTTTCTGGTTCAACTAGACTGACTGGCTGGCAAGGTCCTGTTATTAGCCTTCTGTTCCTTCCTAATTCTGGAGTTACAGACACATGCTGTCATGCCCAGGTTTTATGTCAGTGCTAGAGACCTGAATTCAGGCCCTCATACTTATGCAGCAAACACTTAGCCATATCTTCTGTCCTTAAAAATAATTTTATTATAAAATAAAAAATACGCCAAAAAAGAAACCTAGATAGGATGAGAAACACCACAATCACTGTAAAATAATTGCCCTTACACATTTAAGACCCCCTCCTGAAAGATAAGAGCTGTCCCTAATGTGCACAGGTTATACAATTTCTGCATTAAAAAAAAGGTTTTGCCAATTGTTCTCAAAATTATTATTTGTTTCACTTTTGAATATCATGTATGAGAGCCATTAATTCTGCCTGGAAGACCTATGGGCAAAAGACGAGATCGAAAAGACAGGTTGGAGCCACATAATGAGTGACATTTATTAAAGCTTTATGTTTTTTCCTGTTAGTAGAAAAAAATGCTTTTAACATTTTTAAGCAGAAAATAGCAACAATTGTGCTTGAAAGGTTTCTCAGATAGCAATATTTAAAATGACAAAGGTCTTTAAAAAGGCATTGCAAAGATTGAATAAAGAAACAACTTCGCCAATAGGAACTTATGTAGAAATGCTCCCTTTATCAAAACTTCCTGAATATGTGATGAGATTCCCTACCCCCTCAAATAAACTGTAATCAGTAATAGTAGTGAACAGATAATAATCTTTAATAGTCAGACCTTGATCTTAAATATAATGATTACATGTTAAACAATATAGAAAATACTCATCTTATAGCATAACTGATTTCTATTTGAATAATTAATTTCTGTGTTCGTGTGTGTGTGTGTGTGTGTGTGTGTGTGTGTGTGTATGTGTGTGTGTAAAGCACAGAAGTCAAAAGAGGAGATAGAAAATCTTCCTCTATTGCTCTCCCCTTATTCTGACAGTCTCCCCCTGGAGCTGGAGCTTACATCTTCATGGCTAGACTAAAGACAAGCAGAGCCTCAGCAAGCATCTTGTCTCCATCTCTACCCACCCTGGTTATTGCTGTTTCTAGGACTCCAGGCTTATTCAGTGGTTAAATGTTGAGCCATCTCTTCAGCCCTTCAACTAATTTCTCAAACTACTTTTGAAATAATCATTTATGACTCAAATTACCATCACTTCAATTATGAGATATAGTAGTGTCTGAAGTGTCTCCCTATTGAACAATTGCTTGACTTTACTTTCCAAACTATCAAATCTCAATTCCTTCAGTAGAGTCAGGTTCCTTTCATTTAAAAGGAAACAATAAATGCAGTTGTTAAAATGAAAGGAAGAAATCATGGAACTGAAAATATAATTATAAAGATAAAACATAATGAAAACAATAAGAAACGCAGCAAAGTCCATTTGATTGGAAAGTCTTTTCCCAGCCTTTTACTCTGAAGTAGTGCCTGTCTTTGAAGTTGAGGTATGTTTTTGTATGCAGCAGAAGGATGGGTGTCGCTATCCTAATATCTAATAAAAAAGACTCAAACTAAGAATTAAGGCCAACTGTTGACAAGTGGAACTTCATGAAACTGAAATACTTTGGCGCAGCTAAGAAAACAATCAACCAGGAAAAGAGGATGCCCATAGAATAGGAGAAAATCTTTGCTGATATACATTTGATGGCAGATTAATATCCAGAATATATAAAGAACTCCAAAACAAAGTGAGAAAACAAAAACAAATGATCCATTTGAAAATTGGACCTAGGACCTGTGAAGAGGATTCCAAAAGAAGAAGAAAAAAATCACTAAAAATATCTCAAAAAGTGTTCATAATCCCTAGCAATTAAGGAAATGCAATTCAAAACAACTTTGAGATTTAATCTACCCCAGTCAGGATGGCAAAAATCAATGGAACAAATGACAACACATTCTGGAGAGGATAAGGGGGAAAGAGAACCCACATTCACTGGTGATGGGGTAGCCAACTGGAGCAGCCAGTATGGAAATAAGTGTGGAGAATTCCCAATAAGCTAAAAATAAAAATATCATAATACCCAGCTATACCATCTCTTGGCCTATGCCCAAAGGACTCACTATCCTACTCTACCAATACTTGCTCAGACATAGTTTTTTTGGGGGGAGGGGCTCTACAGTTTTATTTTATTTTTTAAACATTTTTTATTGATTCTTTGGGAATTTCACATCATGTACTCCAATCCCACTCATTTCCCAGTTCCTCCATATCCACCTTTCACCCTTGTATGGTCTCTCACCAAAGGAAAACTTAAAAAATAAAAAAATAAAAAAATAATTAAAAAATAAAAAAGAAATGCAGCCAAAAACACATGAAGAAATTAGAGATTTATTAAATAGGTTGGAATACTCTGGAATTTTGAAGTACAAATGTGAAAAAGAAATGTTTGGAGATAGAGAGGTAACTCAGTGACTAATGGAATTTACATTTTGTCCAGAGGAACCAAGTTTGATTCCCAGTTACCTACATTGGGCTACTCACAGCAGCCTGTAACTCCAGCTCTAAGAGATTCAACACCCTATCTTGGCCTCCAAAGGCACCTGCATGTATGAGCACATGTACTCAGAAAAATACACACACATACACATAAACAAATTGACATAAAAAGAAATTAAAAATTCCCTAAATTTTAATGAATTAAGAAATGTACTATCAGAGTCATTGCAATTTTCTCTGTTATAAGCTGTTTGAATCTACTCCTAACCAGAAGTAAATAAAAAATAGTCTCATAAAGTATGAATTTTTCTACTGTATGTATTCATAATTTTATTACATACATATCAATCCCTAAAATATATAATTTAGTTGTAATTAACCATGTACTTTAACCTATGTTTTAAATTTTCTGTAGATGGAATTATATTCTGCAGTATTTTTTTTCTCTCATGTCATGTTTTAGGAACTCATGCATGTTAATGAATTCTAATGTAATCACTTATGCCTATGTGCTATTCTTCACATTATTTCACAATTAATAGGATTGCATATATGTAGTCTTCTCTGTGTGAGACAGTATATGTTTCTTATCATGTTATTGATATTTTTTACAGATTCTTGGTGAATGCACACAGTGTTTGTTCATTTAAATTCGTAAGTCATTAAATTATAGGCTATTTCTAATGAGGACTTTTGAGATCCAGCCCCTCAATAGACCTCTCCCAGGGTCAGTGGAAGAATCTACAAGCAGCTGATTATCTAATCTTTGATGATATCGAATGAATCTACATACACAAAACTCTTTAGTCCATACACTTTATTCTTCTGAGTCAGTTCTCTCTCTACACAGCTTCTTTTCTGCTCTCATAAGTTGCTCCTTTCTTGCCTGATTCTTTCTACCTCTTTCTGCTGTTCCCTCTAAGTGCTATCTTAATTCCTTCATCTTAGTTCTGTGCCATCTTGGTCTTTCTCCTCTTGTTCTTACCCACCTAGTTCTTCCCCATCTGGCTCTTCCTCATCTTCCGTCTCATCCTTCTAGTTCTCTCTTCTAGTTTACCATTCTAGTTCTCCTCCAAACTAGTTCTCCTTTCTTTCTGAGGTTTACAATTATATACCCATGCAATAGCAATGCTCTGGCTAAGGTAAGGCCACCTGGCTTGAATTCCTTCAGGGTCAAAAGGAAGAGCAAAAAGATCTACACAAAAGAGCAGTAATTGTCAGCCATCATCTGCAACCCAAAAGGGAAGTGACTAATGGGGACACAAACCACTAAGGGCTAAATTCGGTTAATATCTAAGCCTCAGGGGAGTCTTTGCCCTGGAGGAGATGGGAAGGGGGGGGTGGGGTGGGGGGAAGGCGGGACGGGGGGGGGGGCAGGAGGGGGGAGTACAAGGGAATCGTGGCTGATATATAGAATTAAATTAAATTATAAAATAAATTAATTAATAAAAAAAATCTAAGCAAAGAAGATTTATGTGCTCAAACTATAGTCTTAGAAGTGGTTAGTTGAAATGTTAAGAACCTACAGAACCTTGATGGGTGAAAATAAAACTGCCTTCTATTTTCCTCTGGTCCCCTTCTCTGTTCAAGCTGTCTCAGCTGCTGCTGTTTCCTGGCAGGGTGGGGGAGTGCACTCAGTGGCTAGGCAGCCTAAGTCTTAGCTTGATGTACCTGTAAGTCGAAACCCCTAGTTCTGAGTTAATTGTTAAAGGTGGATCTAAAACTACAGATAAGACGTTGAAAAGCTGAAGGTTAAGCTTAATTAGCACATCCACCAGGCCTGCTCAAACAGGTATTTTGGATGCTTAAGTCTGTTCTTAGAGAGTCTGGGAGGTATCTCAGATAAGATACTTTCGTCCATCCAGGGATGGTCAGAAAGGCATAAAATTAAGGATTTTGACTGTGTCTGTTGTAGCACAGTAGGAGAAAGTTATACAAATGCTTTAATTATATGGGGCAAATATTGTTGTTCATTGTGCTCAATGAACGATGGAAAAGCTATAATATCACACAAGAAATTCAAAGCAGGAAATGGCTAATATTCAAAAGCTAATATCAACAAGACTGCTTGAGCCTTAGCTTTATCTCTGGAAGAGTTCTTAATTCTTCCAGGTATAGCTTTGTCAAAATCAGCTGAATTTCTACTTCATATATTTTTTGTGGCCTGCAGCATATTTCCATTTTATTAATATCAAGTTATTTTATAGTTAGTATAACAATTTGTATTTTCTTCAATAGATAAGAATTACACTGTTTCAACATCACCACTAACACTAACCTTAGATTTTACACTAACGTAGATTTTACAATTAGCTCATTTAAATGATGCAGAAAATATCTTAGTGTTCTTCCTCTGATTTAGATTATACATATTGTCATGTTTATTGGTATCTTGCTTCCTTTCCTGTGAAATGCCATGCCTTTCCATGCTTATTTAATTTCAAAGTTAGCATATTTGACTTGGAGGTCTTTATATGTTTTGAATTTTAGCTATATGTCTGCTTTAATAGCAGTATTCTGATGCAATGTTATTTAGGAAAGAACTTGAAATTCTTGCTCTTAAAAGATTGGGAAGGAAATGGCTCCATTTATAGAGGACTTTCCTATCATGCATGAAACCCTTAGCACTGCAAAAAGTAGGCATGATGGCACAGGCTAGTAATCTCACTTCTGGGAAGGTAGTCAGGAGTGTTACAATCTCCAGGTCATCCGTTGACATAATGAGAGTTCAAGACCAGGCTGTGCTATATGAGACCCTGTCTCAAAAAATGTAAATGCATGCTAGATTTCACATTGTCCCCCATTTATAGAGCAAAGGATATTTTCTCTTTTCTGTTTTTATTTAGTGGGTTACATACGACTATATCAGTAGAATTTTATTTGCTGAGCCAAGATACCATTACTTGAATGAATATAACCAAACATCTATAATTTTTCTTGTAGATTTGTATCTAGAATTAAGTTTACTTGGGTTTTTGTTAAAATTTTGAATGATCTTAACTAATGCAACATTCTCAGATTTTTCACTTTCTTGTTTTATCTTTTTCGTGTTTTAGTAACAAAGTTATTTAAGTAAACTTTGTATGGAATGTTCATTCTTGTCATATTTGCTAAAGATCAGACTATACATATTTAAAGCTTGCATTAAATACTTCCTTAAAATATCATGCATTGTAGCATCTTTTTGGAGAACTGTTTTTTTTTCTGTTTTGGTTTTCATATTTTTAAAATTTTAGCATAAAGGGCATATATTATGTTGAGTAGATAGGGAGGTGAGAAGATCTAAGATTGGTTATGAGATGGGAAGGAATATTATCAAAATGTATGAAAAATTCAATAAAAAAACAAAACCAAGTTATCATGCATTTATTGACTTTTATATGTAGAGTGCTAAATTCAAAATTACTCCCACTAATATATTTATGAGACAATTTTCTACTTCTTTCTTGCATTAGTTTAATAACTTTCTATTTAATCTTTATATCAAAACAATTAAAATAATGCCATTCATATTATTCTCAATTTACCATTGAATATCTGTTGAATTCACAATTATGTCTTATTTTCATGATACAACACTTGCTCAGCTATAGAAGATTTTAGCATATTTCTGGAATAACTTAATAAGGACTGTTTTTATGTCAAAATCTATGGAAGAATTACTTACATATGAAGTAAATAATGGTTGTTAAAAAAATTTAGTGACACAGAAAAATATGACTAACATAGGTCAAGTTTCTTGCTTGCACCATTTGTAATAACATTTAATATTTATAAATATATTTATGTAGACATGAAATCAGAGCAAATTATTTTTGTAAACTTGACTTTTGTCTTTTTAGTATGAGTTGGTAACTTTTCATTATATATACATAAACACATGATGAATTTTTATAATAGTTTACATATTTAAATGTCTGTTGACTTTTATTTCTGTGGTAAGTCTTCTCCACGAATATTCAGGTTATCCATGAATATTCAGGTTATAGTTACTTTCCCTTTTTCATTCTTAAATATTTGCTTCATTATTTAGTTTTTCTGTGTAACAATTAGTGTTGCCAAATTGACAGAATCTGAAGTCATTTAAAATAATGGGCGTCAAGGCATACCTATGGGAAATAATGCTGATTGTGTCAATTGATGTAGGAAGACTTATCGTCAGTATTTGAGGGAAATCACCATGAGATACTGGGTCATATGGAAAGAATTAAATCAATATAAGTACTAGTTAGTATGCATTCATTCATTGCTCTTTACATCCTGTTTGTGAATCTTATGTAACCAGATGCTTTAAGGTCCTGTTGCCTTAACTTTCCCAACATTTTGGACTGTACTTCCAACTGTGAGAAACAGAACAATTTTCTACCTTGAGTTAATTTTGTTAGAATGTTCTATTATAGCAACAAGAAAAGAAAGCAATACATTTTACAGGCTATAGCTGGGTTGAACAGCATTTTCTTCAATTTTTTTTTCTTTCACACATTTTCCTCGTATGGCTTCATATGAACCAGTCCTGATCAAGCTGTTTTTTCTTATAGTCATCATCATGGTAAGAACACAATGGGTCCTTATTTACTGTTACAGTCAGTCATCTGACCCTCTGTTTTTTTTATTTAATATTTCAGAAAAATGAATACTATGATATTCACATTAATTTCTCTTTAATTATCCAGAACATTGTTTCAAACTCTACTTAAAGAATCATATTTTGCTCACAAGCTTCATAGGTGCCAGCATATTGTCCAGTCTCAATAAACATAAACTAAGGAAAACTGTCATGTAGTAAACATTGCCTTACAGTTCATCTTCAGATGTCAGTATTTATTCTAACCAAAATTTTGTCTGGCCTACAGTTGATTTCCACAGAAAATTAATCTGATTGTCTACCTCTTCATTTTAGGCCAACTATTTTCACAGGCAGAAGTAGGTTCTGGATGCATAGTTTGGTGTTTCTAACTGTTTCTTTGCTTATTTACAAATAATGACATTCATTTTAACTAAAATATAATTTTATAATTTCCTCCTCATTCTCCTTCATTCTACTTTTCCCATATGCTCCCCAGCTCCCTGTGAAATTCATGCCTTCTTATTCATTGACCATTATTGTAACCTACACATATAAATGAAGTATCATATAAATATAATGCAATGAGTCCATTAAGTATTGCCTGTATATTTGTGTTGCTGGGCTGATCATTCTGTATTGGATAACTAATTAGGAGGCTCATCCTTGGACAGGGTAGTGTTAGGAAGGGGAATTTACTGGACTTGCACAGGGTACACGCCTAATGAACCATTCTGAGCCTGGAATCTGGATTAAATGTGGGGTGCAAGTTGATGAAGTCTGGTCAATTAAATCATTATTGTACCAATTTTAAAATATTTCCAATAGTTGATAGACCACATTTCAAATTTCATTTACTTGTGTTGCATCTATATTGATATAAATAGAGAAGTGGCAATACTGTGTATATTATACTATACTACATCTACTTAATGTTGTGAACTATAACTCACACATTTTAAAAAGTATTTTCCTTCTCTACTGAAGAGAATGGCCTCGGGCATGTATTATTCTGTTTTGAAAAATAATTCTACATTACTTCTTCCCTATGCTACACTAAACAGAATGTGTTTTATTAATGTCTTTGTGATTCCCTTATCTTTGAAAAGCTGCATAATAGAATCTTCCTGCTGTTGGTAAGAGTTAAATACTTTCTGAGAAAAGAATTATGTTCTGAATGTTCCCTCTTCTCAAAGGAATACCAAATACACAAACACTTCTCCAGTCTCTTATCCAGTTGTATTTATATTTCTAGTAGGGTTTTATCCAGATAATTTCTTGTTTTTTGACATGTGGAGAAAGAGCCTTTTAGGAACAAATTTTTGCAATTCCACATAATAGGAAGACTCTGTGTCTTTGTGTGTTACATTATTTCTAGATGAGTGTTTTAAAATCCTTCATGCTGAGATGTGTTTGGAATAAATAATAGTAATATATGGGGATTTTAAGTTCTTTATGCCTAGCTGAGACATAAATTACCACAGTAAGAGTTCAGAATGAATCTTTGTAAATTCAGCCTTCTGTGTGTATGAGTACTATATTTGTGATATCCACCAACTGCATAACAAACATTTTGGGGATTTTTTTCCAGACAGAAAAATTTAAACTTGTGGCATGCCAAGTAATAGTCTGAATCCATGTAAATAAAGTGGTACATAAGAATATTCTGTAGCCTCCCACTATTTCACAGATCATCAGTACATCTCCCTCTCATTGACTGAGTATGATTTACCCTGTAGTGCCTATGTGTATTATATAATTAGACCTAAGAGGTCACTATCCTGAGTTGTAAAGATTTTATCACATCTTATTGCTATTCCCTGAACAATATAAACAAGTGTTCACATTAAAATTGTGTTAGGCATTATAAGTAAACTAGGGTGATTTAAAATATATAGAAGGATGGTTATAGTATATATGAAAATATTATTTCATTTTATATAATGTGTTTGAGTACATGCAGATATTGGTATCCATGAAGAGAAACTAAACCAAACCTGCCTGAACATTATGGAACTGACACATTTGGAATCCTTCAATATGACCCCCAGTTCCTAAAGCTGATAGTGGGAGAATTAGATGAGCGCCTTTATTGTTTATACAGCATTAAGTGGAAAAACCCTGCAATCACATATGCAACAATAAATAAAACCTGAAGGTTCTATTTATATTAAAAATATTCTATACCAATCATTTTATGCAGCTAACTTATTGAAATCTTCACAGCACAGGGTCCTTATACATTCTAGAATGAAATGGTTGAGCAAGCAATTCCTTCTCAAATAGCATTATACTCAGCAATTATGATCACAGAACAGAAGCTGTGCTTTCATTAACAGTATAGATGGGTTTGGTTGTTTGTTTAAATAAAGCCTAAGAAATATTAAAACATATGATGGAACCAAGGCAATTTGAAAATTTTAAAGTTTTATGGGGTTTACATTATTTCTTAAAAATACTAAATGGGAGTACTTGCTTCTAATAAAATGAAAAATAATGTAGTTGTAACTTTCATTAAACATGGAAGACAGAGGATAGGAATCTACCTTTGCTTTATCTCATAACTCTATGAAAACTATATAAAATGACGCAATTGGAGAAAATGGAAGAGGAGAAACCAGAGAGGAGCAAAGCAACTAAGATGAAAGAATAATGGAAGAAAAAAATAGAACTTAAAACATTGAAATTTGAATATCTGAGGACAGAAGATAAATGAGATAGAAAATAATAACAAAGGAAGTAATATGTTCAGAATTTAGAAAGGACTCAGAAATTATAATTACCAGTTAACTATAAAACTTTTGTTATGGGAATATTTATGTATAAAAAACATAAAGAGGTCATTTCATAGTCTCTCTAGTATGTAACAACACTTTCTTATGATAAAATGGAAGGAACTCAAACAAAGGAGATTTTTCAATGTGGGAGTTGTTAAATGTCATAGGAAAGAGAATATCATAGAGCTAACACCTAGACATTATCTGAGTGATAGAATTTCCTTTAGAGCATTGTCAGTTGAAATTGATTTCTCAGGAAAGTAATTACTGGATGGAATTCCATTATAGGAGGTTTACAGTTCTGAGAAAGATAATGTATATGTAGTAGTTATACCCAGCTTTTTTTCTTTTTTTACTCTTAAGGGGCGTGGTTAACCCAGCAGAGGCCACACACCTAAAGAAAACTCCTTTCTCTCTCTCCCAACAGCTGTCAGTTGACAACAGTTCCTTAGTTTGGTGTAGGACTCTGTGCCACATACACTGTCATCAAGAACTCTTGGGAAAAAGCTGTGACTGCAGAGATTGACTGACTGATTAGAACAGTAGTACTGGGAAGAATGGAATGTTGCAAATCCAGTAGCTGACTTACTTATCTTGGGATAGTTCTAGCTCTCTCGAAGAGTCAATCCTTGTTTACCTCTGTCTTTCAAGTAACATAGTTGTAACTAATAGTTTTTTTTTGTTTTTTGTTTTTTTTTTTTTAATTTGGAAACCATTAACTTAGCAGACTGCTAGCTTCCCCCAAACAAAAACCTAACAAAATCATCAGGAAGCATCTTGGGGCTAAAGAAAAACATTCCTCATCTTGCTGTAGCCACCTCTTTGAAGTAACTACTGAAGTATTCTAAACTTGTCTTGATTTATGATAGTCTTTGTTCTGTAAAACTGTAAAAACTTCACGAAACTGCTTCCGCGTTGGAACATGGAATTTAGGGTAACTTAAATCTATGTTCCCAGGCCATGGTCACTTAAAATAGTTCCACAATCAACTACCTTATTCTCTTTCAAAAATAGATAGATGATAGATAGATAGATAGATGATAGATAGATAGATAGATAGATAGATAGATAGATGAAACAGATGTCATAGACCATCCTTTCCTAAGTCGCCCCCCCCCGCCCCCGCCCCACATCACTGTATCCAAGTCCCCAAACGAAGAAGACATCCCCTGCTAAACTACAGATTATGCCTGGCAGAAAACCAGGTGGGCTGCCCACAGACCTTCTCCACTCTTTCTGTTCCCCTAGACACAATCTCTCAGTTTCCTCCCTAGTGCTACCACAGCTGATGAGCTGTGGCTTCCCTTCCCCCACACCCATATCCCTGAGGATTTTACAGAATACTCCCTCCTTACCTGCATACCCCCACTCACCACTACATCTCAGCCTCCAAAACCAGCAGACATTCCCTGTGAACATACCAGATGAATGGGCCAATAAAAAAGGCAAAACACAAAGGACACACTCTGAAAATCCAAATAGGAAGTAGAAAGCAAGGAACAAAACACTTACCAAACAAAGACAAACCCAGAAACCAGCCCCTAGGCCTCTATAATCACTCAAAAACCAGATGTCTAGACACAAACATAAGAACACAATAAGAGCCAGAACAATATGTCTCCACTAGAACCCAGCTATCGTACCACAGCAGACCCCGAATATTCCAACATAGCTGAAATACATGAAAAAGACTTTAAAACCACCTGTATGAAGATTGTAGAGTTGTTTAAAGAGGAAATTAATAAACTCCTTAAAGAAAGCCTGGCAAACACAAACAACTGGAGGAAATGAATAAATTCCTTAAATAAAACTGGAAAAATACTAACAGTTGAAGGAAACTGATAAAACTGTTCAAGACCTGAAAATGGAAATAGAAGCAAAAAGGAAAACATAGTTGGGCAAGTGTCTTTGAGATAAGATGGATTGCCTTTTGGGTATATGCCTAAGAGTGGTATAGCTGGGTCTTTAGGTAGATAGATTCTCAATTTTCTGAGGAATTGTTATATTGATATCCATAACAGCTGTACAAGTCTGCACTCTCACCAGCAGTGAAGGAGTCTTCTCGTTGCTCCACATCCTCTTCAGTGTGAGCTATCACTTGTGTTTCTGATCTTAGCCATTCAGACAGGTATGAGGTGGAATCTCAGAGTCACTTTGATTTTCATTTCCCTGATGACTAACAATGTTGGACATTTTTTTTTGTTGTTGTTTCCCAGCCATTTGAGTTTCCTCTATTGAGAATTCTCTGTTTATATCTGTACCCCATATTTAAAAATTGCATTATTTCTTTTTTTGATATCTAGTTTCTTGGGTTCTTTATATATTTTGGATATTAGCCCTCTATCAAATGTGGGGTTAGTGAAAATATTTTGTCATTAGATAGGCTGCTGAGGTGTTCTATTAACAGTGTCCTTTGCCTTACAGAAGCTCTTAAGTTTAATAAGATCCAATTTATTAATTATTGATCTTAGTGCCTGAACTATTGATGTTCTGTTTAGGAAGTTTTCTCCTGTGCCAATGAGTTCAATGCTATTCCCTACTTTCTCATCTACCAGGTTCAGTGTATCTGTTTTTAGGTTGACATCTTTGATTGACATGAACTTAAATTTTGTGCTAGTTGATAAATATGTACCTACATGCATTCTTCAACATGCAGACATCCATTGAGACCAGCACCATTTACTGAAGACATTTGTGTAGTTTGAAAGTTCCTCCCAGTCCTGAGGTCCTGCATTTCTGTGGTTCTGGCCAGCCCATGGTCCCATAACCACTTATAAAATAATTACTCATAGGCTTATCTTAATTACCAATTGCATGGCCTATGGAAAACTTCTTGCTAGCTAGCTCATATAACTTAACCCATTTCTATTTATCTATAAGTTGACACGTGGCTGTGGCTCACAGGTACTTTCACATCTTGCTTCTCCTGGTAGTGCTGGTGTCTCCCTCCAGACTCCACTTTTCTCTTTCCTGCCTCCTTCCTTGGATTTCTCACATGCCTCTAAGCTGCCTTGCCATAGGCCAAAGCAGCTTATTTATTAACCAATGAGAACAACATATATTCACAGCATACAGAAAGACATCCCCCAGCACATTTGATTAACTATGTTCATAGCAGCTTTATTCACAATAGCCAGAAACTGGAAACAACCTAGATGTCCATCAACAGAAGAATGGATAAGAAAATGTGGTGTATTTACACAATGGATTATTACTCCGATGTTTAAAAATGACTATAATGATATTTTATTTGTGCTATAACAAATAAAACTTATCTTGGGCTCAGAGAACAGAATAGCCACTAGATTAGACATAGAGGCCAGACAGTGGTGGCACATATGCTTTTAATCCTATCACTCAGGAGGCAGAGATCGATCTGGATCACTGTGAGTTCAGGGCCACAGTGGGAACACAGCCAAGTTGGTGGCACACACCTTTCATCCCAGCACTTGAAATCTCATGTCTTTGCATGGGAAGGACACATGCCTTTAATCCCAGGAAGTGATGGCAGGAAGCAGAAAGGTATATAAGGTGTGAGGACCAGGAACTAGAGGCTTTTAGGCAATTCAGCTGAGATCCCTTCTGTGTGAGGACTCAGAGGCTTTCAGTCTGAGGATTCATGGAAACAGGATCAACTGAGGAGTTGGTGAAGTAAGGTTGGTTGTGGCTTGTTCTGCTTCTCTGATCTTTCAGCTTTCACCCCAATATATGGCTCTGGGTTTTCTATTAATAAGACAGTTTAGCAATTTGTGTTACAAATGACATCATGAAATTTGAAGGAAAAGGATGAAACTAGAAAGTCATCCTGAGTGAGGTAACCCAGACTCAGAAAGACAAACATGTTATATACTCACATAAGTGGATATTAGCTATTAAGTAAATGATAAATAATACAACCCATATATTGAGAAAGTCTAAGTGACAATAAGGGCCTTAACAGGGACACTTGGATCTCCCTATAAGAATAAATGAATAGATTTTGTGGGTGGACTTGGGGTAGATGGAATGAGAACAGGAAAGATCTGGTAGGGGAGTAGGTGGGATGGAGAGAGAGAGAGTACAGGAAAGAACGACTGGATTGGAAGGCATTTTGGGGGTAATGTGGAAACCTAGTGCATTAGAAACTCCCAGGATTCCATAAGAGTGACCCTAAAGAGGTCTTCTCCTGGTAATGAAGGATATGGAGCCTGAACTGGCCACCATCTGTAACCAGGCAGCTTCTAGTGGTAAGACTGGGAAATCAATCCATCTACAAAACCTTCAACCTGTAACCTATCTCTCCTGTAAGATGTACAGGGGTAATGGATGTGCAGAACTTGTGAGAATGGCCAACCAATGACTTGTTTAATTTGAGACCCATAATATGAAAGAGATCTCATGTCTGACACTGTCTGAATGACCAAGTACTAGATTCTGGGTAACCCAGAGACCTATAATAGAAAAAAAGATGAATAGAATAATAATAACTCCTAATGATATTCTGCTATATTCACAGATCTATGCCTATCATCAGAGAGTCTTCCTCTAGTAGCGAATGAGAGCAGATACAGAGACCTACAGCCAAACATTAGGTACAAAGAAAGCCCAAATTGGAGATCTTCATTGGGCCCATTCCCTTACAGCTCAGGGAACCATGCTAAAAAGGGGAAGGAAGAATTGTAGGAACCAGAAAGGTCAAGGACATCAGGAGAACACAGCCCACCAAATCAACTGTACAGAGCTCAGAAGAGCTCACAGAGACTGAAGTGGTGATCACAAAACCTGCATGGGTCTGTACTAGATCAGTGCCTTATCAAGTCATCCTCAGAGGGGTTTGCTCCATCAGCAGATGGGAACCGATACAGAGACCCATAGTCAGACATACAGAGAGATAGAGTCTAAAGTGGAGAGCTCCTTCAAATCCATCACCTCTGAGCTGAGAGATCCCACAGAAGAGGAATCAGAAATATTGGAAAAGCTAGAGGGTATGGAGGACATCAGAAGAACAAGGCCTTCTTAATCAACTAGGCAAGGTACATATGTGCTCACAGATGTTGAAGCAGCAAGCAAAGGGACTACATGAGTCGGTGTCAGATGTTTTCCATATATAGTATAGCTGTAGCTTAGTAATTTATGGGAATACTGACTGTGAGGACAAGTGGATCTCTGCCTCTTGTGCCTGTGTGTAAGACACTTTACTTCCTGTTGTGTTGCCATGTCAAACTTCTATATGATAAACTCTGTTTCATCTTATTATATTTTATACTGGAATGTTTCGTTATTATCTCTTTGAATCCTACATTTTTCTAACAAGAGAGAGAAAGTGAGTGGATCCAGAGGGGAGGGAAGGTAGATGAGTAACTGGTAGGGGTAGAAGGAGGGGAAAATGATAAATATATAATTTTCCTGACAAAAAACTGTTGTGGAATATGAGTTAAAGATGTGTTACATTCTTTTATGTTGTGGAATATAAGTTTAAGGATGTAAAGATGTGTTGCATTCTTTTTTTATGCTTCATTTTTTGTATTATATATAGTTTATTTTATTTTTTTATTTTATAATTTGATTTAATTTTACATATCAGCCATGGATTCCCCTGTCCTCCCTCCTCCCGCCCCCCTCCCCCAAACCCATCCCCCATTCCCATCTCCTCCAGGGCAAGGACTCCCCTGGGGATTCAGCTCAACCTGGTAGATTCAGTCCAGGCAGGTCCAGTCCCCTCCTCCCAGGCTGAGCAAAATGTCCCTGCATAGGCCCCAGGTTCCAAACAGCCAGCTCATGCACTAAGGACAGGTCCCGGTCCCACTGCCTGGGTGCCTCCCAAACAGTTCAAGCTAATCAACTGTCTCACCTATCCAGAGGGCCTGATCCAGTTGGGGGCTCCTGAGCTATTGGTTCATAGTTTATGTGTTTCCACTAGTTTGGGTATTTGTCCCTGTGCTTTTTCTAATCATGGTCTCAACAATTCTTGCTCATACAATCCCTTCTCTTTCTTGCCGATTGGATTCCTGGAGCTCCACCTGGGGCCTGGCAATGGATCTCTACATCCACTTCCATCAGTCATTGGATGAGATTTTTAGCACGACAGTTAGGGTGTTTGGCCATCCTATCACCAGAGTAGGTCAGTTCGGCTTTCTCTCGACCATTGCCAGTAGTCTATTGTGGAGGTATCTTTGTGGATTTCTGGAGACCTCTCTAGCACTTTGCATCTTTCTATTCCCATGGGGCCTCAACATTCTTTTATGTTGCATTTGTTTAACTCTGTGAAGCTCTTTTACTTTGCATGCTGAAAACACCTGATTGGTCAAATAAAGAGCTGAACATCCAATAGCTAGGCAGAAGAGGGATAGCTCTGGCTGCCAGACAGAGAGAATAAATAAAAGGAGAAAAAGAGATGCTGGAGGATCAAGAAAAGGAGAAGGGAAGGAGGATGCCAGGGGCCATCCCAGCATCTTCCTCTTTGAGGGCCTGCCACACAGCCACACAGCCAGACATGAAATAAGAATGAAAGAAAAGTTATACAGAAATAGAGAAAGAAAAAAAGCCCAGAAGTAAAAGCTCGATGGGATAATTAGTTAAGAAAATCTGACTAGAAATAAGCCAAGCTAAGACTGGGCATTTATAAATAAGAATAAGTCTCCATGCTTATTTGGAAGGTGAGTGGTGGGCTGCTCAAAGAGTAAATAGTAAAAAGAACCAACAACACAAACTGTTGCATGAATCCTAAATGGTTTTATAATGAAAACCTAGAGCCAGATATTGGGGTAAAAGCTGAAAGATCAGAGGAAGCAAGCCACAGCCATTTCTCATCTTGCCAACTCCTCAGCCAAAAAGAGAAGATCCTGTCTCCATGAGTTAGACTGAATGCCTCTGAGTCCTCAGCTGAAAGGACCTAATTCCTTTCTCCTCCTGCCTTATATTCCTTTCTCTGCCCAGCCATATCATTTCCTATCTCAATCTTCCTATTGCTGGGATTAAAGGCGTGTGACTCCCAAGTACTGGGATTAAAGGTGTGTGATTCCAAGTGCTAGAATTAAAAGTGTGTGCCACCACTGCCTGGCTCTTTCTCTTTTAAACTGGATTAATCTTGTGTAGTCCAGGGTGGCTTTGAACTCACAGAGATCCAGACAGATCTCTGCCTCCTGAGTGCTAGGATTAAAGGTGTATGCCACCACTGCCTGACCTCTGTGGCTATTTCTGTGGCTGGCTCTGTTCTCTGATCTTCAGGCAAGCTTTATTTCTTTGATTATAAACAATATATCATCACAAAAAGCATCGAGGAAACCTGGGGCATTATGAACAGAACAAACCTAAGAATAATAGGAATAAAGGAAGAAGTATCCCAGCTCAAAGGCCTATAAAATATTTTCAATAAATCATACAAGAAAATCATACAATTTTCTTAACCTAAAGAAAGAGATGACTATAAATGTAGAAGAAGCTTACAGAACTCCAAATAGATTGGACCAAATTATATAGTCCCCTTACCACATACCAATCAAAACAATAAAACATACAGAACAAGGAATATTAAAATCTGCAAGAGAAAAAGAACAAGTAACAAATGATAGCAGACCTCTTAGAATTACACTTGACTTCTCAATGGAGATACTGAAAGTCAGAATAAACTGGACAGATGGCAGGCAGACTCTAAGAGATCATGGATGCCAGCTCAGATTACTATCTATGCCCAACAGAACTTTCATTTACCATAGATGGAGAAAATAAGATATTTCATGATGAAGTCAAATTTAAATATTATATACGTAAAAAGCCAGGCCTACAGAAGATGCTAGAAATATAAATCCAACCTTAAAGGTAAATTATATGAATGAAAACAAAGGAAATAAATAATCTAACATCAGAAAAAAAAGCAGGAAAACATACACATGCATACATCACCACCAACAACAACAATAACACAACAGGAATCAACAACCATTGGTCATTGATATCTCTCAATATCAACTGTCTGAATTTCCCAGTAAAAGACATAGACTAACAGGATGGAGACATAAACTGTGGTGATATTGTGTTCCCCAAAATATTATACACCCTAATAAACTTATCTGGGGTCAGAGAACAGAAGAGCCACTAGATATAGAGTCCAGAAATGGTGGTACACACACCTTTAATCCTAGCATTCCAAAGGCAGAGATCTGTCTGGATCTCCGTGAGTTCAAAGCCACACTGGAAACAGCTAGGCATGGTGACAGATGCCTTTAATCCCAGGAAGTGATGGCAGAAAGCGGAACGGTATATAAGGCGTGAGGACCAGCCACTAGAGCTAGTTAAGCTTTTAGGCATTTAGCAGCAGTTCAGCTGAGATTTATTTGGGATAAGGACTCAGAGGCTTCCAGTCTGAGAAAATGAGACCAGCTGAGGGATTGGTGAGGTGAGGTTAGCTGTGGCATGTTCTGTCTCTCTGATCTTTCAGAGTTCACCCCAATACCTGGCTCCAGGTTTGTTTTTATTAATAAGACCTTTTAAGATTCATGTTACAATAAACAGAATCCATTCTTATACTACATCCAAGAAATACACCTCGAAATCAAGGATAGATATTATCTCAGGGTAAAATGTTGGAAAAATATATTCCAAACAAATGAACCTTAGAAACAAGTTACTATAGCCATTTTAACATCCAGCTAAATAGCTGCTAAAGACTCTTTCAAAGGAATCATTCAGAACCGCTGTTCTAGAACTTACAAACATGCTGTTATGTTGCTAGTATGAGATATCTCCAATTTTTTACATATGCACTTAGTGCTAATAACTTCACTTTTAGCACCATACCATAAGTTTGGGTATGCTGTGTATTAAGTTCATTGAATTCTATAAAGTCTTTGTGTCGACACAATTTTCATTCAGTAGATTGTTGTTTAATTTCCATGAGATTATAATCTTTCTCTTGTTTCCGTTGTGGTTGATATTCAGTGTAATGGTAGTCTGATAGGATGCCAGGAGTTATTGTAATTTTCTTCTGTCTGTTGAAATTTGCTTTGTATCTGAGTATATCGTCAGTTTAGGACAAAGTTCCGTGACATGTAGAAGAGTGTTTGAGTGAAATGTTCTGTGAATATCTACAATGTCCATTTGGTTTATAAAGTCTGTTAGAGTCAGTATTTCTCTGTTTAGTTTTTGTCTAGATGACCTCTCCATTGTTGAGAGTGGCATATTGTAAGATGAATTGCTAAATGGTCTTATTAATAAAAAAAATCCAGAGCCAGATATTTGGGTGAAAGCTGAGAGATCAGAGGAACAGAACAAGCCACAGCCACAAGTTCTTACTCTAGGATATCCTCAGCCCAAGAGAGAGCTACTTCCTGTATACTCATACCTATATTCTTTCTGTCCTTGCCATCTCACTTCCTCTCTCCACCCAGCTACATCACTTACTCATTCTGTCCAACTCTATCACTTACTGTCTGTCTGTACAGACCTCCAGACCTCTATGGTTAACTAGTGCTGGGATTAAAGGCATGTGCCACCACTGGCTCTGTTCCCAGTGTGGCCTTGAACTCACAGAGATCTGGATGAATCTCTGCCTCCCAAATGCTAGGATTAAAGATGAGTGCTACCATTGCCTGACTTCTATGTTTAATATATTGGCTGACTTTTTCCTCTGATCTCCAAGTAAGCTTTATTTATTAGAGCACAAATAAAATATCACCACATTTCCCCTTTTTGTCTAAAAAAAGTTACTAATATAAGAAAAAATTTTATACATTAAGTACAATAACTATGTACAATACATGCAGGCAATAAATACATCAACAATGTCTAAACCATTGGCATTTGACAAATTCAGTGAAAATATTCCTTTATCTGTCCTATTATTGTGAGTCCAAAATGTATCTAATTCACTTTTTATCCTAACTTGTAATATCAACCTAAAACTATCTTTTGATGTCTTGAAAACTTACACACTTTACAACTCTTAGTGAGTTTTGTTTCTGAATTTCTTAACAAGGAAAACTATAACAATAACTATCTCATCTTCAACTCCCTCAGAGATCTAAGAAGGAAATAATATTAACTGAGTAAGGAGGAAGTACAAACAAGTGACTTCCAAAAAATGAGTTATAACAGAAACAGCTAGCTTCCTGGACAGTCACCCAAGGTTTCTCTGCGACACTGAAGCATCATCTTTGGCCTACAGGCTTAGAATATATGACAGACTCATCTGTGAAGCAGGATTTTCTATAGATCCTTCCTACCTTTTCTTGGCAAGCATCAGTAGTCCTTTGTTTTGTGTTCTGTTTGTTCATTCTGGACAGCATACTGTCAGCAGTCGATGCAAGGGCACTTTTTTGCCCAATGACTGACATTTGCCACAATGAAAGTAAACTCTAAATGGAGTTTCTTCAATGCCCATTATCTTCTCTGAAGTAGATTGGTGCTACCAGGGGCAGACATGAAAAACTGTTATTAAAACATCTTAAATGCCATATTCTGCAGATCTCTGAATTGTTTGAAGATGACCTGTCTATCTAAAAATACATCTCTGCTTAACCTTGAAAACATACTTAATATGACTACAAGTTCAATTGTAATGACTAACTACTAACCTGCATTTCTTTAGTATCCTAAATAGTTGGTAATAATAACTTTCAAGGACTAGCATTGCATTACATTGTTAAATGAACTGTATAGGTACAATACATTGAACAATATTAGAAATATATGTACAGTCATTTTTAAACAAAATCAATCTCAAACTTGTATCAATATACATAATTTGTATATAATATACAAAAATCCAATCCAATGTAAAACATTTAAAACTGGTAGTTGCCTTTTAAAAGTGGATTAAATAATCGACCTTTTATCTTATCAGGGTATTGAAGTCCCACATTATCATTGTGTGAGGGTCAATATGTGATTTAAGATGTTGCAGTGTTTCTTTTACAAAAGTTTGTTGCCTTGCATTTGAGGCATAAATGTTAAGAATTGAAATGTCATGGTGGTGGATTTTTCCTTTGATTAGTATGTAGTGTTCTTTCCCATCTCTTTTAATTAGTTTTGGTTTGAAGTCTATTAAGTCACTTAATACCATGGGGAAACACAAATGTTTACAGTATGATTCATAGTGGAATCAAAATTATAGTTATGAAGTAGCAACAAAAATAATTTTATGATTCAAGGTCACCACAACATGAAGAACTGTATTGTGGTGATATTGTGTTCCCCAAAATATTGTACACCCTAATAAACTTATCTAGGGTCAGAGAACAGAAGAGCCACTGGATATAGAGGCCAGAAAATGGTGGCACACACACCTTTAATCCTAGCATTCTGAAGGCAGACATCCGTCTGGATCTCTGTGAGTTCAAAGCCACACTGGAAACAGCTAGGCATGGTGACAGATGCCTTTAATCCCAGGAAGTGATGGCAGAAAGCGGAAAGGTATATAAGGCATGAGAATCAGAAACTAGAAGCTTTTGGTCTGTTAAGCTTTCAGGCTTTAGAGCAGCAGTTCAGCTGAGATCCATTTGGATGAGGACTCAGAGGCTTCCAATTTGAAGAAACAAGATCAGCTGAGGAATTGGTGAGACGTGGTTAGCTGTGGCTTGTTTTGCTTCTCTGATCTTTCAGCATTCACCCCAATACCCGGCTCCAGGTTTGATTTTATTAATAAGACCTTTTAAGATTCATGCTACACTATATTAAAGGGTAGAAGCATTGGAAACATTGAGAACCACTGATATAGAACAAAAAGAAAAATAAAACTGAAGAGGAGTAGGCTCCAAAAAAATAATAAAAACTGAATGCTGAAATCAATAAAATACAAACAGCCGGGCTGTGGTGGTGCATGCCTTTAATCCCAGCACTTGGGAGGTAGAACCAGGTGGATCTCTGTGAGTTCGAGGCCAGCCTGGTCTACAGAGTGAGATCCAGGACAGGCACCAAAACTACACAGAGAAACACTGTCTCAAAATAAATAAATAAATAAATAAATAAATAAATAAATAAAAATGAAATAGAAACAAAGAGAACAATACAAAGAATCAATGGAACAAAGAGTTGGTTCTTTGAGAAAATTAACAAGATAGTCAAACCCTTATCCAAACTAACTAAAAGACAGAGAGAATATCTAAATTAACAAAATCAGAAATGAAAGGGGAGGCATAACAACAGACACTAAGGAAATTCAAAGAATCATAAGGACATACTGTATAAACCTATATTTCACCAAACTGGGAAATCTAAAAGAAATGAATAATTATCTTAATAGCTTCTACTTACCAAAGTCAAATCAAG
The DNA here is from genome assembly GCF_949786415.1 of Peromyscus eremicus. Lineage (NCBI taxonomy): Eukaryota > Metazoa > Chordata > Mammalia > Rodentia > Cricetidae > Peromyscus > Peromyscus eremicus. The sequence continues at coordinate 106,493,437 of NC_081439.1, forward strand.
GTCAGATAAATAATTTGAATATATGCATAATCCCCAGTGAAATAGAATTAGTCATTAAAAATCTCCCAACCAAACAGGCCTAGGGCCAGTCATTTTTAGAGCAGAATTTTACTAGACTTTCAAAGAAGTATTAACACCAATACTCCTGAAATTATTCCACAAAATAGAAATAGAACATGCATTGTCCAATTCATTTTATGAGGCCACAGTTACCCTGATACCCAACCCAGATAAAGATGCAACAAAGAAAAATACTTATAGAACCATTTCCCTTATTAATGTAGATGCAAAAACACATAATAAAATAATTGCAAACAAAATCCAAGAATGCATCAAAAAGATCATCCACTATGATTAAGTAAGCTTCATCCTAGAGATGCAATACGACAAAGTGAGTAAATGTAATCTAGTATGTAAATAAACTGAAAGGAAAAAAAACACATTAGATTCAGAAAAGGCTTTTAACAAAATCCATCACCCCTTCATGATACCTAAACATAATAAAGGCAATTTAAAGCAGGCCTATAGGCAAATCAAATTAAATTGAGAGAAACACAAAGCAATTCCACTAAAATCAGAACAAGACATAGTTGTCTACTCTTTCTATATGTATTCAATATAGTACTTAACTATTAGGTAGAGCAATAAGACAACTCAAGGAGTTCAAGGAGATACAAATTGGAAAGGAAGAAGTCAAAGAATCCTTATTAGCAGATGATATAATAGTATACATAAATGACCCTAAAAATTCAACAAGAGAACTACTACAGCTGATAAATACTTACAGCAAAGTCGTTGGATACAAGATTAGTTAAAAAACAGTAGCCATCCTACATACAAATTACAAAAGGTCAGAGAAAGAATTCATGGAAACACCACCTTTCCCAATAGTATCAAGTAATTTAAAATATGTTGGGGTAATTCAAATTTAAAAAGTGAAGGACTTGTATAATAAAAACTTTAATTCTTTTAAGAAAAAAATGTTGAAGTAGATATCAGAAGATGGGTGCTTATGGATTGGTAGTATTAACATAACAAAAATGGCCATTTTACAAAAAGAAATTTATAGATTCAATGCAATTCTTATCAAAATTACTAAACAGTTCTTTACAGACGTTAAAAGGACAATTATCAATCTCATATGGAAAAGAAAGGAAAGGGAAAGAAAAGAGAGAAAGGAAGGAAGGAAGGAAAGAAGAGAGGAAGGAAGGAAGGAAAAATAGGATAGCTAAAACAGCAACAAGAAGAAAACTGGAGTTATCACTATCCCTAATTTCAAGTTGTACCACAGAGCTATGGTAATAAAAACTACATGGTATTGGCACAAAAACAGATATGTTGATCAATGGTATCAAATTGAAGACAGACATAAATTCAAACACTTATATATACTTGAGTTTTGATAAAGAGGCAAGAAATACACACCGGAAAAAAAGACACCATATTCAACAAATGGTACTAGTCAAACTGAATGTCTGTACCTAGAAGAATGAATGTAGATCCATATTTACCACTGTGCACAAATTTCCAGTTTAATGTCTCAAAGACCTCAACATAAAACCAGGTACACTTAATCTGACAGAAGAGAAAGTGGAGAATAATCTTGAATGTATTGACATGAGAGAAGACTTTCTGAGCTGAACACAGATAGCACAGACACTAAAATCAATAAATGGAACCTCATGAAGCTGAAAAGCTTCAGTAAGGCAACGGACACCATCAATCAGACAAAGGAGAAGGCTACAGAATTCGAAAACATTTTTATCAACTTCATATCCAATGGAGGTCTATTATCCAAAATATATAAAGAACTCATGAAACTATATATCTAAAAAGCAAATAATCTATTCAAAATATAGTACAGATAAAAAATGTGGTAAAGCATTCTTCAATAGAGGAATCTCCAGTGGCTGACAAATAATTTAAATGGTCAAAATTCTTAGCCATCAGTTCAATGCACATTGAAACTACTTTGAGATTCTATCTTACAGATGTCAGAATGGCTAAGATCAATAACCCAACGACAGTTCATGCTGGTGAGGATGTGTAACAAGGGGAATACTCTTCCATTGCTGGTGATATTACAAACTTGTACAGCCACTATGGAAATCAATATGGTGGTTCCTTGGAAAATTAAGAATTCTTTTAACTTAAGACCCAGCTATACCACTCTTGGGCATATACCCAAAGGATGCTCCACCCTACTACAAAGACACTTACTCAACAATGTTCATTGTGGCTTTATTCATAATCACCAGAAACTGGAAACAACTTAGATGTCCCTAAACAGTAGAAGGGATAAAGAAAATATGGTACATTTACACAATGAATTACTACTCAGCTGTTAAGAAAAAATGACATCATGAAATTTTCAGGCAAATGGATGGAACTAGAGAAAAATCATTCTGAATTAGGTAATCCAGGCCCAGAAAGACATATATGGGATGTTTTCAATTACAAGTGGATATTAGCTGTTAAGTAAATGATAATCAAGCTATAATCCACAGATCCAAAGAGGGTAGCTAAAGAGGAGAGCTCTAAGGGGGTACTCATGGACCTCCCTAGGAAGCAAAATTAGAATAAACCTTTTGGGTGGACTTAGGGAAGTTGGGGGAAAAAGCAGTAGGGATCAGATTGGGGTGAGATAGGATAGAGCGAGAGTGTGGGGAGAAACAGCTGGCAATGGAGCTATATGGGGGGTGAAAACAGTGCTATGGAAGCTTCCTGGAATCTTTGAGTATGGTCCTAGTAAGGACTTCTAGTAATGGAGGACACAAAGTCATAACTGGCGCTTTTTTATAGCCAGGCAAGGCTTCCTGTGGTGGACTCTGTTGCTTTTGCTTGAGATGTTGGCCAAGGGTGTCTAGTGGAGATCCCTAAATCACCTAGGCTGATGCTAGGGCAGAGGATCACTCTCTGAAAACTGATAGCATGGCCCCATTGCCTAGGATAACATCCACACAGCTCTTTGAATGTGGAGAAGTTGAACTGGTGCCTTCATGAAGTCTTATCCTATGTTTTAGTTTCTTTAGTTCAGGCAGGTAGTCTGCAGGCTACTGAAAGTGAAACATGGACACAAGCCAAGCCACAAAACCTTTGACCAATCTTCTCTCCTGCCTGCAAGATGCACTGGTGCTGTGGGGTGTTCTATATGTTATGTGTGTTGCTCTGATTGGGTAATAAATAAAACACTGATTGGCCAGTAGCCAGGCAAGAGGTACAGGCGGGACAAAGAAAAGAGAAGGGGGAAGTGGAAGGCTGAGGCAGAGAGACCTGTCAGCTGCCGCCATGTAAGGTACTGGTAAGCCACGAGCCACGTGTAAATTTATAGATTAATAAAAATGAGTTAATTTAAGATAAAAAAGTACATAACAAAAAGCCTGCCACGGCCATACAGTTTATAAGTAATATAAGCATCTGAGTGTTTATTTTATAAGTGGGCTGTTGGACTGCTGGGGCTTGGTGGACCCAGAAAGAAAACTCTAGCTACACACTGGGCCAATGCTGGTGCAGAGCAAGAGGGAGCCCAGAATGGACAATGCTTAGATAGCCAGGAACCAGAGACTAGATAGCCCAGAGACCTAAGGTAGAAACAAACAGACTGGCATAACTAAATAAGTTAATTAATTAATTAATTAATTAATTAATTAATTAATTAAAATAAATAAATGAGATAATTCCTAATGTTATTCTGCTATACTCATAAATCAAAACATTGTCCAGTTTTCATAAAACAGGCTTCCTCTGGCCCCATATAGGAGTAAGCACAGAGATACACAACCAGACATTATGTAGAAAGAGAACATAAATTGAAGGTCTCCAATGGGTCTCTTCCCTGGATCTTGTTGAATCCTGCTGAATAGGGAGAGGAAAGATTGTAGGCATCAGAGGGGATGGAGCACAAGGCCAACTGAATCAACTAGGCAGGCCTCATAACGACTCTCAGAGACTATTTTCCCTTCTTAGGGAGGTCCATACATGGGGTCTGCATGAATCCACACCAGGTTCTCTGTTTATATTTTATGGATGTTAACTTGGTGTTTCTGTGGGCCTCCCAACAGTGGGAGCAGGTATATCTCAGATGCTTTTGCCTGCTCTTGGGAGACTTTTCCTCCTATTCGGTTGCTTTGTCCAGCCTTGTCTCACTGTATCTTGTTTTGTCCTGTTTAGCTGTCATCTCTTGGAGGCCTGCTGTTTTCTGAAGAGAAAATGTAAGGGAGTGGCTCTAGAGGATAGAGGATTTTGTGTAGAGAGTATGAAGGGGGAACTGTGGTCAGGATGTATTTTATGAGAGAAGAATCTATTTTCCATTTTAAAAAAGAATAAACAGAATACACTATGTCCATACATGAAATTGTCAAAGGAAAAACAATGACTTTAAAATGAGTTCCCACTTTATCATAATAAAAATTTTAAATAAATATTTTTAAAAGAATGACAAATTTCTCAACAAGAACATGGAAAGGGAGACACAGTATGAAAGATAACTTCAAAATGAAAAGAAACCGTTTCCTTCTATCAGAACTGCATATCTAGTTAAAGCACAGAACATGTCAGGTGGAGAATAAATACCTTTGTAGAACATGCAAGCTTTCTCAGAGAACTATGGATTATATACCATATAATCAGAGAAATCAGAGATCAGAGAAAATGATGATCTAAGAAATAAGAAAGGAGTGAGGGTAGCACAACCATTAATGTAGTGTCACATATTCTAAACAGAAATCAGGAAAGAAAAACTAAAATTAGAAGAATTTTAATGCAAAATAATCACTTTGTTTAGAAATAGGTAAATAGCTAAAGACAAATCTAAGATTTGAAAGGCTGAGGAAAGAGACCTTATTGGTGAAGATAGAGTAGTGAAGTGACTGCTATTTTTCTTTCTTTCTGTTTTACTTTTAAGGATTGATCATATTTTATTTATTAAAAAATAAATGCCATATAAAAGTAAATCATCAAAGTGAATGTATATTTCAACTTCGGCATTAATCAATTCATCCTAATTTTACAGTATGAGAGCAATGAAGAATTAAGTTACCTTTTTAAAAAGAGAATCAAGGTGCTTTCAAAATAACCCAACACACGTCCAAATGTTTTATATTTAATGAAACAGGTTTTTAAGCAAGTGGATTAACAGTGGTAAAGAAAGCACAAAAATAAAGCTCAACTCTGATTTCATCTTAGCCAAAGGACCAAGAATCTATAGATATTAACTTTCAAACTAAATATTTTAGCTTTACATCTAGTATCCACTTATGAGTGAGTACATACCGTTTGTCCTTCTGGTTTTGGGTTACATCACTCAGGATGATATTTTCTAGTTCCATCCATTTTCCTGCAAATTTCATGTTGTCATTGTTTTACTCTGCTGAGTAGTACTCCATTGTGTATATGTACAACACTTCCTTAATCCATTCTTCAGTTGACAGGCATCTAGGTTGTTTCCAGGTTCTGTCTATTGCAAATAGTGTTGCTATGAACATAGTTGACCATGTATCTTTGTGGTATGATTGAGCGTTTTTCAGATATATGCCCAAACTAAATATGGCTGGGTCTTGAGGTAGATCGATTCCCAATTTTCTGAGAAACCACCATACTGATTTCCACAGTGGTTGTACAAGTTTGCATTCCCACCAACAGTGGAGGAGTGTTCCCTTTGCTCCGCATCCTCTCCAACATAGACTGTCATTAGTGTTTTTAATCATAAAGCAAACAACAATCAGACTGCAACCCACAGAACCAGGGAGGCTGTATAGCAGGGACCCTAGGATAACTGTGGCTTACAATAAGTTTTGGTTTTACTCAATTACTGGGCAAGCCTCAATGAAACATTTCACTATTAGGAAAAGAATTTATACGGTATCAAGCTCATAATAGAAAAATAAATAAATAAAATTTAAAAAAGAATTCACTATGTAAAATAAATAAATAAATTAATTAATTAATTAATTAATTAAATATTTTTGCTTCTTGGTGACTGATATCCCTAAGTACTTAACACTGATAAAAACCATATCAGAAATTATGTGAAATACATACAGAAATAAAGCACAAATTGACGTATAAACAATATTGATGGGAATCTACCATATGACCTTTAGAAATGGTTTTCCTGGGATGCCCATTTATACCTGTTTGGTTTGTATTCCAAAATGAGTCTTAACCACCAAGTGCCTTCAGTCTTAACATGTAACTGTGAGAAGGTTACAAATCATTATGTTTGAGTTTGTGCCTTTTGAAATTTTTCCAAAAAAAACTATGGATCTGATATAAAAGTAATACACATTTCAAGATCAAATTTCTTCTAACTATAACATTAAATTCCAGCTTTATGTCTAAAGGGAATTTTGTATAATTACTTTTCATCTGTTTTGGTGTGACTTTACTTTTTATTGATTTTTTTTTTTTTTTTACTTTTCAAGACATTGTCTCATGTCCTTGAAATTGCTATGTAACTGAATATGACCTAGAACTCTGATACTTTTGTCTGTGTCTTCCAAATACTAATATTATAAGTCTACACCACCATTCTTGACTTGATTTATTGATTCATTCTTATGATATTTTATATAATACTTTAAATTTGTTTACCTTTTTCATATGTCATATTTGCATTTGTCCAAGGTTTCTGATGTTTCAGTTTCACCAATATTTACTCTTGCTAGAATTTTTTTCTGGAGGCATATTTGAGATCAAAGATTGGGTATCTTTGAAACTCTATTCAAAACTTTAAAAATTATAAAAGACAGAAAACAACAAAGGTAGGAAGATAAAGATAAAAGAACTACATTGGAATTTAAGAAATACTAATTAGATGATATTAAGTCAAATTATTTCCCAGTATAATCTATTTAAAATTAAGCTAGCCATCCTTCCTGTGATATTTACATAATTTTTGTTCTTAGTTTTACCTATTATTTTTACTTGATTTAATTTTTTTCTTATTTATCTTACTGCTGTTTTCCATTACCTAATATGGCATGTCTAACACAACACCATGAGCCATATGAAGCTGAGAACAACTACAAATGTAACCCTATAAAAACTGATAAGATTATGTGAAACTTCATGAGAATTGTTCTTTTGTAACTTGATTGTGTAGTGATAAAGTGTAAAGTTTGTAGTTGAAAACATTACCTTTGTTTCAGAGCAAAATGTCAAGCTACTTCAAGAATATTGGATCCAATTCATGAAGGCTAATTATGAGCTATTGCCTTAAATTTGTTTATAAAAGTGAAGCATCCTTTACTAAATACATGGTTCCTATGTTAACGCTAGTATAAAGACTAGGACTACAAGATTATGACATTGGGGTCTTCTTGTTGACAGGGAGGAACTTTCCTTTTTGTAATTTTTTTTTTCCTTTTTGCTCAAATGTCACATTCCTACAATTCTGTTTCCTTTTTCATTTCTCAAGCCAAACTCACTAGCTCAAGAGGCACAAAATGACTGTATTTTAAGGGCCAATAATTTTACACTATGTAATTCAAACAGAAATTATAATGTAGTGGCTTCAGTTTAATATTTCTGTGAAGGATGGAGCTCAGAAAAAAAAAAAAACCTCTAAGAAGTACTGAATTTAGGCAAGTCTTATACCAGGTTAATTTCAACCTTGGGGAGAAATAAAAGCTAATTTTACACTGAGTGCATTTGTCTTTTTTAAGAAAACACTGATATTCTACAGTGAAGTTAACAGAGCTATTGTTTATCTGGTCAAAATAAACTCCGTTGTTGTTCATCTGCCTTTACTGTGCAGATACTTGAGAACTGATGTTAACCAGTTCTGCTGGTTAGTCTTACAGATGATACTGAAGTTTTTTTTCCTTTTTTCTAGGATGTCAAGGCATCTAAGGTTTTATAATTACACAAAATGAAACATTTGATCATTCTTTACTCATAAGAGGAAAATGCTAATCAACAAAGCTAGACAGCAACATCTTAAGACATTGCATAATAAATACAACTCAAAGTTGTCTAAAGATGAGTACTGTTGTGTGTGGAGTGAGGCTGTTTTGGCAGGTAGGATATAAATCAAAAGCTATTATGGTGGGATAATTAGAGAAAAACATTTGCACTGTTCCAGTGGCTAATGACAAAGTTTATTTTAGAAGAGCAAAACTAGGCAAACTTTTGTGATCATAATGGGACCTGAAAATACTTCATGTAAGAGAATATGTCTTTGCCTTAATGTACCTGATTTAGCTTAATTGGCTGAAATATTAGATGTGGCTTTTTAGAAAATCTGTTGGTAGGGGAGGAAGATATTTAGTCTTTCATTTGAAAACAGTTCTCTGAAAAGATCCTCAAAGATTCTGTGACAATACTAGAGTTAAATGATAAAATCAGTGACATCTTATGGGATAATAGGATGAAATATCACAATTTAGAATCTGTAGTATGCACAAAGCAATAAATGCACAGAGATGATAATGGTATTTTCATCTTAGAATAACGGATCTTACCACACCCCGCTTTCATTGCATGGAAATAAAGGGGATAAGTAAGCAAAAGCATTTAAGATATACATGTGTAATCATAGTACTCAGGAAGATTGCCAGTATAGGATCATCCAGAAATATACAGCAAGACCAGTCTCCAGATCTAAAATACATCTTCACTTATAAAATATTCTAATACCTTCTACAAATTTGTCCAAATTAGTAGAAAAATTGAATTCTTGATCATTATTAATAAACCTCATGGCAAAACATAATCCATCTCTGAATTGAAAAAATATGAAGTGTTTTGTATAACAAGACTCATAAATTGGACCTTACTCTGCCATTAAAAACACATGAAGCATTAAAAAACATTATCCTCTCTCTTTGATAATCTCTGTGTGTCTCTCTCCTCTCTTCTCTCTCTTTCTCTCTCAATTGCAGCCTCATGCATAGAGATTATTTGAGCTATGCTACAAATCACCAGATAATTTATTTTT